>NC_042516.1:2446753-2752597 GCF_900963305.1 Echeneis naucrates
GCTGTTTTAAAAGAGTGACTAATTTCTTTTTCATTTTGACGCTAGTCTGTTAGTTTTCAATGATTATCATGGTTTTCGCCTTCCTTCCTCTCTTCCTCTGCCTCATGCTTTCTTTTCCGTCCCCCCTCAGCTCCTCTTCTGCTTCCTTTTCCTGCTCCTCCTCCTCACACTCCTCCTGCTCCTGCTGCTTTTTCCTCTCTTCCTGCCTTCCACTAAGGCTGTTACAGAGTAACCTGACTCTCAGGGTGCAGGGACCACCAGCTTTGTGTGAGGAACCTATATAATCAACACAGCACTGCACATACACACACGGACACGCGTGCATGCATATGGATGAACACAATCATGCATTCATAGATACGTCTATGCTGAGAGAGGTCTAATGTCTCAGTGACATTACATAGGCAGAGCAAGATTTGTGAGATGTAAAAGCAGTTTTTCTCCATCTGAAGCTATTATATGTCCATCCATGGCCTCCATACCCTGCTTTCCACCTAAGTACATGAAAGACACGAAAGTGCATTAGCAATTGACATTGGAATTATATGCAAAAAGGGACAGAATCATCCAGTGTGGGCACAGCACTTGGAATAATAATTGCCTGTGTGATTCCTTTTTTTATTTTGTTTGTTTGTTTTGATAAAGGCTTTATTTTGTTTTGCTTTCGATGAGGCTTAAGTCTCAGGAAAAACCACATTGTCACTGAATTTGGCATAGATGCAGTTTCTACTACTTTTCTTTCACATTACAAATCAGCAAAACTAGCAGCAAGTTATTCATACAGTGAACCTATCTGGTTTTCTGGTAATTAAGGCTACATTCTGACCAATATAAAAAAATAAATAAATACACTCCATGACACAAGACATTTCATCTTGAGAAAGGGTAAAATTCTTGCTGCTAATCCACCAGACATCCTCTGTGCTCATATAGATACATGGGTTAAAAATTAGGCATTAATTACATTCAAAATTTTAATTGATCAAACATAATGAAAGTATTGTTCATACTGATTATGAAATAGATGAGACACTATGGTGTTTCCCCAGTTACTACAGACACCCTTTTATCCTACAAAAAGCTGACATATTTAGACAATTAGGATACACCATATAATAAATATTGTATAAATATACTTGAGTTAGGGAGGTTATGCCAATGAGCATTCTAATGTGTCTAATATCGTTTTTATTTAGACTCAGTATATTTAGCCAGGCAATATTTTAGCCTCAAGATTAATGCAAAGCTGCTTTTGTGTGTCAGTTTGTATGAGAGATATCTAATGAGATCTGTGGCCCACTGTCTTTGGACATCCATGCCAAGGAAATGCCTTCTTTAAAAGCTCCATTCATACAGTCCATCACAACCTCCCTGAATCAGTAGCTCTCTGGACTGCATCCTGTATCCATGCCATAATTTACATCTTTCTACCGTCTCACTGAAATGGACAGAGACACCCAGCCATCATCCCATGAAACAGTAAGAGGCCACTGTTTGCATATTTCCTGCCTCGTTGATTTCTTGAATTTTAGCCATCTAAAATATATAGTATATAGATACATATGGTTGAAACGTTTTTAAGGTGTGTTCATATCACCCTTACTGTGCTAGGGTTATGCTTTGCCTCTTAATTAAACAGTGGATTGTTTTAGTTACAATGTATAATAAACGAGTATCCCCCACCAAATTTACTTTAAAAGCCAGGCTTGCTTGCACATCAGTTTATTGTTATTTTATGTAGCATAGTTTTTCACACAGAGTGAGACTATGCTCACATAGTGTGACTGACCAGTGTACTCAGTTCCAGCACACATTTAATAGCTGCGTCCCATGTGTGTAAGATCTGCTCTTTTTTTCACTGCATTGAAACACAAGTCACACTTTTGACACCATTTATTATGTACTATGTGGAGAATAAATGCATTTTCATTAGATTTTTAAACTGTGGTGGTGCAAAATCTATTCTATTTTTTTTTCAGAGCGTAATTTTTGTTCAGGTTACATCTGTGACACAGCAAAATGTTATCCCAACCAAACCTTGTGATGGCTGTATTTTAAGTGAATTGTTCAAGCTCCATTTGAGTGTTTTAAACACACTTGCTCTGACTACTGCAACAAGTCTAACAACACTTCATTTTAAGAAAACACACCCATGGGTGCTCAGATGGGGATGTATTTGCTAAATAAACAACATGGGTGCTGAACAGAAAAATTAAAATTGTGCCAGCCTGAAAGATACTTGTGATTCACTTTGGACTGCTTTGCACTGGGTATAAGATAAAGCCCCTTGTGTTTGTAGCAAGGGAGTTCACAGGAGTATAAAGACCTGGGTATGTATTCTTTAAGGGTTTTATCTCACCACTTAGAGTTCTCTGAAATTGCAATGAATTTGCTCACACCAACTTTTACAAAGGAAGAGCAAAGAAACGCTCCTGAACTACAACTGTGAATTCCTTGCTATCCTCACATCAATTCTCATGGATGAGCTTGTTGTAAGAATAAAACTGATTAATGGAAGACCAGTCGGTGCCATTAATTCCAAAATAAAAACAATACTAACAATAATCAAAGTAATAAAACAGCAAGTTTTCACCTGTTTAGAAATATCTGATAGTTTGAAGTTTGTTGGTAGTTTTAGGGAGTTAATCACTGAATCTGGTCCATTTTTTGTTGCACAAGTTTCTTGTGTTTACTATAAATAATGGCAAATGATGTGCCTGAGTAATGGAATACATATATGTGTATTCATTTATTTACGTACGTATATTCGTTTATTCATTTGTTTTAGGGGAGTTTGGTATTTAACTTTACAATATCACATCAGGACAACAATCAATCACAGTTCATACACCAAGCAAAATGCTGCCTGCGCAACCTCAAATGTGGATGGCTGCTCAGAAGCGGCCACAGATTAGATGAAGTAGCTGATCATATTCTGCCCAATGGGGCCAGGGATCCAGAACCCCCGCATCCAGTTTTTCATCTGTTCATCTCCTCTTCAAGCTAAATGAAGCCTATTGTTTCATTTACTCAGGTGGGACCTTCATATGTTCACAATGTTCCTCATAAACAGAGCTGTTTCCACAGCGATATACTTCCTAAACATTTATTTGTACTTTTTTTTTTTCTGTTTACCTTGAGAATATTCTTTTACAATGAGATTGAACCAATAACATTCTCTTGGAGATGTCCCTAATCCAAACCCTTAGCTCTAACTCATGATGGGTATGTGTCTCCTGTGTGCAATCACAGTGGGACCATTGTTCCTTAAAGACCACAAGCTATCTTTTAGAGGTTAAAGCACCGCCATACCATTTAAAATCCAATAGGCAGTACCTCTGAAAAGCCTTGCCTCTATATGCATAAAACATGCATATGTAATGCAAGGTCAAGTCATCGATCCCTGGCCTGGCATACTTTGGTATCAAGTACACTGAGAAGCTACTGTATGCTTAAACATGCTTTTTGTCATAATTAAAACTGTCTTTGACAAGCACTGCAGTCCAATAATAAAGCCCCACTCAGGTTCAGATTAGGGTGGCTGGTCATCTTGCTTCACTCCTCTTGAAACAAAATTAAGTACCCAAGTGAAACTCTTTCCAGGCATTACCCAAAGACCCAGAAAGGTTTTGTTCAGTTAAGAGCACTTATGGCAGTGCCTCCCCCTTAGCAACTAACAGTCACACAGAGGACACACTTTCATTCCCTTCAGAGAACTCCAGCACCTATGTGATTCACCATGGGCCTGTGACAGCAGACAACTTAAAAAAAAAAAAATTAGAGTTCAGCCATCCTCAGTTCCAGTACTGTAGAGGTGAGTCAGTCAGTCCAGTGTATATATGACTGAGTGATCCACTTCCACTTACAGCTTTATTGTGTGGCAGTATAAAAATCAGCAGCCTACAAATCAGTGATATGAACAATTTAAAAAGTTTACACAGTAACCTTAATATCTCTTTGAAATATTTTAGACATTTGACTTTTACTGTACCCACAAAATATCTGTTCTGTAAAAAGAAAAGTTATATATAGTGGCTTTTAAATGCAGCATTGTATAGATGTCAATCTTCAATTTAGTGAGTGCGGTTTATATTCAGGTGCGGCGTATCGTCCAGAATTACGCTATTTAATGTTTTATTAATTGTCCTAGTTCCTTGGGGCACCATAATAATGACAATAATAAAACACTTTTGCACTTTGATATTTAATGATGGAGAATTAACAAAATTAAACAAAATGAACCTATCAATGGATTAGGATATTACGAGGTAGAAGATGGCCACATTCATTGTTGTGCAAAATTAAATATCCACAATATTCATTGATGAGATTACAAAAACACGTCTAATCACAGATATAGCATTCTTTTATATATGCTATCTTCTATAGCATGTTTCCCCATAATAATAAACAGCATTGGGATGCATTTAATGATGTAATTATGGATGGAGTTACAATAATTACATATTCTGGTAGGGCAGTGCAGCAGCATAGTTGTTAGTGCTGTTGTCTGGGGCCTTTCTGTGTTGAGTTTGCATGGTCTCCTTGCGCCTATGTGGGTTTCCTCCCACAATCCAAAGACATGCATGTTTGGGTTGATTGGTGACTCTAAATTGTCCGTAGGTCTGAGTGTGAGTGGTCTCTGAGAGTTTGCATGTCCTCCACGTGCTTCTGAGGGTTTGCTCTTGATACTCCAGTTTCCTTCCACTGCCCCAAGAATGCAGCTGAAGCTCATGCAATATGCTCATGCATATTTGATTTAACTGGTGTCTCTAAACTGTCCATAGGTCTGAGTGTGAGTGTGACTGGTTGTTTGTCTCTGTCTGTCTGTCTGTGTGTTGGCCATGCAATAGACTGGGACTAGCCCAGGGTATACCCAACCTCGCCCAGTGTGAGCTGGAATTGGCTCCAGCACCCCTGCATACATACTAACATATTCTACTCATTTCCTGGCCAGGTTCATACAATTGAACTATTCAGGTTCATGATGATGATAGTTTGTGGATGAAATGCATTGGGTGACATTTTAATTAAAAAATTTAGAAATTGTCTCAATTTAGTTGGTTGGAATGCAAATATCTGCTTGAGAATCTGTTTATTTTTGTAACATTTTTATTTTTCCTGAGTACACTTTTGACTAGAACTCAATACCATAAATAAATATGAATAATAAAAATTTATATACTATACTATAAATGTTGACTCAAATTCTACAATTCAATCCATATCCATTCAATCCAAAAAATGGCCAGCTGTATCTGTCCTTTACCTGCTGAAACTGTAAGTCTTTCCCTATTATCACTGAAGATGTTCCACAGTCTTTGGCATAATGTGACAATGGTTCATTATGAAATCGTTTAACAACGTCATCAGCTTTTTTTCATGAAAACAATCATGAAAAAGGATGCATTCTCAATTCTGATAATATAATATAACATCGAATATGGCAGTTTTATTATTTGTGCAGCAATTCTCTCAGTTTTTTCTTTTCCCTCTGTGTGGACAGAACTACTGTGTATGTCAGGACTGGTCAGTCACAAGATGTGTGAAATGACCACAAACACTACACCATTATGACAGCAATCAGCTGTCATGCATCCTGGTTTTAAACAACTTGAAATGCATTCTGTTTCTCTCCCTCTATTTTATGTTAGGCCCAAAACATTCCCTTCATTCATTTATTCAGCTACTGCCGCTTATCCATTTCTGGGTTGCAGGGGGTGCCAGAGCCAATCCCAGCTCACACTGGGTGAGCTGGGGTATACCCTGGGCAGGTCCCAGTCTATCGCACGGCCAACACACAGAGACAGACAGAGACAAACAAACACTCACTCTCACACTCAGACCTATGAACATTTTAGAGACACCAGTTAAACCAAATATGCATGAGCGTATTGCAGGAGCTTCAGCTTAATTCTTGGGGCGGTGGAAGGAAGCTGGAATATCAAGAGCAAACCCACAAAACCACATGGAGGACATGCAAACGCTGCACAGAAAGGCCTCGGGATCAGGAATAAGACCCACAGCCTTCTTGTTGTGGGGCAACAATGCCGCCATGGTGCCCCTTAAAACATTTCCATGAATGAAGTAATAGTAAAAAGCTTAGTAAAACCCTTTTGACTGACACAGTGAGCTTTTTTTTCTACTGTAAAAACAGTAATATTGACATGCCATTTGTACCACCCAATTTAGATGATGCACTATAGACTGTTAAAATCAACCCGATATCTCCTGCTTGTCACATTAAGGTGGTTAATTATATAATAAAATTAATAATGATGTTAAGGTTCACTTTCTGGAAGCTCTGACTGTATCTTGAAACCATATTCTGCTTGGTTGTCCACTGGCCCTCCCAATAGGCACTGCCCATATGCCAACTGACACAGTGCAGTGTATAAATTAAGCTAAAAAGAAAGATGAGACCAAAGAACAGTTGGATTGGCCAGAAGAGTAATGCCCTAAATTCGGTCGCTGGTGGATCTTCACCTAGGAAGTTTTTTTGTTTGTTTGTTAGTTTTTTACTTTTTGTTATTTGTGACAGAGAACCTCTATGAGGTGCAGTGCTAAACAGTCCAGCTGGATTCAGAACAGTTTTTTTTTTTTTCGCCCCCAAGTCTCAATAATTTGATGCTTCATGATGTTACATGTCTGTTTTGCTTTGTGAGGGCTACAGTAATATCACATTAGCTGACCTGCTGTCACCACCATTAAATTGTTATTGCTAACTGGCTAACTGACTAAACTGGCTCCGGCTGAACAGAGGCTGAAGTTGTAGCTGACAAGGCATGTTTTAGTTTATGATATTGGCAGTGTAGTGCAACTTTTAGGTGTTCTTGAGAGTTTATTCCCAACTTAGTTACCTCAGAACTCCCTGCCATGTTCCATATTCAATTGCTGATTGCCTTCATGATCTGGTAAAAATCACACCGGAAGTATCGACTAGAAGATGGCTAAATTGTGATGATAAAGAGATGAACATGCTCAGCAACAATATTTGCATTGGCTGTGTAGTAACAACAATGATATTCTGAGTCTGTAGTGTGCCAAAAAACATTCCCCACAATGAGCTGCCATCTGTCCACCATCTGTTTTCCTCAGCTGCAATCAAAATTATTTTGACAATCCAATGTTTTTCCAGTCCTAATATGTCCAGTGGCGTCTCAAATCTTTTGACAGGAGTGGAGGTGATTTGGCCCTGTTGAAAACGATCCGCCTCAAAGCCTAAAGTGCTCTGTATTCGAAGTTGCCCTCCTGCTCACCACAGTTGTAAGGAATGGTTGACTGTAGCCTTTTTGTCAGCACCAGTATATTTTAGAGACAGTTGGCATGAAAATCCTCGCATCAGAAATTACAGGATTATTCAAACTACCCCGTCTGTTGCAAACAATCACACAGAATTCAATGTCACTGAGATTTTCCTGCTTCCTGGCATTTTACAGAACAGTGATTAAACTATTCTACTGAAGCTTGTAATTGTTTCTACTTTTTCTTTTTTTTTTTTTTTTATTGGCTAGCTGCTACATGGTTTGCAGGACACTACTTTGTTGTCTATGCAGGTATTGGCATTGTAGTGGGCACCCTGTAGGGTAATCAGGAGTAATTGCCCGTTTACCTCAGTTTACATTCTGATGATCTTTGCTTGGGGTGAGCCTCGGAATGAGTGAAGGACTTTAAGACCTTTGGCAGACTCTAAATTAAATTCTCAAGTTTGAATGACAACTTAGGCTGGTAAGTGGTAGAGACATATGTTTTCTGTGTACAGAATACTTGAATGTTTTTCAAACATTAAATGTGTGGCTTGCCTTTCAAAACAGGAAACACATGTAAATAAAAAGTGCAATCATTTGTCATGCATCATGAATGAAATGCCATTAACCTTTCCTTACTATGTAGCTTTCGGGGTGCACATCATCAGTCTTCTGCTGTAATTACCCGTCTACTTTTGTCTTTTCAATGGCGATGGGATAAGGACATAAATGAGTAAATAAGGAGTTGTGCATTGGCTCAAAAATCTAATAAAGCAGTACTGAGCCATGATACTATTATGGCTAGTAGGTTTTGTCTTGAGATGGTTGAGTGAGGGCTGAGAAAGAAATACCCATCTTTTAAATTGTTGTCATGCAATTTGGGAAACTTTGGCAATTACTAACACATTTAAAAAAAAGTTTAAGAAAAAAAACATCACAACTACTACACCACAATTTCACCACTGTGTTGAACCACTGTGAAGAGTAATTCCATAACTTTACACCTGCACCTCTCTTTGCCATTATTCATCTGTTCTCTCTCAGAATCACTATTACCAGCCTGCTACATGGCATATCTCCCTCTTGTCCTCTGCAGAAGCTTTGCTCTGAGGTGCATACTACAATGCAAGGCTACCCACAGAGCCAACAAGCTTGTTCTCCTGCCTGTAAGATGTGAACAGTGAAAGCAGTCTGAAACCCATTCTCTTCTCCTTTTTTTTTTTATTTTTTTTGTCCCTCTGCAGAGGTCCTTCTGTAGCGCTATGGTGGATGAGCTTTGGGTTTCCCTCAAGTGCCAGCGCCGACTCAAACACAAGCCACAACCAACTGTTACGGTGAAAACAGAGGAAGTCATCAACATGCACACTTTCAATGATCGCAGACTGCCAGGGAAAGAAACCATGACCTGAAAAGAGAATCTCACTCACTTTCTCAGCCTCTCTCCTGCAATGACCAGTTGTGCAGAGTAACTGGAAAAATTGGTGGGGGTAAATTTTTTGGGGGGACTGTAATGATTGACAGTGAGGTTATTCTAAAGATAGAGCAGAGGTGCCTGGTTGTATATTGACAAAATGTCATTCTTGTTTCTTTCAAATTAGCTAAGGATAAGAGATTCAACAATGTTTCCTGTGGAAATAAATAGAACCTATTTGGAATTTCACGAACTTAAATCTTAACTCTCACCATTTTGGCACAGTGGCAAGCTAAAGTTGCCAGGATTTCAAAACCCAGGAGTCAGTGAAGTAGTCTGGAAAGAAAAATTAATTAGGAGAGAAACAAAACCAACAGCAACAACAACAAAGATTTGGACCTATTTATTTAAGATTTTCAGCAGTACTGCACAACACAATTCAAGGGGCAAATGAATAGATGGAGAAAATACTTTGTATAGAATGTTCATTTTCAAAAGTTGTTTTAAGAGAATAACTAAAATTAACCCAGAGTCAAAATGTACAGGGAGGCACATATTATATTGAATGTGATCAGAAATGGATAAACTCTATGTCACCTATCAGGAAATGAGGGGTATCATTTATTTGTGTTGTTTATTTGTTCTAACAATTTGTCTTTATTGTATGGGATGGGGTTCAGATTTAAGCAGTGAGCCGCTGATGTCCATGTATTGTAGCCTTTATTTGCTTATAGAGGATTCGCACTGTTTATATCAAAAAGGAGGAACTTTGGAATGGAGGGGGCACAGCTCCCCACAAATCTAAATACCCAGCAATTACCCAACATAAAGTCTATTTATTCGAAGTATTTATTGTTTTATTTAAGACATTCTTTATTTACATCACTATGGAGCACACTGGATACACCTCAACTCTGTATGGGTATACCATTTATTTCCATTTGCTCAGTACCAAGTCTCCAATTTTATTTTGTACTTCTGTGGCTTTATTTCCTTTCTTTTGGGAGCAAAGCCCCATATTTACTTGTGCAAATGCAATTTCTATGAAAAATCTTTTTGTATGAAAAGAATCAAATTTTGTAATGATTTTTATCAACTCAAAATGCACCATGAGGAGTGTCATCCATGGCAGAAGTGGTGCTCTGCAGCAAAAATTCAGAAGGCTTTCCTGGACACCAGAAACCAGATAACACACACACACACACACTCAGGAGTGCAGGCTGCACTCACTCTCCATGAGGCAGATTCACACCAATTATTACTTTGTTCTTCAACAGAGAGAGACAACATTCTATTAAAGCCTCAGTAACACAATGGTGTTTTTGAGAAAATAAAAAAAAATACACTATTTTTATCATGTAAAAGAGTAATATTTAAAGAAAGATATTTTTACTTCACATTAAGGAAGAGTTAATACTTGTTAGAGCATAGTGTACACGCACAGGATGGGAGGAAGACTGTTAATGATTCTTATCATGCTACACCCCTGATTACGATAGAATGCTAGAATCCAGTGCTGATCATTGTGTGTAAATTATTTTAAAAAAGGAACACAACTAATTTTGAATTGAAAACTAAATAGTGCACACAATTTACCCCTTGAAGTTGATGCACACGTTTAAACAAAATAAAAAAAAAATATTCACACAATTTTCCTACCGTATGCGTCTTTATTGAATGGAATCGAGCAGAGGAGTATGTAATCGTGATATTAAATTGACATTGCACAACCCCTCTGAACACACACACACCCATAATGGATAAAGACTAATAGATAGAGGAGATATTCATTTATTCATTCATTCATTCATCTTCAACCCTTGACTGAACATGAACTACTGATTACTGCAATTTAATAATGGCCCATTTAGGCTCCCAGTTGGACTACTCAATAGTTAGTAGCATGTCTAATTTGACAAGGACATTGCTATACACATACACACAGATAGTAAATTGACAGATAATTAAATTAATTTGGCTGACAGCTTGAATATTTGAAAACACTTGTTGAGGTGTGCAGGCCCATTAAAATATACTGTATATTCATACCTCTGACATTCATTTAATTTATACATGCCCTTGGCAATGAGAATGATAGATATTTAGTGTCTAGAGCCAATGTGTTGCTCTTGAAACTAGCTGATATAAGCTGTAATCCTCACTCAGACACAAGAAATGTGTGGGGCAGTTTTGCATATGGCTATTGGGATTAAAGTTTTTGATGGATGCAACCTATTTCCGTGGTGGTGCATGCTGGGAATGCTCACAATAACAGCTCAAAATTGTTAGTGTATTGTACCCGAGGAACATCTATGCAATGCAAGTTCTCAACACATGTACTCAAGTGTACTCAACACATTGGCAAGTCAAGTTTATTTGATTATTATATAACACATCACCATACTTAGTCATTGAATGTGCTTAGCAGAAATACAAAAGCAAAAAGTATTTAATAATTAAAAAAAATATTAAGAGAATTAAATGTCACCCAGGTCCAAAATCTATTTGATAGAGGGATGGAAAAAAAACAAGTGCATGAGGAAAAGATGTATTTCATATTTTCAGCAGTGTGGTAGTTGTATTGTTGGAAATTCATCCAGATAAAAAATGTCATGGATTTACAAGGTTACTGTATATCAAAAGCCTGACCTTTGCCATGTACCCTGGTCAACACTCACCACAGTGACTTGGTGCAAACACAAGAAGATATATTATTTATTTTATTATATTATTTATGTTATTGTATTACATACATTATTAAAGACAAAAATTTAACAAGAATACTCAATATTACCACATGTTCCATCTGTCAAACACCAAGAGTCAAGACTGGTGTGATGTACAAGAATTCACATAGATGGATGCACAGATTTGTGTGTTGTTGTTTTTTGTTTTTTTACATTTTCACATAACCCAATAAATTACATGTAACTATGAGTATATATTAATTTTATGGATGAAATACAATTTATTTGGAAGCTGCAGTTTGTGTTGTGTGGCCTGGGATTATAATCATCCAGAGGTGAGAGTGAGACTTACAACCTGCCACAACCTCTGCAGTAACAAATCGATCCCCTGCTCAGCAGCAAGTTGCCGTGATAGGGGTGCCCCAGTGCCCACTAACTTGATGTGGAAATGAGTGATACTAGTCTAGAAAACTTTTTTTTTAGGGTGTTTCTTCAAGGTACTTTTCAAATACAAAAGATATTGTAAGTATTAGTTTGAACTTGTGTTTTCCCTCTCCTCTCGTGTCTGCCCCCCCTCCCCTGGTTGCTTGTTTTGTGTTTTGTGTATGAGCAGGCATGGCCCCCTTCCTGTGCTCCCTGCATACCACTTATACTGTAGTGCCGCTTGCCTGTTAGTCCACACAAGTAATCCTCATCATTCATCAACTGCAGTACTTAAACCCCAGCATTTCCTCTACTCCTTGTCAGTTTATCATTTCACATTCATGGTGGATATGCAACTCTGCCTCTGAAGTATTCCTAGTGGATGAGCTTTCATATTTTGACAAGTCTATGAATATTCTCATTCATCCAGGTCATTGTTCTCTCTCTCAAAATTGATTCATAGGCAATTGGACTTGTATTTGTCTAAGAAGACATTTCGCCTCTTATCCAAGGGGCTTCATCAGTTCATACTTGTTGGTCTACTAGTCCGCACTAGTCTGACCAAGACAGTGGAGAAAGGCCCAGGTATTTAACATCTGTGGGTGTGTTCACCAAAAGTACCTGTGAAAGTATTGGTTTCACTTGACCATTGTTATAGTCACGTGAAGACAGTTGGGTGTACCCCTGGTGAATGACGATCGTTGAGAGTTGTCTGAGGTTAAGGTTAATTCTCCTGGGTACAGATAAAAGGGCGACATTGTAAATGGGAGATAGGTGGTGTTGCAGACCCCCTCCACTGTTAAGGGATGGTTTTTCCACTTTTACATAGATGGCTTCTATTACTCCTCTTTCAAACTATCTGTCCTCTCTGTCCAGGACCTTGACATTGCTGTCTTCAACGGAGTGTGCCTTTTCCTTTAGATGGGCCCTTCTGTGTTGGGCCATGCATTTGTTTAAAGGTTATTTAGTCTCCCCAATATATACGTTGTTGCATTCTTCACTGCATTGGGCAGCATATACCAGGTTGCCTTTTTGGTTGTGTGGTACCTTGTCCTTAGGATGTACCAGTTTTTACCTGAGAGTGAAACTTAGAGAGATTTGATGTCTGTTAAAAATCCTCCTGAGATTCTCTGAGACCCCAGACACATATGGAATGGTAATGTTTTTGCGTTTGTCTTTCATTTTCTCAGCATCATCTATGTTGGTATTCTTTCTGGAGTGTGCTGCTGTCTTGCCAAATGGGCAACGCGGATAGCCACAAGTTTTCACGGCTCCCATGTTCCTCTGCTTGGGCCCAAGTAGAGGTTGGTACATTATCAGCCCTGTGTTGCAAAGTGCTGATAACTCCCAGCTTGTGCTCCAGTGGATGGTATGAGTCAAAAAGTAGGCATTGGTCTGCATGTGTGGGTTTCCTGTACACCCCAATGTGGAGGCTTCTGTCCTCATCAAAGTGAACATCACAATCCAGAAATGGTAAGTTGTTGTCTTGGTCATCTTCTCGAGTGAACTTGATGTTTTTGTTCACTGAGTTGATGTGTTCAGTAAAGGGTTGTAAATCTTGGGTTTTGATCTTCACCCAAGTGTCATCCACATACCTAAACCAATGGCTTGGAGGTGTTCCTTTATATGAATTTAGGGCCTTGTGCTCTACCATTTTCACGTATAAATTGGCCACAATGGGGGACACTGGTGAGCCCATAGCATAGCCGTGCTTTTGTCTGTAGAATCTGCTATTAAACTGGAAATATATGGTGTTGAGGCATAGATACCAGATCTGGTCTGGTTTGAGATTGGTTTTGTTTTGTAGAGTGTTATCTTGTTCTAAGTGATGCCTCACAGTTTCCACTGCTTCCAAAGTTGGAATGCAGGTGAATAAGGACACAATGACACAATGATTTCATCTTGTTCTATTTTTAAGCCTTTGATTTTGTTCATAAAGTCTAGCGAGTTTTGGATGTGATGTGGTGTGTTCCCAACAAGAGGAGCTAAGATGTTGGCTAGCAATATTGTAAGTTACCAAGTTTATGCTGCTTACAATGGGTCTGAGTGGTACCCCTTTTCTATGGATCTTGTGGAGTCCATATAAGCATGGAATGGTGTCTTGGGGATAGAGATGGAGATACTGCGGCCGGTCAAGGGCTTCATCTTGTTGTAGTTTTTGGAAGCATTCAATGACCTTCCTTTTGTAACCACTGGAAGGATCCCGTTTCAACATTTCACAGATATTTGTGCCATTTAATAGAGTGGAGACCTTGCAGATTAATTGAATTGCCTGCTCACTTCCATCCATTCATTTATTCAGAGTATGTGGGTAGGCTTCCAAATATGTTTGCCACAGCAGGTCTAGACGTAAGTCTTTATTGAATTATTTAAAAAGAAAACTCTCCTTCAAAGAAGGAGAAACCTTGGGGGTTTGGTTGGGGGACAATAGGCTCATTTTTTTTTTTTTTTGGTTTTTTTGAGCCGCTCTGGCACAGGTGGCTTGTTGAACTTTTGTAGTAATGTTTTTTTCTTTTTTTTCCTTTTTTGGGGCAGAGAGAAAAAAAGGGGGAAAGAAAGAGGAGAGAAGAAAAAAAAAACAAAACCCTAACCCTATGTCAGAGGTCGGCAACACTTGACTCCCTGTGGTTTTGACAAGAGAATGTGAATAAATAATAGCTTTTTAATTTAAATAAATTTTATTCTACTTTGTTTTTTTTCCAATGTAATAGTTATGATTCTAGAGATTTAAGTGATCTCGCAACATCAAAACATATATTTGTTTATATTTTGTTGCTCAAAATAAATGCCCCAACTACTTTGCGTCACCTGTTGTTGACAGGCTGGTGGATTATTACAAACTCTTGACCCCCAGTAAGCTAAGTGGGTCTTATTTGGTGGAAACAACACCCAAATGGCTCTATTAACATGCCCCAGGTGGTAGTTGTCGTCTGCCTTGATCAGTTTGGCAGAGAGAAGCAAGGGGACACCATAAAAATCAGATTGAAACATTCAGATGTAGAAAGGATTAATGACTGATACCACCAAAAGTAAATTAGTAAATTGGCCAGCTCACGGACCACAACAAAATTGGGATACGCGTGGTGAATTCAAAGTTTAAACAAACAATATTTATTCAAGTAAATAAGCAAAAATCAACAAAATAAGACTACAACGACATAACAAACACATACTAAGGTTGGCATTGAGTGAAGAGACCGGTCAACACTGGAATCAGAGCAGGCAGGCCAGGTGTCCCCAATCACCACTCTGGACCTGGCTCCTCCCGACTAAGGACCTGCAGAAGAGAGAGAGGCCAACAGTGCCAAGCACCAAGGACAACAGGCTCTCAGGCCGTCACAGAGTAAACAAAATAACAGCAGAAGTGATTATATAAATTATCAATAATTTGTGATAATAACTAATAATAACTATTGGAGCAGGTATTGAGCAGGAACATGGAACAGAGCTGATTCAGCACTTGTAGGACGATGACAGAAAGACAGAGGAAAGGAGGTAAAATCGCAGAGTATCGGAAGAAACAAAGTGGCACGAGAGAGGTTTATAGCAGCAAAACTAAAGTGTAATTAAACGTGAACTTTTACCTATCGCCTTTACCATAGATGAGGGTTTTAAGCCTGATCCTGAGAGCTGAGGGAGAGTCCAACCCCCAGCCTGACTTGATTCCACAGAAAAGGAGTGTGATAACTGAAGGATCTTACTCCTTAATCATTCTTGGAGACTCTTGGAACCACAAGTAAACATACATCTACAGAGCAAAGTGGCCTATTTGGACAATAAGGAACAATATCTCTGAGATATGATGGAGCTTGGTCAGTAAGAGTTCTGTATGTTAGCGGAAGAATTTAAAACTCCGCTCTGAATCTTACTGGAAGCCAATACAGAGAAGGTAACACAGGAGAAATGTGAACTGTTTTTGTAGATCCTATAAATATTCGTGCAGCAGCATGATGGATTAGCTGAAAGTGTTTCAGAGATTCGTTAGGACATCCTGATAGTTTTGAGTTACAGTAGTCTCGCCTAGAAGTAACAAATGCATGCTTTAGCTTTTCTGCATCTTCTTGAGATAGGATGTTTCTGACCTTTGCAATATTGCGTAGGTGAAAAAGGGCAGTCTTACGACTCAGAAGAAAGTTAATTGGAGTTAGGAGTGGAGATATAATCTCCCCATCTGGTCCTCGGCCTGTCCCGTGGCCACTGGGCACGCGAGCAACACCTACCTTGCGAGGCGTCCCTGTGGCATCCTTATCAGATACCAGAACCACCTCAACTGGCTCCTTTCCACGCGAAGGAGCAGTGGCTCTACTCCGAGTCCCTCACGGATGGCCAAACTTCTCACCCTGTCTCTAAGGGAGAATCCAGCCAACCATTTCAGCCACTTGTACCCGAGATCTCGTTCTTTCAGTCATGACCATAAGTGAGGAACAAAGGCTGACCGGTAGATCTATAGATAGAGAGCTTTGCCTTCTGGCTCTGGTAGAGCGAATGCAACACCGCCCCTGCTGCTCCAATTCTCTGGTAATTCTCATGCTCCATTTTACCCTCACTCGTGAACAAGACCCTGATATACTTGAACTCCTTCACTTGGGGTAAGGACTCATTTCCTACCCAGAGTATGCAGTCCACCAGTTTCTTGCGAAGAACATGGCCTCTGATTTAGAGGTGCTGATCCTCATCCCAGCTGCTTCACACTCGGCTGCAAACTGATCCAGTGAGCACTGGAGGTCACAGACTGATGGAGCCAATAGGACCACATCGTCCGCAAAAAGCAGGGATGTAACCCTCAGCTCCCTAAACTACAGCCCTCCTCCCCCACAACTACACCTTGATATCATGTCCATGAAAATCACAAGCAGGATTGGTGACAAACCGCAGCCCTGGCGGAGGCCAACCCCCACCAAGTCCAACTTATTGCCAAGGACTCAGGACACAGCTCTCGCTTTGGGAATACAGGGATTGGATGGCCCCTCAGAAGAGACCCCCTCTCCCCATACTCCTGCAGCATCTCCCACAACATATCCCGGGGATCCCAGTCGTACGCCTTCTCCAGGTCTACAAAACACATGTAGATTTGATGGCCATACTCCCAGGGCCCCTCCAGGATACGCGCAAGAGTAAAAATCTTGTTAGTTGTTCCATGACCACGACAGAATCCGCATTGTTCCTCTTCAAACTGAGGTTCGACAATCAGCCAGACCCTCCTTTCCAGCACCATGCAATAGACTTTCCCAGGGAGGCTGAGGAGTGTGATGCCCCGGTAATTGGCACACATCCTCTGGTCCCCCTTTTTAACAAGGGAACCACCACCCCAGTCTGCCACTCCTTTGGCACTGTTCCAGATTTCCATGCAATGTTGAAGAGGCGTGTCACCACAACATCCCCTCAACACCCAGAGCCTTCAGCATTTCTGCACAGAACTCATCATTCATCTTCATCCGCTTATCCGGGGTCGGGTCGCGGAGGTAGCAACTCCAGCAGACGACCCCACGCTTCCCTTATCCCCGGCCACATTGGCCAGCTCTGACTGGGGGATCCCAAGGCACTCCCAGGCCAGTGTGGAGATATAATATCTCCACCTGGTCCTCGGCCTGCCCCGTGGCCTCCTCCCAGCTGGACTTGCCAGGAACACCTCCTTTGGGAGGCGTCCTGGTGACATCCTTATCAGATGCCCGAACCACCTCAACTGGCTCCCTTCCATGCAAAGGAGCAGCAGCTCTACTCCGAGTCCCTCCCGAATGGCTGAATGGGAGACTCCGGCCACCCTCCTGAGTAAACCCATTTCGGCCACTTGTACCTGCGATCTCATTCTTTCAGTCATGATCCATCACTCATGACCATTGAGGACCATTTCTGGACAGATCTCATCAATCTCCGGGGCTTTGCCACTGTGGATTTGTTCAACTACCTCAGTGACCTCCTCCCAGGAGATTGACATTGATCCTCCATCATTCTCCAACTCTGCCTCCACACCAGAGCACGTGTAAATTGGATCAAGGAGTTCCTCAAAGTGCTCTTTTTACCGTCCGACTACCTCCCCCATCGAGGTCAACAGTGTCCTTATGATAAATGGCTTGGATGGTCCCCTGCTTTCCCCTCCTGAAATGTTGAACGGTTTTCCAGAAACACCTTGGTGCCTCCCGGAAGTCCTTCTCCATGTATTCTTAGAACTCCTATGACACCCGCTGCTTTGCCTCCCTCATAGCTGAGGCTGCAGTCCTTGGGGTTGTCCGTGCCTTGCACCCACCTCAGGAGTCTCCTGGGCTAACATATCCTGGGAGGCCTCCTTGGTCAAACAGCTTCCCTGACCACCGGTGTCCACCACTGTGTCCGAGGGTTTCCGTCCCTTGAGGCACCTAAAACCTTGAGGCCACAGTTCCCCGCGGCATGGAAAATGATCATTGATATCTGAGACTGTTTACTATCAGTAGTTAATTTCGGGGCACCACCCTGTAACCAGGGATCAATGTCCAAATTAGCAAACTCAATATACAGTCTCAGAAGGTTAATAGAAGGAGTGAAATCAAATACTGACTGTTATGAATCCAGCAATTCTAATAATCACAGCCACAATAATCACAAACGACGACCGTTTAAATTATAACAGAATTTATTTACAGTAATAATTATTCAAAATAACATCACTCTGGATAAATGGCTGTTATAGTTTGATTATCCAATGACAAACATAAGCTACTAATCTACAACAGGTAACACACATGTTATAAAAATGGATTAGCAATATCAATAGCCTTAGCGATGGTGATAGCTATAGCGGTAACAGTAGTAATATCATATGCAGCAACACTAATAAATTGTGACAGCAATGACAATCACAATAGCACAACAACAGCTACCACAATAACACCAGTCTATCTATGGTACTTGAGTGAGTGTGTGTGTGTGTGTGTGTGAGCAGTGAAGCTGGCTGGAGAGTCACGTGAGTGACATCTTCAATGGCCAACAATGGCTAACCCTAACGGAGATCACGTTCATCACTGATCACGGTGACAACCGACAAGAGATCTGTAGTACCAAACAATTTCACAACTTATGGGATTCAAGGGAAATGAAACAAAGCAAGGCAAACAAACAGACAAACTGAATCCCAAATAAACAAAAGACACGGTAAAACAAAATGCAATGCACGCTATTCTAATTGTCTCTGCCCAGACATAAGCCTCTTACTTTTGTTGCTCCACTCCTCCGGAGTGAGGGAGTAAGAGGGAGAGAGAGAGAGATCCACTTTGTGTCCGCAACACGTTCTTCGGCTTGGTCAAACAGTCCATGTTGCTCCACAGACAATGGCGATTTCCACAGCCGCAGCAGGGAAGCTCACGGAAGACGATGTTCTTTGTTAGCTTCAGGTAACAAAGTTGGTGTGCTGGTCTTCGCAGCACGTGGAATCAGCTGATTCCGCAACGGTCCATGCTGGGTGTGAGGAGAAAAAAAAAGGAGAAAACAAAACAAAAAAAGGACAGGAGTCTGTGCTCGTCCCGTGAGTTGAAGACTGTGACACAGGTCTTTGTGCTGGTAGGATCCAAAT
The DNA here is from genome assembly GCF_900963305.1 of Echeneis naucrates. NCBI lineage: Eukaryota > Metazoa > Chordata > Actinopteri > Carangiformes > Echeneidae > Echeneis > Echeneis naucrates. The sequence goes on from NC_042516.1 coordinate 2,466,065, forward strand.
ATTTGGTGTTGCTCCCTTCAGCAATCCGGTTGAGAGGAAAGCTGGGACTGCACTCTACTGCAACTAGAGTTTGGGAAAAAGCGAAGGTGGAGGGTTGCCGTGGGTCCTTATCACCTGGGTGATGTCACCGGGGGCCCCTGCTGAGTGCATCTGAGTCCAGCCAACATCTGCGTTCAGTTCCTGTTCAAACTCGAATCCACACTTAACCCTGGGGGTTGTGGTGCCATTTTCAAACAGGCAGACAACTCTGGCCCAGGCTTCTGGAGGGACATGTAGGCCTCTCTATTTTTCTATTCAGAGCACATGTGAGGTGATCCTAACAGGCTCTCCTTTCTAGAAATTTTCCCAGGGCCTAACGAGGGCGGTGTTTGGATTTGAGGCTTCGCCTTCCATTCACCCTAGTTTAAAATTATACATAAAACAAAGACAAATGTATGGTTATAAGTATGGTTTTCTCAGCTTGTTACAGTTAATTTGGTGGACCTAGGTTTATCTTATTCACTGTAGAAAGACATTCAAATGGTTATTCTTTACTCACTTTATCACAGAACACACAACAAACGATCCAAGAAAAGAACATTTTCATGCATGTCTTGACTGGCTGTGGAATCCAAAGTGCATGAATATGAATATGAACTGTGTATAAGTTTCTTTTCCTTTTACAGAACATTTATAAGTAGAAGCCAAGCATATAGATTACGGTGCTCAGGCAATACGGCATTGGTTTCAATTGTTTGCCATCAGGTGGCGCTGTGATTACACAATTTGAATAGTTAATTGTCCAGTGTAAATTTTATCCCTGCCAAATTAGCTCGGAGAAGAATGGCTTGAACAGCTGTGAAGTCCTCTTCTTGCAGGGGAACCAGTTCAGCATGTTTGCAGTCTCTTATTTGATCAGAATAGTATTTTTTTTTATATCAATCCTTGTGTTCTTGTTGGCCTGGATGCATTCCATTTACAGCTGCCATCTAATTGTGTTATCAGGTCAACCCCAGGGATAATGTCACAGAATGGTACCTCTCTGTGGGGGGGGGGGGGGGGGGGTGGTAGGTTTTGCTGATTTGTGGCATTAATTGCAATTTATTGTATGATAACGCAGGGTCTCGATGCCAGAGTCAGATAAGAGTCGATAAGCCTGGTTCTGCTCGAGGTTTCTGCCTCTTAAAGGAAGTTTTTCCTTGCCACTGTTGCCAAGTGCTTGCTCATCGGGGGATCTGTTGGGTCTCTTTAAATAAATTTATAAAGAGTTTGGTCTAGACCTGCTCTATATGTAAAGTGCCTTGATGTAACTTTGATTTATATAGTGCCAAATCATAACAATCTAATTTGATTTGAACATGCTTCCATTAGGCCAGCTAATACACAGCTACAATGTGTCCTACCACAACTATGCAGATGACACTCAGATCTATGTGTCAGGGTTAGCCTAACCCGAACAGCAGGTGAACATGGGCCTATAGAAGCACTCTTGTCACTGAATCGAACAGACAAGTGTGTGGATGCAAAACAATTTTCTCCCGTTAAACACACAGAAACAAAGAAAAAAGACCCTCTCTCTAAAATCTAATAATTAGGTTAGAAATCTAGGGGCAATTTTAGACTCAGACCTGAACATTAAAAGCCACATTACATCAATAACATCAGCAGCTTTTTATCATATAAAAACATTGCCAGAGTCAACGGAATCATGTTGAAACCAGACTTGGAGAGACTAATCCATGCGTTTGTCTCCAACAGGTGAGACTACTGTAACGGCCTAATCACTGGACGCTCTAAACGAGCTGTAAGACAGCTGCAGCACATCCAGAATGCTGCTGCTCGAGTCCTGACTAGAACCAGGAAATATGACCATATTATTCCAGTGCTCAGGTCTCTGCACTGGCTTCCTGTCGCTCAGAGAATAGACTTTAAAACAGCTCTGCTTATGTACAAGTCTCTTCATGGTCTAGCACCAAAGTATATCTCTGACATGCTAGAGCCTTATGAACCATTTCAGGCTTTAAGAACCTCGGGGAGTGGTCTCCTAGTGGCCTTATGCTTTCCAATTCGGGGCACAACAGAGACATGAATTGAAGAAGCTAGTTGTAGAGCAGGTTCGTAGACAGGAGGAAATATTAAGGGGTGTGAGGGCAGTGGCTCAGGCTAAGCAGGGACAGTGGTTGAACTGGGAAGGTGTAGAGAAGAAAAAGTTTAGTTGGAAAGAGCTGTGGAGTACGGAGGACAGTAGTATTAGATTTTTGATAGGGGCAACATATGATGTATTGCCAACTCCCCAGAACCTAAAACTCTGGGTAAATGGAGACCCGTTATGTTCGTTGTGTTCAGGTGCTGCAACTCTAAAGCGCATCTTGTCCAGTTGTAAGGTTAGTCTCTCACAAGGCCAATATACGTGGCGACATAACCAGGTTTTAAAAAGCTTAGCTGCAGGCATTGAAGATATACGGAGGCAGGCAATTCTAGGAGGGTCTAAGACAAAGAGAGTTGCAATACAGTTTGTTCAGGAAGGAGGGAAAGTTAATAAGATAATAAGGAAACAAGGCAGCTTAGAGCAAATCAAATCAGATTTATTTGTATAGCGCCAAATCATAACAAAGTTGCATCAAGGTACTTTACAAGAAGAGAAGTCTAGACCAAACTCTTTATAAATTTATTTAAACAGACCCAACAGATCCCCCGATGAGCAAGCGCTTGGCAACAGTGGCAAGGAAAAACTTCCTTTAAGAGGCAGAAACTTCGAACAGAACCAGGCTCAGGGGGGGCGGCCATCTGCCTCGACCGGTTGGGTTGAGAGTGGGAGAGAGAGAGAGAGAGAGAGAGACAGGCATTGGAGGGGTGGGGGTGTAGGCAGGAACATGTTGTTGCATGAAGTTGCATGGAGTTGAGCTGTAATACAGAATTCATGCTATATGGGACCAGCAGGTGTTGCAGGAACGCGGGATGGAGATGAGTCACCACCTGCAGGATGAGGACAGGGAGAGAGAGGAGAGGAACTGGGAGAGACAGACTTTGGCAGAACATGGTTAGTAAATGCAGTATAAATGCCTAGAACTGGGTGAAACTGTTTTTTTTTTTTTTTTTAAGAAGGATGGTTTTTATCAGCGCATGCAAGGAGGGAGTTAGAGAGAAAGAGGGAGAGGGGGAGAGAGGGTGACAGGGAGAGACAGGGAGAGAGAGAGACAGAGAGAGAGAGAGAGAGAGAGAGAGAGAGAGAGAAGCTCAGTCCTTCCCCCAGCAGCCTAGGCCTATAGCAGCATACCTAAAGAGTAGAGGACTTTTTAACTGTACGCTCTGTCATACAGGAAAGTTTTAAGCCTGGTCTTGAAAGTTACTAAAGAGCCCGCCCCCCGGACCGATGCTGGGAGTTGGTTCCATAGAAGAGGAGCCTGATAAGCCTGATAAGCCTGATAGAGGCCTGCTAGAGGATGCTAGTGACTGGGAGATGCAGGTAGATTTAGGAGGAAAGCCTGTTCCCCAGTAAATAGCCTGCACAAAGCTAAGGCCTGATATAATTTTGTGGTCTAGGAGTAAAAAGAAAATATATTTCATAGAGTGACTGTGCCGTGGGAGGATTCAGTTGAAGAAGCATATTAAAGGAAAAAGCTCAGGTATGCAGATCTAGGTAAGGATGCTGAGCAGCGAGGATGGAACGTTAGGATTTGTCCAGTGGAAGTAGGATGTAGAGAGTTTGTAGCAAGATCTGCCGTTGCTTTGTTGAAGGAGTTAGGAGGAAGGGGACAGAGGGTGAGGAAAATAGTGAAGGAAATGTCAGATGAGGCAGTAAGATCCAGTCAGTGGATTTGGGTTAGAAGAAGTAATAGTAGCTCCGGGCCCAGCAGGGGGAGCTCTTCAGATAGAAAGACTCTAGGGAGAAGCAGAGGAAGAAATCCAAGAAGGGGAAGTGTATTTAAGAGGAGGGTGTGGCCTGTTTGAGCCTCTTTGACACCATGCGGTTAGCCCAGGTGAGTTGGCCTGTGTTGGTGTGTTGGGTTTGTTTGAGTATAGGGCTGTTCAGGTGAGTTTAGTTGCTGAATCTGCTAGTGTAGCTTGTATTGCCTCCACCTCCTGCACCCTCTTTCATACTTTCATGCTCCCTACCCGAACCAGGGTCTGTATCCCATCCCTACTTTTATCTCCACCTTTTCTATTTCTCCCCCCTACCCGAACCGGTCTGTATCCCAACCCCGCATTCACTGGCTTGCTTTTCAGACAGGAGCAATGTGGCTGGTCAGAAGCCACTTTCTGGGGAGAGTTTGACTGCTGAACAGAGTAAATTCTCAAATCTCACACACACACACATCTCACCTCATTTCTATTGAAAATTTCAGTTTCCCATGTTTGTGTATTGCATGGAATGTTGGTGGCTTACAGTGGAGGACTCTTCAGTTAGAATGCGTTGTTGAGCTGATGATTATCGGAAAAAATATTTGTAAATCACCCTCACAGGCACATAGTTTGAGGTACACACATCATTTTCTCCAAAGAAGTAGAGATTCTTGTCCTCTCTTGAAAAATGTGTTTACTTTAACAGTCAGACAAACCAAATTTGAACGGTGCCCCTCTAAAGGACATGCTCACCCCTCGTCTCTCCTATTTCTCCCCATGTATTTTTCTCAGACAGAAAGGAGAGCTGTCCAAATTTTCATATGTTTTTGAATTGCTACTGTGTACACAGTTTACATCCTAGAAACACACACATAGCTTCAGACAGTTGTTGTCGCACTCAGCGTCTGCTCAGTTTTCCGATAGGAGTTACTGTTTTGTCACAAATTGCCCCAGAGTGAGAGGCTCGCCAACAGAAATTAACCTGTTGTCTAATGGGCTTTCTGAGAAGGATGACGCAATCCAAGCTCAGACACACAGCTGCAGTCAGTGATGTCATCATACTCCCCTGATATGAGAGCAGCTGATCAACTCATACTACTGACATTTGTGTTTGTCTGCACAACACACACAGAGACTGATATACAGATGCATACACATATATACAGACACGCATATGCAGACATACACAGGGACACATATAGACAGACGGGCACATAAAAACACAGCCAGACTCATACAAAGACAAACATATGTACAGACAGACAGCCCTATACATAAGCACATACATACATACAGACATACAAATACACACACCCCAGAGGTTGCACTAGACTTTTTCATTGTCCGACATTCTGACTGTCAGGTTAAAAAAAAAATCCGTCGTGATCTATTTTTATCTGTCATTTTCATTTTAATTTTTTAATGATTATAAAGACAGTCAATCGCATGTAACTTTAATTTATTTGTTTTTAATGCAAATTCAATCAGAGAAGACTAAATGATGCACTTATAAAGGCATGAGAGAAAACATTCATCATGTCAACACCACATTTCCCTGCAATGACATTGGTGGTCACTAAAAACACCAGTTGTGGCCATATGTGTAAATGAACAATGCAGTTTTACAAAATTAAATACTTGCAGTTAAAATGTTAAGAAACTTTGCTAGAAATCAGCTGAATTTAACTCAGTGGCCTGAACTCAGTCTCATTCACACCTCCCTCCTGTTGTACATGGAGTGAAACAGGGTGCCCGCTATTGCGTAATCAAATGCGTCAGGTGAGGTTGCTGCAGATGTGATTGTCATTAAATTTTGTACCTTTGCCTCGGACAGACAGCTTCTCATGGCTGTTTTGATATTGTTCTGAAGTAATTGCAACCCGTCAAAATGACAGATGGCCTTCATATTTGTCCGTAAAATCTTAAAAAATCAATGACAGTCAATGACAGAATTCTCGGTTAACGCAACCCTGATACACACACACACACACATAACCCACATACAGACACACAAACACAGCTCATGAACACCGACTATGGCCATCAGTTTGAATGATTTCTTCTCCGACTCTGAAAAGTCAATGTACTCATCCCTGAGTCTTCTGATATGAGAGCTACTGATCAACTGTTACTACTGACATTTCTGTTAGACTGCAGAACACACATAGGGACCGCTATCGAGACACACACGCACACCCACACACACACAGAACACACACACACAGACAGACAAATATACACACACAATCACATCGACATAGACACACAAGTACACACAGAAACACACAGTTACAGACAAACAGACACACACACACAGACAAACAACTTTTCAAACTACGAGCGCTAAAAGGAGTAGTCGAATCACTTTTTCGTCAAAGCCAGTGTGGAGCTGCTTATTCACTTGAGTGAGAGAAGCATGAAAAAATAACAAAAGAATAACGTAATGCAAATTCATTGATTGATTGATTTTCCTTGCTGAGGAGCTGGCAACACGTCTGTCCAAAATATATGGGCTGGGAGGGCCCTACTGAACATATTAGTACATTCAGCAGACTCATTTGTTCACTCTCATCCTGTGCATATTCTCCTTCATCCAGGTCATAACTATATTAGGCAAACAACTGAATCGCAATCAGTTTTCCAAACCGAAATGTGATTGGGGGTGACTTTTGTACTCATCCAGGCAACAGGCCCTGTGGCACTTCAAAATTTCCTTGGAATTTTCTCGTTTCACAGAATATTGTCCGTTCTTCCTTAAAGACTTTAATAAAGTTGGGGTCCTTGAGCAATAATGTATTATAATTCCATTGTTTAGAAGGTGGTGTTTTTGGTTGTTTTTTTTTTTCTGAGTGTCAGAGTGACTGGTGCATGGTTGCTGATGGCCATGGCGTGAATCTCGAATTGAATTACGGAAGTGGTCTAAACAGGAATAGGAGTAGTGGACTGGCAAATAGTAGATGTATTCCTTCAGCGTAGGGTGACGTGAGAGCCAAGTATTGCAAAGGCAAAAATCACACATATGCTTTATTGTTATTTATCATGTAGCGTGTACACCACAATTTATTTAGAATTTGCTCTTGTTAAAAAGGGGCACCAGTCCTCAAAGAGGACAATTTTATTGAATTTATTAATTAGTTTGATCAGTCTTACCAAAGCAGTGATTTCTCAATAACACTGATCTCCGATCTCCACTTCAATGAAACACAAAACAATGACTGTGTTAAATTGATAAGTTTATTGGCTAAATACTAATGAAAATTAGTATTTAGTATTAGTATTAAATAAATTAATGATAAACACAGAAAAGTAGGCTAAAAAAGTACAAATGGTTAGGTTATTGTTGGGCGATTGAGAGAGAGGATAAGTACGGCTATTTGTAGTGCAGTGATTTTGAATGGAGAAATTTAGATGATTCATTCATAACCTAATGGTTATTTCGACATCAACCCAGTTAGAGCAGAGGGTGCAGTAGCCTACTTTGAAGATCTCTTGGCTGGAGCCCAAGGAGTTGAGGTTGCCAGGATCAGCTTTCACGTCCAAATAATATTATCAAAACTTGGGAAGGGATTGGCACTGGCCAAACGACGGAAAACCTTCTGAATTTCAAAAAAAAAGGAAAAAGGGAACAAAATTCTTAAAGATCCACTTGTGTGAGATTTAATTTGAGTTGATCTGGCTTGTTACCGTAACAAAGTTAAAACCAAAAAGAAAAACTGCACAAAGAAAAATTTAAAGTAAAGAAAAGATTTAAAGAACCCAAAAACTAAAACACAATGAAAGGCAAAAAACTTCTTGAAGACAAAAACTCAAGAAAAAGAGAAGGGAAAAAAAAAAAAAAAGTTTTTGCGCCAGAGGATGCAGCTGCTGGGGGGGGTCGGTGGAATTCACTTTCACTCTCAAAGGGGTTTGTTGCATAACAGAAAGGAGCTGATTCCAGAATTTTTGAAAGTGGATAATTGATTTTCACGCATATTCTCCCACCATAGCCCATTCACATTGTTGGGATATTGTACATATTAAAAGTATGTATTCAGATAACAGTTAATCACCAGTATGCCTTTTTGTATTAAGATGTGTGCTTCCAAGCTTGATGTGTTATGAAGAATATGTAGTTGCTTGGATAGTGGAAAAGTACAGAGTGTCCGTTAGAAATGAACATACAGAAGACACATGGTTTGAAGTAGATGTCCTTGTAAAGTGTGTGCGTCAGAAAATGACAGAGAGTGTGCGTACTTGTGACAGAAAGGAAATATCTCTCACAGACAGACAAAGAGGAGCCAGATAGCAGCGAGGTTAGGTCAATCAGAGAGAGAACAGGCGCACTGCATGCATATTCATAGCAGACCAATCAGAAGTGGAAGACGACGCGTGGACATCGACAACGGACCAATCAGAAGAGGACAACGGCTTGCGTGTACATTTATCTGAACTGTTACGTCTTATATACTGGGTCAGGGAAATACAGAGTGTGAGACTTCGTGAACTGACACACATTGTTGGTGTTAGGGAAAGAAGTTTCGACCCAGAGCTCTGTAAGCTTTATTCTTCTGCTGGATTAAATAAATACTTGAATTGAGACCGAATATCTTCTCCTATTCTCTTCATAAAAGAACGCGCTGGAGACGGCTCACACATAGAGTACGTTGTTTAGTAGATTGAGCAGATTGTTCTCCAACAAATTGGTGACCCCGACGTGATGAAGAAGGAGAAGTGACGGAGAAAAAGAAAAAAAAAAAAAAAAGAGTACACAGCGGAGGATCGCAGTTCGGTGACAACACTTGGCCGGCCACAAACGAAAGGTAAGCAGACGCCTGTTTAATCAAAAGTTCTGCAATTGGACATACCAAAAGTGTGTTGTCATTTAACTAAAGCCTCCTAGTAAACCTAAAGCAGAAAGAATAAAGCTTAAAACGGTAAGTTGTCGACAACAGGACGGGGGTGAGATGCCCGGAGACGGACCTTAAGTCCGCACTCTCTCCAAACACGAAACATAGTCGGGGGAATGGCCCTGGAATGATTCATAAAATCATCTCCTAAATATTAAACATAGTCTAAGAGGCCCTGAGACTTAGGGTGTGCCATCCAGTCTCTACAGAGGTGACCTCGCCTCGGGGGAACATCCATAAGGTGGTCCCTTGGACAGGTAATGATATAGATAGCTCGGGGAGACATCCATAAGGTGGCTCCTTGGACAGCTGGTGGTATAGTCGTGAGCGTCCTGAGAGAAGTACTAAAGAGTGAAAAAGAGGTTGAAAGACCCCTGTGTTGATTGTGGAAACACAGAAAAGAGGTTACGGAGTTTTGTAAGCGGGGGAGCGTGTGCCATGTGATCCTCAACCTGAATACTATCGCTCAAATTGAGACACGTATATTCAGCGGCTTGCAAAACCACTCCATTTCTGGAGAGTGTAAGATATGAAGTATTGTTGGTTTGTATAAAATAATTGTGGTATAAATTGTGTGGGTGGTTTACCGACAACCAGCTATTTTTACGAGGCGGAAGTGCTGTGTAGGGCCTAGTAGAGGTGGCCCAAATTCCAGCGCTTTGTCGGATCTCGAGCGGTGTCGTGTTCGGTGGGGCATAAGGGAGGAAGTTGTGTAATTTTGCCTCAAGATAGAAGCTAACTGTCGCCGAGCAATAGGCATCCCGCACCCTCTTAGGAGAGAGGTGTAGAAGCTTGGATGTGTCGGCCTGCAGCTAGTGGAACTTGAGAAGCAGAATCACAGCAGTAAAAGGGAAGAGTAAGTCCGCGGTGATCTGCATGCAGTCGCAGTCACGTGGCGTGTAGTTACAAAGGAACATAGTTTGATAATTCTTGTAAAAGTGTGACTACATTGTTACATTACCATGGAGGGAGAGTTCGAGAGGGAGTGTGGGGAGTATGGAGGGTGCGACGGATTAGTACGCAACCAATATAAAAACATTAGAACACAACTATTATCTGGCATCGTAGATAAAGACAGAGCAGCCATAAACAAAAAGCAGGAAGCGGCAGAGCAGGGTCAGAGCGCAGGTATGTTGCAGAGACAGAGCTGGAAGAAGAAGGAGCAGAAGGGGGAGAAGGAGCGACAGGAGTGGTCTGAGCTGCTGGTTCACTGGCAAGGCACCAAACACCTGCATCAAAAGGAGCAACTCTCCGGACTGGTAACTGCGTCTGACACCTACACATGTCCCCCGCCATATGCACCTCCAGCGCTAGGAATGTATCCTGTGTCAACATTTTACATAGATAAAGGCATAATGAGCCTTGAAACACCCAACACACAAAACACTGAGACAGACGAAGACACTCGTTCTGCGTCCACTGTGCTGCAACCAACTACGTATAGCCCTCTTTCTATGTGCCTTACACAATCGACAGGACAGTCACCTAGTGCGACAGATAATACACACGCGTTGGCTCAATCCACCCCTGTAGCCGCAGTGCATTTAGGCCCTCAACCATCTCAATCTGGCCTATATCCTCGACTTGAGGTGATCCAAGCTCAGACAGTTGCTACAACTGCTTCTGGGCCTCCTCAAACAGAATTTAGGGACAGGCAGCTAAGGGAGAGATTACAACAGGAGCAGGAACAGGCTAAACTACTAGAAATCAAGCTAAAAAAGCCTTCATCTCATTGAAACAACAACTCTACTGTGCTGCCAGTCTAGCTGTCCCTGACTACTCTTCCACGTTTTATCTTGATGTTTCTGGCACAGCACATTGCGTGAATGGAGTGCTGTTCCAGAAAAAAGGGGGAGATAGGAAAGTATTGATGTACATCAGCACAATGCTAGATAACATGGAAAAACGTCATCCACTTTGTACACAACATGCAGCAGGGATAGCAAAAATCATACAAAAAACAGCACACATCGTCATGGACCACCCACTACACATTCTAACCACTCACAGTGTTGTTGCCTATGTCAATTCAACTACATTCACACTCACTGCATTGAGACAAAGGCGACTATCTAAAATACTGGAGGCACCTAATCTCACTTTCACACACGACTGCCACCGGGAATAAAACCACTAGTACTGACGGAGGCGCATGGAGTGGGGCATGTTGGGGCTACACAGATGCAGAGGAATCTGGAAAATTGGTGGCATCCATTTTTGAAAGAAATGTGTAAATATCATGTAAATACTTGTCATGAGTGTACAATGTATAATGCTCGACCAGCAGTCGAACCACATCCTGGACGTTTCCCTCTTGAGACAAAAGCAGGGAAAGAGATCATCATAGACTACACAGATATGGTGAATCCGGCCCAAGGATACAGGTATATGTTGGTATGTGTGGATGCGTATTCAGGATGGCCAGAAGCCATCCCCACAAAGCGGGAAGACAGTAAGTCTGTGGTAAAGTTTCTGGTGAACCATTACATTCCAAGACATGGTTTTCCAGAAAAGGTCCGGTCGGACAATGGCACTCACTTCAAAAATCACGATCTACAAAAGGTTGAAGAAATGCTCGGGTTAAAACATAACTTCGGTTCTGTTTACAATCCTCAATCACAAGGAAAAGTAGAAAGGATGAATCAGTCTATCAAAGGGAAGATAGGCAAAATTTGTGCTCAGACTAAGATGAATTGGGTAGATGCTTTACCCTTAGCTCTGATGTCAATCAGGAGCTCAGTCAGCTCATTAACAGGGTTTACCCCATATGAGTTGAAAACGGGTCAGCAGTTCCCGGGACCGGGAGCTGGAGTGCAGACCGTAGAGGAGGAAAGTGCCGCAGCAGAACCCCCTGCTCGAACACTGGAAGAGATAGCAAGTTGCAAAGAGTAGAAACTGAAAGACTTGAAAAGGGGGAACAAGTTCTCTTAGCTGTAGCATACAGCTGACACTTTTTAGTTTTTTTTTTTACTATTAGCAAAGTGCGGACGGTGGTCCTGTGAAAGGTGAGAAGGTTTAAAGCTCCTATAGGTGATTATTCTTGCCTAGAGTATAAGTGAGAAGACAATAGTCCAGGATCTAGAAAGATAGCTTGCATTTACATATACATTCCATTTTAAGTAGATTTAGCGGGATATTAAGATGTTTACTAGATTGGGAATAGAGCCTCACCATGATAAGTGGTGTTGGCTGGGAGTTATTACATTAACAGGTGTGATTGTTGTATCTTTAATGTTTTATGAATCTTCCTTCAGGGACGCAGACCAGACCCCACCACTGAACCGCTCCAAACGCAGCACTCAGAGCACAGACTGCATCGACAGATATGGAGGCATAGAATTAAAGTACACAATGGGACAGAACACGGGGTTCCAGTTCGACCTGTGCTCTGTAATAAACTGTGGAAACAAGGAGGCGAACTGGAGGGGAAACCTGTCCTCAGGCCAAGTGACGGACATGGGACATATGCAGATGGATTGGTGCAACCACCTCATCAACATGACCACCTGGGCAAACGCAAGTACAATGATAATAGCCAGAGGAGATCTGTTTTGGTATTGTGGTGATAAGACTCTCCATTTGTCTCTCCCAGCATCCTGGAGTGGCACGTGTGCCATGGTGAGACTGGCAGTTCCCCTGGTCCTCCTTGGCAGTAGGGACACAGGGTCTGCACACAATAGAAGAAAGAGAAATACATTCGAAATTGGTACTGGGTCAACCACATACATGGACTCCATAGGCATCCCTAGGGGAGTGCCAGATGAGTATAAACTGGCTGATCAGGTAGCCGCAGGATTTGAAAACATGCCCATATTATCCGCCCTATTCCCTATTACTCCTAATAAAAATGTTGACAGAATCAATTATGTTCATTACAATGTCCTTAGACTTGCTAACGCCACTAGAGATGCAGTGAGTGGACTGTCAGAACAGCTGGCAGCTACCTCATTAATGACAGTGCAGAACCGCATTGCCTTAGACATGTTATTGGCAGAAAAAGGGGGCGTATGTTCTATGTTTCAGGGATCGTGCTGTACTTTTATTCCCAACAACACCGCTCCGGACGGTTCGGTGACAAGAGCACTGGAAGGGCTACGCACCCTCTCACAAGAAATGCACGACAACTCAGGTATCAATAACCCATTTGGTGGTGTGTTTGAGCAGTGGTTCGGTAAATGGAAAAATTTGGTGGTCTCGGTATTGCTCTCCCTGATTGGAATGATTGCTGTATTAGGCTTGTGTGGATGTTGTTGTATCCCATGCATTAGATCTCTTTGTGAACGCATGATAGTAGCAGCAGTGGAGAAGAAGAGTCCTTATCCTCCCCCTCCTTATCAAATGGCTCAGATCGAGACAACTGCTCTACTTGGGAACCCGAGCCCAGACTCTGAGTCGGAGGTCGAGGTGTAAGTGGTCTCATGTTTAATGAGACCAAAAGGGGGACTGTTGGGATATTGTACATATTAAAAGTATGTATTCAGATAACAGTTAATCACCAGTATGCCTTTTTGTATTAAGATGTGTGCTTCCAAGCCTGATGTGTTATGAAGAATATGTAGTTGCTTGGATAGTGGAAAAGTACAGAGTGTCCGTTAGAAATGAACATACAGAAGACACATGGTTTGAAGTAGATGTCCTTGTAAAGTGTGTGCGTCAGAAAATGACAGAGAGTGTGCGTACTTGTGACAGAAAGGAAATATCTCTCACAGACAGACAAAGAGGAGCCAGATAGCAGCGAGGTTAGGTCAATCAGAGAGAGAACAGGCGCACTGCATGCATATTCATAGCAGACCAATCAGAAGTGGAAGACGACGCGTGGACATCGACAACGGACCAATCAGAAGAGGACAACGGCTTGCGTGTACATTTATCTGAACTGTTACGTCTTATATACTGGGTCAGGGAAATACAGAGTGTGAGACTTCGTGAACTGACACACATTGTTGGTGTTAGGGAAAGAAGTTTCGACCCAGAGCTCTGTAAGCTTTATTCTTCTGCTGGATTAAATAAATACTTGAATTGAGACCGAATATCTTCTCCTATTCTCTTCATAAAAGAACGCGCTGGAGACGGCTCACACATAGAGTACGTTGTTTAGTAGATTGAGCAGATTGTTCTCCAACAACATTTAATAACATACACAAACTATATAGTTATCGCTAGAAGTAGTTAATACTTTGTTATCGAACTAATCTATTGGTTTCCATAATACATTTCAGTTGATAGGAAAAAACTATTATTCTAAACACACATAAACATTTGATAATATGAGATACATTGATAGCATGGTATATCAGAGGTTATGAGGCAGTTTTAATCCTTAGAGGATTCAGGTCTGGGAAGGTCCTTAAAGAGTAGTAGTGTCACATGGTGGTTACTCACCTCAGAATTTGAGAAATACATCTCAGCTGTACTGTGGGCTAGAGAACCGTACTTTAGATTAGGATTTTTGTAAACTTACACAGAGTATTGACAAACTAGTTACATAGTGATTATATATTTCGTTCTGTGATATTTTAAACATGCTTTAATGAGTGTAGTTGAATAGTTCTCCGTTCAGGTTGGTGTGTGAGGTGATTTATGGCAAGAGCCTGTGTTTTATTTCGAGGCCCCCCCTTTTGGTTTGAGAAGATAGGAGAATGTTACAGTCGAAGACAATGTTCTCCTTCTTGATCCGAGTAGAGTGCTTTCCTGGTGTTAACACCCCAGGATAGTACCTTGATGGAGCTCAAGATACCTTATTACATTGTTTGTTGAGAGGAGACAATCAACTATCAATCTTAGGTGATAGTTGGTGTTGCCACATTCATCCAGTGTCACTTTGTAGGGGTTTAATTCATATTGTTTGTTTCCTGTGGGAGAGAGGGTTTGATGCAGATTTCCTGAGCCAACTGTAAATTAATTTGGCACCTTTACAGCTTCAATACTAAGGACTTTGTCGGTGTTGGATATTCCTTTATTTTCTGTTTTCTGTCCAAGTGATGGTTTTATGAGGTGGACGTGGGCTCAGGAGGCTCTCCTTAGTGCCAGAGCCCCCCCATGCCCTTATCGTGACTTGTTTATCTCATCTCTGCCATCCAGGGTCCACTACAATCATATATGCATGCTTTATTATCTCAGACAATTGGTAGTTGTGATGACTAACTACCCTACTGGTTCTGTCCACTTGTGGGTTGAATATCAGGTTGAAGTCCCCTCCTACTATAAGTGCTGTGTCTGAGTGGGCCAAAAGTTTGGACACACTTTTGTTAATTAGAATGGCTACGCCTCTTTGCTTGGTGTCATAACTAACTGTATATGTGCACAGAAACTGTGATGAGCTTAATATATATGCTTTGGGCAGATGGATTTCCTGTAGTAAGACAATGTCTGCTTGTAAGTTGTGTGAGTGTGTTAAAATTTTTGCAATTTTTCTTATCTGAACTAATCTACTGAATGTTAATTTTCATTAATAGGTGAATGAGTTAGATGTACTTGTGTGTCTGCGTGTACAGTACAGGCCAAATGTTTGGACACACATTCTCAATCGAATGAATAGGAAAGTGTGTCGAAACTTTTGGCCTGTACTGAATGTGTACATGTGTGTATGTGTGCGTGTGTGTATGTGGCAGTGCCAGAGAGGAAGAAAGTGCATATGTGTGGCCAATGTAACTGCATATTTTATAATTGCACTGCGAACCATCTAGACATCACATTGATATATAAATTATAACACAAAACAACAACAGGAAAAACAACAGAGTGACATAAATACGCATTTGAGTGAGAACCGCATTCGATACAGCGTGCTATGTGCGGTCATATATTTTTACATGATTGACACAGGCATGAAAGAAAGAATGAATGAGAGAAATTGATGTTACCTTCATCCTTTACCTTAACCATAGTCTTACCATACCTGGGTGAATCTGATGAGCCTAGGGTGGAGAAAAGAGACGTCCTTTAAAAGAGCCAAGGGGTGATCTCTGGATCCCGGCAGATGGCCATTGACATATAGCTTGACCACAGAGATGACAACAGACATTTTTTTCAGTGTATATTTAATATATGATAGAGAATGACGACAGCCGTGCAGACCAATTTAATGCAGTGTACAGCCTATGGTCTGAGCACTGACAGGCTGACGCCCCCACCTCTTCAACCTCTGCAGCAATGCTGGCAGCACTCATAGGTCTATTTTCCAAAGATAACCTCTGGATATAACGCTGAGAAAGTGCACTCAACTTCTTTGACCATAGCAAGGCCTCTTCTGAGTGGAACCTGTCATGTTCAATTGCTGTATGGTCTTCAGCACCATGCTGGACTAAGCACAAGCCAATGGCCGTCTGTTGATTATTTCTCCTGTTTTACAAAACAAAATATGTCTTTTCTCTTCTCTTTTCTATTTTGTTTTCCCCATATTCCCGTTGAATTACAGTACAACATTTGTGATATTAGACACAAATGTCTAATATTATTTAGGTTATTTAGGTGCCAAGATGGTGGCACAGTAATGTAGGCTACGCCCTTGCTGTAGTCAAAATGGCGACTCATCGCGAGATGTGGCCAGCATGAACAAAGGGAAAGGGGAGCGGCCCCTGAGCTTTATGCGTTACCAAGGCAGCCTCTGTGTAACGGACTCAAGATCATGAGACCACGCCCGACGGCAACATTAATGACTGTGAGATTTGGGTAGGGGAGATGTGTGTGTGACTGGGAAAAGAGAGAGCGAGCCCAAAAAAGACTGTCACCACAGCTGATTAAAATATCACTACGCAATAGCAGAGCCCAGTCCTTTAACTAGTGATGATTGACTTATCAGCTGATCGCGGTGAATCACCGACAACAAAGACAAAAGAAATCGCAGCATTTACAAGGCGACTTTCAAATACAGATACAACTGCACTCAACTGCAGTTGTCTCTGCCCAGACATAAGCCTCTTACTTCTTGTTGCTCCGATGCTTGGGAGTTTGAGGGAGAATGAGAAAGAGATCTGCGTCAAGTGTCCGCAGTATGTTTCATGGCTGGGGGTTGATTGGTCCGTGCCTTGCTCCTGGGGCAATATGATGAGTTCCTCGGCAGCAGCATATCACTTTGTTGCATCTTTAACAAAGTGGGGCGTTTGTCCTTACAGGATGTAAGATCAGCTGATGGCACAGCGATCTAAAGTACAGGCCAAAGGTTTGTACACAATTTCCTATTCATTTGAATGAGAAGGTTTGTCCAAACTTTGTGCCTGTACTGTACGTCGGGTCCTCCAAAAAAGAGAAATGAAAACAACAACAGTCCTGCTTGTCCTGCGAGCTGAAGGCTGTGACCTAAGATTTAAGGTGATGGAAGACAAACATTTGAGATGGTGTTGCTCCCGTCAGCAGCCACATCATGGAGAAAGCTTGGAGTAGCTCTCTACTGTAACCAGTGCACTGGGAAAAAGCACAGAGGAGGGTCTTTATTACCTGAATGACGTTGCCAGGGACCCCTGCTGAGTGTGCCTACTTTCACCAAATGTCCATATTGAGATTTTGTTCAAACTCAGGTTCATATCTCGGTGTGAAATCGTGGGGGTGGTGGTGCCGTTTCCAAACGGTCAGCCTACTCTGGCTCAGGCTTCTATTGATCTAAAGTACAGGCCAAAGGTTTGGACACACTTTCCTATTCATTTGAATGAGAAGGTTTGTCCAAACTTTGTGCCTGTACTGTACTGTACAGATGCTGCTGTTCATGAGTTCCTGCCTACACCCCCCCCCCCCCCCCCCCCCATGCCTATCTCACACTCTCTCTCTCTCTCTCTCTCTCTCCCACTCTCAACCCAATTGGTCGAGGCAGATGGCCGCCCCCCCGAGCCTGGTTCCGCTCGAGGTTTCTGCCTCTTAAAGGAAGTTTTTTCTTGCCACTCTTGCCAAGTGCTTGCTCATCGGGGGATCTTTTGGGTCTCTTAAAATAAATTTATAAAGAGTTTGGTCTAGACCTTTTAAGATTTGAAATTTGATTTGGAAGCATGGTAGGTCAATCGGATGGGTCAAATCATTGATTTAATTTTTTGTAGATGATTAATGATTGCATCGCGACACAAAGATGCTTTGATGTTTGTAACGTATGTAGATATTCTATTTTAAATCTGTTTCATATCATTGTCTGTCTTTTTTACACATTGTATGCAAATTGGAACACTCCCAGTGCTCACCATGTCTATCTACAATGGCAAGAGAAAATATGTGAACCCTTTGCAAATACCTAGTTTCCTGCATTAATTGGTTGTAAAATGTGATCTGATCTACCTCTAATTCACAGGAACAAACAAACACTATGTGCTTTACCTAATACCAAAACAATTATATTTCACATCTCTATTGAACACATCCATAAAACATTCAAGTGCTGGTGGAAAAAGTAAATGAATCCTCGAATTTAATAACTGGTTGAAACTTGTTTGGTAACAATAACCACAACAAGATTCTGGTAGCTGCTCCTCAGACCTGCACAACACTCAGGAGGACTTTAGGACCATTCTTCCTTAGAGAACTGCTTCAACTCAGCAATATTCTTCAGATGTCTGGCATGAACGGCTCTCTTGGGGTCATTGCACAGCATCTCGATTGGATTTTCTGTTGGAGACACTCTGTTGTAGATTTAATTCGATGGTTACTGTCATCCTGACATTATCCAGTAGGATGCCATGAGAAACCAGGCCCCAAAGTGACAAGGCAGTCCAAAATAATGATGTTACCTCAACCGTACTTCACCATGAGGATAATGTTTTCATGAATTACTATTTTTAGATTGTGTGTGGCACTGTGTGCTCTTACCAAACAATTCAACTATTGTTTCATCAGTCCATAAAAGATTTTTGTCGTAGCAATGTTGAGGGTTAATGTGCTCATTGGCAGACTTCAGGTATGCACTGATATATAATTTGGAAAGCAGTGGCTTTCACGTTGGTGTCCTCCTGTGGACACCATACCTGTAAATGGTAGACAGAGATTTAAACCACTTCTAGTAATTCTAATAACACACAAGCACTGCACAGAGGATCATCACCAAATGACTGATTCTCCAGTTTGTGTGTGGCTAGTTGCAGTTGTGTAAGTGCAGCCGGGATGTAGGAGGCAACACCCAAGTACACCTGCATCGAATCAACCCAATCATCAGTGAAATGCACCTCACACATAGAAACCAAAATATTCACCATGCCCAATTGCTCAAATAATAAATATAAAATAATAAAATAAAATAATAAATCACTGCAAACCAAAAAATAAAACTGATACAGGTCTACCCTGTTACACAGCATTTTGCATTTTGTCTTAGGTGTCATCTCGGCTTGGTGTCTACTTTGAGGCATAGTTCATATTAGCATGATTTTCATGACTAGCAAATTCAAAATGTTTGCATGCATTTTAGAGGACAAAAGAGCTCACTACCTTTCCACAGTCTCATTTCATTGATTGAACAACAGGATTGAAATCTCCTTACTCCAAAATGTTTTTTTCAGTAACAGCACTGCCTTTTTTCATCTATGCAATATTGAAGGATCACAAAAGTCCTGTCTCAAGAAGATGCATTAAAACTTGTGCATGGATTTGTTACTTCTAAAGTAGACTACTGTAATTCATTCCTATCAGGATGTCCCAACGATCCTCTGAAAAGCCTTTGATGGATTAAAAACACTGCTGTGCGAATATTAACAAGAACTAGAAAAAGAGATCACATTTTCTCTTGTGGTCTTTCAGCTATCCGGCTCCTCTTCTATGAAACCAACTCCCAGTGCTGGTTCGGGGAGCAGACTTTCAAAATCAGGATGAAAAACCTTAATTTATGGCAAAGCCTACAGTTACAAATTTAATGTTTAATTACTGTTTTGCTTTTAGTTATGGCTCTGTATGCCTAGATTGCTGGGGCTTGCACTGAGCATCTCTCTTTCTCTCCCACTCTCTCGCTTTCTCTCCCTGATGCATGTACTTTACAACATCACATGTCACTAACTTTGTTTCTTCCCCTCTTCTGTGTGGTCTTTTGAGTGTCTCTTTTGTTGTCTCTCTTTGTGTGTCTATCCTACAGGTGCTGAATCAATTCTGCTCCATGTTCCAGCTCAATACCTGCTGCAATAGCTCCCATTAATTATCATTGCACAATACCATTCATTTTTGATTGCAACTTTGATTCATTCATTCATCCATCAAATACTGCTTATCTGTTTTTGGGTCGTGGGGGCTGCTGAAGCCAATCCCAGCTCATATTGGGCAAGGGCAGGGTACACTGTAAAGAGGTTGCCTTTCCATCACAGGGCAAACATACAGAGACAGACAATTACTGACACTCACAGTCACACCTACTGGAAATTTTGTGTCAACAACTAAACGTTGGGAGAAAACCCAATATTTCCCTATTACTAATATTTACTAGTGCACCCAGGTAGAAATCACTGTTTTCTGTATCTCCTCCTGCTCTTATTCTTTCTCCATCCCTCTATTGAGTCACCCCGCCTCTTTTCACTGTGTCTCTCTCACTACCTCTGCTTCTCTCTCTGCCCCCTGCTCTCTCAACACAACGAATCAAAACAGATGGCTGTCCTCCCTTAGCCTGGTTCTGCCCAAGGCTTCTCCCTCTTAAAGGAAGGCAAATACTTCCTCTTGGAGGAATATGTTGGGTCTCTTTAACAACTCTGTCAAGAGTTTGGTCTAGACCTGCTCGATGTGTGAAGTGCTTTGATTTGGCGCAATATAAATAAATTTAGTTTGATTTGATTGGCCTGAAGGTTTGCTTTTTTTTTCTACCCATACATTGCATATTTTATAGATGTGCTATAAATAAAGACAATAAAGACACTAGATATTATAATTGTTTTTGTGGCATTGGGTAATGTACATTGTATCTGTCTGTACTGACCAATTAATGCAGAAAACTAAGTATTCCAAAGGGATCCTACACCTTTTCTTGCCACTGCATTTATTTAGATTTTAGGAGCCAAGTTGTGAATTCAGGTGTCCTACTTCAGAATCATAAACCTTTTTCTTACCCTCAAATACTCACTATTTCTTCCTACTATGGATAGAGATGCACTAAAGATTTCTTTCTCACTAGTGCTCTTCTCTCAAATACATTCTCTCTCACCCACATATATACAGTATGATTGCTGATTTACTTTGATTACATTGTCTTTAGAGAAAGTTCCATATATTGAAGTTATTTCAAACATTTACTGTAATCACTTACCCTTTTAAACTAAGCAGTTATTTGGCCAATTTGGTGAAACTGACCAAAAACTTGGCATTACAGAAGGGCTCTAATGCTGTGAATTGTGATGTTACTTTTAATCTACTCAGAGTCAAAAAGAGGGATCATCAAATTTCTCTTTTTCCCTCCTTCCTTCCTCTTATTTTCCACCGCTTATCTTTAAAGGTCACAGGGAGTGCTGGAGTCTTTCCCAGCCAAAGTACCAAGCAAGGGTACACCCTGGACAGGTTGCCAATCCATCTCAAGGCCAACACATGGAGATGAACAATCACCCACCTAAAGTTTTATCTGGTTAGTGTTTATTTTGCTGAATTAGGTTTTCATGACAGCAAATATGGAAAAGAGGAAAACAACAATGTTGAGACTGTGAAATGAAAAAGCAGCACTGTGAATAGTGCATTTAAAAAAAATAGTGTGGGGTTTTACCTATCCGTTAACTTCAATTGTATGTTTTTGTAATTGATTGATATAAGAATGCAAAAACATCATTCATTCATTCATCTTCATCCATTTATCCGGGACGCGGAGGCACCCGTTTCCCCGGCCACATTGGCCAGGTCTGACTGGGGGATCCCAAGGCACTCCCAGGCCAGTGTGGAGATATAATCTCCCCACTTGGTCCTCAGCCTGCACCGTGTTCTCCTCCCTGCTACGCATGCCAGCAACACCTCCCTTGGCACGCGTTCCGGTGACATCCTTATCAGATGCCAGAACCACCTTAACTGGCGCCTTCCCACACAAAGGAGCAGTGGCTCTACTCCGAGTCCCTCCCAGATGACTGAACTTCTCACCTTATCTCTAAGGGAGAAACCAGCCACCCTCCTGAGGAAACCGAATTTGCCCGCTTGTACCCACGATCTCGTTTTTTCAGTCAAGACTCATTGCTTATGACCATAGATGAGGGTAGGAACAAAGACTGACCGGTAGATGGAGAGCTTTGCCTTCTGGCTCATCTCCTCTTCGTCACAACAGTGAGGTAGAGCGAACACAACACCGCCCCTGCAGCTCAGATTCTCCGGCCAATCTCATGCTCCATTTTACCCTCACTTGTGAACAAGACTCCAAGATCAATACTTAGAGCCTTCAGCATTTCTGGACAGATCTCATCAATCCCGGGGACTTCGCCACTGTGAAGTTGTTCAACTACCTCAGTGACCTCCTCCCGGGAGATCGACGCTGATCCTCCATCTTCCAGCTCTGCCTCCACCCCAGAGAACATGCAAGTTGGATTCAGGAGTTCCTCTTTCCACCGTTCGACTACCTCCTCAGTTGAGGTCAACGGTGACCCATCCTTACCATAAAGGGCTTTGATGGTCCCTCGCTTTCCCCTCCTTAGATGCTGAATGGTTTTCCAGAAACACCTTGGTGCCTCCATGCGTTCTCCGAAACTTTCCCACACCTGTTGCTTTGCCTCCCTCACTGCTGAGGCTGCAGTCCTTCAGGCTTGTTGGTATCTTGCAAATGCCTCAGGAGTCTCCCAGGCTAACATAACCCGGAAGGCCTCCTTCAGTTGGATGGCTTCCCTGACCACTGGTGTCCACCACGGTGTCTGAGGATTATCGCCCTTTGAGGCACCTAAAACCTTGAGGCCACAGCTCCCTGCAGCAGCTTCAGCAATAGAAGCATTGAACATTGACCACTCAGGTTCAATGTCCCCAACTTCCACAGGGATGCCACAAAAGCTTCACCAGATGTGGGAGTTGAAGGTCTGTTGGACAGAGGCCTCCTCTAGATGTTCCCAGTCCACCCACCCCTGCTGATCCCGCCCTGGATATAAATGCAAAGGTTCTCCTTGAAAGGATGTTTGGTTACCCTATATTCTACCATTAAATAATGCAGGACAAAATTGATTTAGACTATGTAATGTGGCTCTTGACAAAGCATAAAAAAATAAGTCATTCATTTCAATGGCAAAAAGAAGAAAGAAATAGCAGAGGAAAGTTCATTTCATAGCTCTAAACAATTTTAAGGTGTTTTTTTTACTAACTTCTTGTCTTTCCCACACCATTAGACTCTCTCCTACAGTATCTATTACAATTATAAGGCTATGGTCAATAGACTATGCAAATTAAGTGATGGCGTCATTTAATAATTTTTAGGACAGCCAATGACTACTTTCCTCACTGAGGAGTTGGCAACACTGGGGAGAAAAGTTGAGGGATGCAGGTCACATGAAATGACTGGCCTGGGTGAAGCAGGGCTGGGGAGTAACAAACAGCTAAGTCCAGGGCAAATGCACAAGTCTCAAACCCAAAAGTGAAGTCCAAAAAAAGGAAGCTAATTAGGCTGATGCAGAAAAGGTTTGTGAAAGTGAGGGAGAGCATATGAATTCATAACAAACAACAGAAACGGAAGAAGGACCAGATCCTGATACTCTGCTGCCCACATATTACATATATATATATATATATATGGGGACATAGAATAGCTCCGGCTGCGCATAGACCACCAAAGTGTTGACCCAATTTGTTTATTGGAAGCCCAAGAATGAGCCAGAGAAATCTTCAGTTCATAATTGAAACATTTATTATGGTCACATGTAAAGTAAGGCAGCACCAGGCTGGAAGTGAAGTTTCACATTTTTCTTCTTTGGCTGGGCCTACCTCATACAGAAGTTGGACTTTCACACAACCAAATATAATGGGCCAGTTACCAGGGTCATGGACAGGCCAACCACAGCCTATAAACAGTGTATGCTTTCCACCCCACTCCCTGTACACGGCCCCCAGCACGTGCACCTGACAGCTCACCACCAACGTACATTCCTCCATTGCTCACCCACTACCACTGAGATACGTAACACCATAAAACATAATATACTTTGGAGTGGTGTGGAGTGTAGTGAAACTACGCAAATGTTCGTAATTTCAATTAGGCTAAAAATACTAATAACTGTAACCTAAATGCTGTTCTGTAATTATTCTATTATTTGATCCTAGGATGTCTAAAACCATCTGGATTTCAAACAATTTCATCACTTATCTGCCCCCAGTAATGAGAAGGATGGCGGTGTGATAGGCTAGCCTTTTGAAACTATGAACATTTTTTTTCTTATTATCCTTTTATTTTTAATATCATTCAGCAGGTCATCAGTGTTCACCACTGTTGAACTTGATTGAGGAGGTAGTTGGATGGTGGAAAAAACACATTGAGGAACTCCTGAATCCAACTTGCACGTCCTCTGGGGTAGAGGCAGAGCTGGAGGATGATGGAGGTTCAGTGTTGATCCCCCAGGAGGAGGTCACTAAGGTAGTTGAACAGCTCCACAGTGTCAAATCCCAGGGAATTGATGAGTTCTGTCCAGAAATGCTGAAAGCTCTGGGTGTTGAGGGGCTGTCGTGGTTGACACGCCTCTTTAACATTGCATGGAAGTCTGGAACAGTGCCAAAAGAGTGAGAGGCCGGGGTGGTGGTTCCCTTGTTTAAAAAGGGGGACCAGAGTATGTGTGCGAATTACCGGGGCATCGCACTCCTCAGCCTCGCTGGGAAAGTCTACTCCAAGGTGCTGGAAAGGAGGGTCTGACTGATTGTCGAACCTCAGATTGAAGAGGAACAATGCGGATTCCTTCCTGGTCGTCGAACAACGGACCAGATATTTACTCTTGGACATATCCTGGAGGGGCCCTGGGAGTATGCCCATCCAGTCTACATGTGTTTTGTAGACCTGGAGAAGGCGTACGATATGATATGTTGTGGGAGGTATTGCGGGAGGATGTGGTGAGGGGGTCTCTCCTCTCACTTTGGGAATAAAGGGATTGGACCTTTATTCCCAAAGTAAGAGCTGTGTCCAAGTCCTCTGCAATAAGTCAGATTTGTTTCCGGTGGGGGTTGGCCTCCACCAGGGCTTAGCTTTGTCACCCATCCTGCTTGTGATTTTCATGGACAGGATATCAAGGCATAGTCGGGGGGGGGAGGAGGGCTACAGTTCGGGGAGCTGAGGGTTACATCCCTGCTTTTTGCGGATGATGTGGTCCTATTGGCTCCATCAGTCTGTGGCCTCCAGTGCTCACTGGATCAGTTTGCAGCTGAGTGTGAAGCGGCTGGGATGAGGATCAGCACCTCTTAGCAGGAAACTGGTGGACTGCATACTCCAGGTAGGAAATGAGTCCTTATCCCAAGTGAAGGGAGTTCAAGTATATTGTGGTCTTGTTCACGAGTGAAGGTGAAATGGAGCATGAGATTGGCTGGAGAATCGGAGCTGCAGGGGCGGTGTTGCGTTCGCTCTACTGCACTGTTGTGACAAAGAGGGAGCTGAAACTTAATTATTTTATTATTTCACCCAGGTGATTCCTGAAGAGTTGTGGATATCACAAGGAGCCTTCTTGAAATTGTGAAGGATCGTAAAGGATGCAAAAGCTCTCTCTGTGGTTGAAGATGAGGGTTTTCGGAATTTTGTAAAGACACTTGATCATCACTACAAGATTCCAAGTAGGAAAATGTTTATGGGAGAGAAAATATCAGCAGTGTAGTGCTGCCGCTTCAAAGTGAAAAAGTTGTAGATGTGGCAAACAGTGCTGTACTCACAAACGACGTGGACATTTAGAGCCATGAGGCATATTTAATTGTCTCATGCTCTATCATTGATGAGAATTGGCAAATGCACACATATGTCCTAAATCCCAGTGTTCCTGTTGTGGTGGCAATTTTCTATTTCCAAGGTGAGTGAATGAATGTTATTAAATAAAATTGAATAACATATTAAATAAAAAAATATATAATATATAATATAAAATATATAAAATATAAAAATAAAATAAAAATGTTATTAAATAAAGATTTAATAATAATAACCTTATTTATATCAGGGGCAATGTACAAAATCACATTAGTCTCAGAATGAGAAAAGGTGCTTTGTACTGGATTTATCTTTTTAGCTACTTTCCATCCATAGTCCCTGGGCAGGTGAGGAAGGACAATAAGAAAGGTGAAAACTAAAGAAAATAATCCTCAATACACACCCACTCACATACAGAATGGAGTTCAACAAAATTTTTAAGTGGGGTATGAATTATTTTGTACATTAAATTGACAGCTGAATACAACATTGAAATATCAAAGCTAAGCATTTTTATATTTGTTGATTATTCCACAATGATGATACTGTCATGATTTCCTATCTAAGATTTTCAGGGGTTGTTAGTGGAGTGACCTGATGGGTTTCAAGACAGATGTACATGCTTGAGACCAACATGACATACAATAATGATAAGACAAAATCATGGCTTTGAAATATGTTTTAGTGGCTTTAACTGTTAATGAACTCCTAATGTGTCTAAAATTGATCAGTTATATTTCAATGTGTGGCTCTGTGACGGATGTAGTATGAACCTAAAAGCAGTAGATAGATAGATACATACTTTATTTATCCCCGTGGGAAAATTGTTGTATCCAGCGGCTCATATAAAACACATAAAAACACAAAAAAAACAAGTGTTGAAGTGCTATGCGGAGGAGTTGTACAGTCTGATGGCTGAGGAGACGAAGGATCGCTTGAAGCGCTCAGTCCAGCAGCGCATTGATCGAAGGCAGTCGCTGCAGGATGCGCCAGGATGCCCTGCACCTTGCTCTCCATGTGTTTCTCCACGACCATCCCCACATTGTCCAGACCTTTCCCAACCACGGAACTGGCTTTTTTGATCAGCTTGTCCAATCGCCTCTTGTCCCTGATTACCGCCCCAGCAGACTGCAGCACAGAGCAGGGCGCTTTCCACCACCGATTTATACAACATGTACAGCATGTCGCTGCACACGTTAAAAGAGCGCAGCCTGCAGAGGAAGTGCAGCTGACTCTGTCCCTTCTTGAGGATGGCAGTGGTGTTGAACGTGCTGCTTTGCAATAAAAGTAATATTAAGGTCTGACATACCTGTTATTAGATTACATGTTTTTCATATACGATAAACATTGTAAAAAAAAAAAAAAATCCAGCAATGTTTTTGAGGATCTTGTTATTCTTGTGGGGCTTTCTTTATCATCTGAGTCAGCTGAAATTCAGTGGATGTATCCTTTAATTTCTTTCTGCGTGCATGCAGTCAATTCAGGTTGAACTCTCCCATTCGGATCACTTCTTGGCCATTTATATTTTCAAGAACACCAGATAAATCACAAAAAAAATATGTCCTATTCATTAGGTTAAAAATTTTGTTTGAAAACAGTGATATTTCAAAATCTTAGTTATGAAACAGGTTTTACATACATGGTTCACACACTCCCTGTCCACATCTGTACCAAATTTTAGGTTGGTAAAAATGTGATACTGCCTCTGTAGTTTTACATATCAAAGAGTGTCCCTTGGCGATCTCCAGTGTGCCAAACCTATCCAAAATGGTCCAATCTGGCTAAAATGCACACTGCAAGATTTTTTTTCCCCAACAGATAACCTTTTGGGGCCTATAACAAATGTGATTGCTTTTATGAGAACCAGTTACATAAGTAAAATCTCATTTGAAAATTTAATTCAGGGGGAATGACAATATGGTGTCCAAAGCATATCCAAACACGAATTTGACCTATTTTTGCCTGTCGATTAAAAACTGAGTAAAAGAGAAATCCAGGCCAACAGCATTGACTGTGTGCGTCACTGTGCGTACGTGTGTGTCTCGTGCGCCTCAAATCCCCTTGATGCTGAATAAACTAGGTTACGCAGGGCTTATTTGAGGTGAAAAATTTGCACAATCAGAGATTGGTATACATTGGACGCTACCTTAGCATCTCTACTATTTGATGAAAAACTTTTTTTTCTTTTTTGTGAACAGGCTTGTTGAAAACTTTATTGGGATTGTTGTGGGGGAAAGAGGTGGAAAAGAGGAAATCAGGTTGTTCAGACACAGGTGTCAGATGGGGAATCTATTCACATCAGCCCTACTACAATGTAGTCAGAGACAGAACCACCAGAAAAACATGTGACATGCTTCTTATACCTAAGACAGGTTACGTGTGTGTGCTGTGTGTAGCCTTCACCCTAATCTTGAACTTCAACCGTGGTGGTTGTGCAGCACTATGTGTGTGTTTGTGTGGTGTAGTTCTTTTTCCTGGCACCCCAGATGTCTTCTACTTATTGTTTTGACTTGTTAAGCACTACAGCAGGTCCCGATGGAATGGGTCCTGGTGGAAGGGGTCAGCTCCATCAGATTCCTGGGAGTGCAGCTGTCCGACAACATCTCCTGGACTGCCAACACCACAGCAACGGTGAGTAAAGCCCAGCAGTGACTCCATTTCCTGAGGGTGCTCAGGAGAATCAATCTAGAGGAGAAGCTGCTGGTGATGTTCTACAAAGCCACCACCGAGAGCATCCTAGCATATTGCATCACAGCATGGTATGCGGGGTGCCCAGCAACAGACAGGAGAGCGCTACAGAGGGTGATCAACATGGCCCAGAAGATCGCTGGTTGCTCTCTGCCCAGCCTGGAGGATATCGCCAGCTTTGCTACCTCAGCAGAGCTGCCAGCATCATTAAGGATACTTCCCACCCAAGCAACCACCTGTTTGACCCACTACCCTCGGGCCGATGGTATAGTTCTCACAGAAATCAGACAAACAGGCCCAGGGACACCTTTTTCCAGAGAGCCATCACTGCACTGAACAGTAATAGATGTTAACACTATGCACTTTTAACAAGGTTGTTTTGCTTGTGCAATACCAGCTGATGACACATTCATTCCAAAGTTCTGTATATAATTCTCATTTAAATTTTTGTATTTTTATATTTTTCTACTACTTAGTTGTACATATATTTAATTATCTTATACCTTTTTTTCTACCTTGTAAAATAACCTTTTGGAACTGCACTGCAATGTCATTGTAATGTAAATTACAAGGCCAATAAAAGACGATTCTGTTTCTCATTCTGATTCTGATGTCCTGACTCTCATATTGACGCATGACAGGATATAAACTCAATTTTTGTTATTGGTTTTTGTTTCTATGACAGTATATGATTTTTGTTGGTGAAAGAAAAGGGTTTAAAGATGGTACATATATGTTTACACTCCCTTTGGTGCTTGTGGGCTTCCGGTCGTCTTCTATAGTTTGAGACATTTTCAGTAACTATGATAAAACCGTAACACCTAGAAACTTCAAAAATTTTGTGCGTGTTGCTGAAAGTTACCTAAAAAACGTCTGCGTTGAAATTTTCATTAAGCATGGCTACTTTCGTTGTATAAAGGATGTCTTTCATATGTTAATTACTTTGGGACGCCGCCGTCCCAACCACTAGGGGGACTGAGTGAATATGTTAAGGACATTGCAACGTTTCACAGTGCCATTAGGCATTTCAAACAAGGTTTTGTGATACCTGAGCCACCTCTGAGCAGAGAGGTGTGAGGTCTTCTGAGCATGTAATATGTGGGCTACTGGCTACTGCATGCAGGGCCGTAAGTGTTACATCAGAATACCCAACAATGTCATGTGATACCAGTTGACAACGGGGTGGTTAGGACCCAAAATTAGAACACAAAAGAGAGGTAGACACTCGGTAATGACTTTTATTGCAAGGGACAGGTAAAGACCAGGCTCTGTAGAGCCGATCACCAGTGCTGAAGTGCTGACAAGGAGAGAGCAGAGGAGTGGTTGGAGACAGGCGTGTTGGTCGAAGCCGGGAGAGCAGTCAGAGGAGGTGGAGGTACCGACAGGGAAGCAGGCGTGGAGAGTTGGTCGGGAACAGACAGGGCTGGCAACGGGAGGAATGGCAGTAAAATGCTGGAAAGTCCCGCATGGCAAAGAACAATCTGGCAAGGAGTGAGTGAGGAGCTGGTTAATACATAATATATATATGGTGAATATGACAGAACCGCCCCCTCAAGGGACGGCTCCGGACATCCCAAAAACACGTCCAGGGAGCCAGGGTGGGAGGAGGGGAACAGGAAGGTGTAGTTTTGAAGAAAAGTAGGCAGAACGTCTAAGTTTCCCTCCATGATGCTGACACAACACTGATGTCATGTAGCAGTCTTTCTGGTCCACAAACTGTGGGAATGGTAAGTCAGGTCTGGGCCTGGGTCAGAGAAGTCTTCAAGTCATCAAAAGCTTTTTCAGCTTCTGGAGTCCAAGTCTGTCATGCATGCTGCAGGTTTTACCATGGACAATGGAAAAGAGGGGTGCCTCTCTTTCTGAATAACTTGGGATTTACTGTCTGCAGTATGAATTTATCCCCAGGAAACTCTTAATTTGCATCATTCGCTTTGTGATTGGCTTTGATACTGATTGAATTGCTACTATACATTTGGGAGAGAGGGATTTGCCCTCCGCTGTGAACACGTTCCCAGTAAAGCACCTTTTCTTGTGCAAATTGAAATTTTGCAAACTAACTTTATGTCCATTCGCTGCCAAATGTTTAAGTAGCACTACAATGTCTCGTTTACAAGCTTCTTCTGATGGACTACAGATCATTATATAGATAATTTTATAGTGCTGACCCTGCAGGAAATTTAAGACTGTAAATTTTCACTCAATGCTCTATGAAACACACCTGGGCTTTTGTGGCACCCCACTGGGCATCTGGTCCTTGTGTATCCACTTCCAGTAAAGGAGAATCTGAACCAGTACTGACTGTCTTTATAGAAAAATAGCATTAGCCAGATATACACAAGCAAAGTGAGTAGTGCCAGGCGGGATGAGTGACAAAATGGTATATGGATTAGCATTTTCAGGTAGGGTAATGGGTGTGCTAGCTTGTGACAGTTTAGACGCCACTTGGAAACAAAACATCCAGAGCACAAAGACAAGCCAGTTGAATTTTTCAGACAAAAACTTGTAAACTGCTTTGCTCAACAGTCTGTTTCCTAAAGCTGCATCTGTACCGGCAAACGCTCAACTCGCCTCATATGAAGTTGCCTACCAAGTGGCACAGTGTAAAAAGCCGTACACAATAGCAGAGGAATTAATACTTCCTTGCGCTATGGACATGGTGTCAATTATGTTTGATGACTCTATAGCCAGCAAACTAAAGGCTATTTCTCTGTCCAACAACACCATCAGCAGGCACATTTTAAGACATGTCGAAGGACAGAGGAGCAGCTTAATGATAAGGTGTGTGACATCCACTTTTCTCTGCAGATGGATGAAGCCACTGGCAGTAACAAAGACTGTTTACTAATAACTTATGTCAGATTCATAGATGGAGATGACATGAGGAAGGAATTGCTTTTCTGCAAACAAATTCCTGGCAGAGCCACAGCAGAAGAACTGTTCAAAATCATTAACAGTTACTTGAAGGAGGCTGGTTTGAAATGGGAGGACTGTGTGGGGATCTGCATAGACGGGGTGCAGGCTATGGCTAGGTAACAGGGAGGGCTGCAAGTGCTCATCAAGCGCGTCTCCCCCAATGTGCAGGGAACGCACTGTATGTTACACTGCAAAGCAGTGGCGTCCAAACAGCTGAGTCCCGAGCCGAATGATGTAACAACCGACGTCATTGCCACAGTGAACTACGTAAAAGGTTTTTCTGCTGTGGCCTCAATCAAAACAAAATACAGATCAAAGCTGGACATTGAAAATGAACTCAGAGTGGCAATCTCAAAACTGCAACCCAGATTTGAGAAGATCCGCAGCATGAAGCAGGCCCACATCAGTCATTGAAAAGATGTGAGGATTAAAGGTGTCATTTTTGCACAACAAACCTTTAGGTCTCTTTTTTTGGTGTGTTTTTTTCCCCGCTCAGGGAGCTGGTCATGTTTTAAAACCCATTTTTTGCAAAGAGGCAGTTCTTCAAAAATGTAATAACAATGTTGAATATTAAAAAAAAGAAACCTGAGCATAGCAGTTAAAGTGCTTGAAAACAGTTACACTTAAAAGCATTACATTGCAAACTCAAATCAAATCAAATAAAATCAGATTTATTTGTATAGCACCAAATCATAACAAAGTTACATCAAGGTACTTTAAATGAGGAGAAGGTCTAGACCAAACAAAATAAAATTATTGAAAGAGACCCAACAGATCGTAGTAGTCCAGCCTATAAGTTACAAATGCATGGACTAGTTTTTCTGCATCATCCTGAGAGAGGATGTTTTTGATTTCCCTAATGTTTCTCAGGTGGAAGAAAGCTGCCCTACTGACTTGTTTTGTGTGAGGGACAAAGGACATATCCTGGTCAAAAATTACTCCAAGGTTTCTTACAGTGGAGCTGGAAGCCAAAGTAATGCCATCCAGACTGATAAGATTATTACGTAGCATTTCTCTGAGGTGCTTAGGGCCAAGTACAATAGCTTCAGTTTTTTCAGAGTTGAGAAGTAAAAAATATTCGGTCACCCAGACTTTTATGTGTTCAAGACATGTCTGCACTATCTCACTGACTTCATTTGGTTTCACTGATGAGTACAGCTGAGTGTTGTCTGCATAACAGTGGAAGTTGATGCTGTGTTTCTTGATAATGTTGCCAAGAGGAAACAAATAAAGCGTAAAGAGGATTGGTCCAAGTACGGAACCCTTGGCCAGCAGTTTCAGATAAAACTGGATGTCGACTGCTCTGGCCCCCAGGATACACTTAACTATGGCTGCCGGTGTCGCTAACTTCACGTTCCTCAGAATCACCAATCACTAGAGTCGGCTTTTCAGCAGGTGTGTTGCTGAGTGGGGAGAACCTGTTGGAAATGTGAACTGGTCGGTGGTGAACTGGGGCTGCTGCCAACGACTATCCCTCTTGTCTCGGACATTCACCCAGCCGTCCTGACTAGATCCCGGCTGCTTGGGAGCCACTGGGGGGGAGGAAACTCTCTCGGCTGCCGTAGGAGCTGGTCTAGGCTACAAGGAGGTGGCCTCTTGTCATAGATCATCCTGTGTCTATGACAAGACGTGCTATCATAAAAGGAGGGAGAAGAAAAGCTACACGAGGCACACAGAACAGGAGAGGAGAGGAGAGGGAGAAGGAGGACGAAAGAGTGGAGACAGAGAGCTAGAAGACATTGCTAATCGTGTGGTTTGATTAGCGAAGCAGCAGAATTGGCTGTAAGCTTTGCAAAGGGGATAGATATTGAGTTTTATACCAGTGTTAGTGTGACAACAATTTGCTGTCGGATTAATCATCAAGTGAATAGGGAAGGATAGCAGAAGAATAGTAGAGACAACACACAAGGTGACATAGAGCACAACCACCAGTGACCGGAAATGACGTAACATGCTTACCGCAACCAGCAACAAGTAAAGGTGGTTTCTTATTTAGTTATGTCTTTTATTACAACCTGCAGTTCATGGCAGTTTACTTTTATTTATTTATTTTTTATTTTCAAAAAAGGTTGAGGTTTGTATTAATTACATTGTGTGAAATAAACTCCACTGGACTCTGAAAACAAAATATGTATATGTTTGCCCTTTCTTTTGGGGGGGGCAAAAATTTTATTATGTACCAAAGGGAGGCCCAGCAGAGAAAGTTTGGGAACCACTGTTTTAGTTGGTATTGTTCAAGGAATGGCCTGTAATCAGATTTATAATACACTACCAAAAGGGCAGCATCTTTCATCATATTTACGGATTGCCTATAAAGAAGACGGCACCAGTGAAAACTCAGGAAATGTATTTGCTTTTGTAATTGTAAACAGGTTGATCACGCACTCACTCAGGTACCCGGAGGAAACCCACGCAGACACAGGGAGAACATGCAAACTCCGCACAGAAAGGACTGAGTCCGGTAACCTATTTTCTACTATGAAATTTAGTGTTCTGTGCACATGCACTGTACTGTTCACCACTTCTCGGTACACCTGTCGTTCATCACTGCACTCAATCCTGGGATCTCCTGCAACTGGTCTGAATTCACTTAGGCTGAGACAATGCCACAACCATTGGCTCAGATCCTGCCACTGCCAGTGTGATGGTTTTGTGAATGGAACATGTGGTGTAAAACCATGGAACAACTTTTTCTGAGTGGGAGAGAGCAATACAGACAGCAGGAGCGTCCTCTTTCCAATGCACGTACTGAAGAACCAATGCTTCACTTTACATATGCCCATCATACTGCACTTTCATATACTCTCTATCTGCCCTTATACTTAAATATGCTGTACAGTGTAATGACTGGTCACATTAATTGTATGCAGTGTGTGATGGGGAGCCAGTGCAGATTTTGGAGAACAGGGGTGATATGGTCTTGGGTGCAGGTGTGAGTAAGTAGGTGGGTGGCAGAGTTCTGGATGTATTGGAGTTTACTGCTATTGCAGTAATATAGTCTGGATGTTATAAAGGCATGGAAAAGTGTTTCTGCAGCAGAGAAGGTGAGTGAGGGGCGGAGATGGGCAATATTTTTGAGGTGAAAGAAGGAAGTCTTGGTGATGTGGTTGATGTGGCGGTCAAACTTTAGCTGTCTGTCAAAAATTATTCCAAGGTTGTGGATGTACGGGGAGAAAGACAAAGTGCAGTTTTTAAAAGTGACGCAGTTGCTGAGTGTGGTGTGGGTAGTGGACACTGGATGATATTGCCAAAAAGGAGCATGTAGAGGATAAAGATGAGGGGACCAAGCACCAACTCCTGGGGGACACCTTGGGACAGAGGAGCAGCGGAGTTGGTGCAGTTGTATATACTAATGAATTGACGATAGTTTGCGAGGTAAGAGTGTCTGCAGGAGAGTCCTGTGTCAGTGATGTGAAGAGATGATTCCAGTTGGGAGAGCAAGATGGAGTGATTGATGGTGTCAAAGGCTGTTATGAGGTTGAGGAGGATGATAATATTTTAGGTGTCCAGAGTCTGAGGAGAGATGACAGGAAAGCAGTCCTTAATGAGTTTGAATGGTAAGGGGGTTTCAGAATGCAGGTAGAGATTTTTATTCCGGTCATGATGGTTGTCCCCAATGGTGGTGGGGCAGGGACATGTGGCTTGAGGTGTAAGTTTATGGTGGAGAAAAGAGCCTTGGTGTTGTTGGAACCTGAGTGGATGAGGTGAGCGTTGAGCAGCATGAACTGCATCTTTGTATTGTAGTCTGAACACAACGATTTTGCTCTCATTGAAAATGGTCACCAGTCCTTAAAGAGGACAATTCTTTTGAATTTATTAATTTGTTTGATCAGTCTCTACAAAGGCAGTGATCTCCGATCTCCACTCACTGAAAAACAGAACAACGGCTGGGTCCAGTTGACAAGTTTATTTATTAACTGAAACAAGGAAAACTAAATGAATGATAATAAACACTGGAGTGCTGTCGAGATCTTTGGCTGAAGCCAACGGAGTTGAGGCCGCCAGACAACCGGGTGTCACACTCCAAGTGGTTTCTCTTGGATGTGACAACCGTTGCCAGGGGTAACAGGCTCAGTCGAGGGTCTCGGTGGATCCACATCGTCACAGTCTGCCAGCAGACTTCCTTCTATAGGCACATGCGGGGTCTGGTTAGCCAGTCCTGGTCGGTTGGTAGCAAGGCTGGAGGTTGACATCAAAATAAGCTTTCACTTCCAACTAACATTATATAAAACTTCAGGAAGGAATTGGTGTTGCCCAAACAACGCATAATCTTCTGAATTTCTTAAACGAATGTTGGAGAATCAAAAAGGAAATACCAAAAATTATTTTAAGTATCTTATATCCTTCTCCCATCATGGCCCACTCATATTTAATGGCATACATACACTCCATATATAGAAGAGTTAAATCGAACTAGTCTATTGGTGCACATGATATATTTCACTTGTCAGGGAAATAACAAGTGACACATAAAATCTCTTCCCATCAAATTTACTGGGAAATTCTGTGAAACTAAGATGGAATGTTTTGTCATTTGATCATCTAATTCACATCTTAAAGGGATAGAACAACTCTCTGAAATAGGGACTCCCCTTGATCCCATTGTAAGATATGTTCTCCCACTCCTCTTTGGAGGACGGGGCAGAACAACTGTTCTTAAAGCTGAGCTTGTGCCACTCCAGACTCTTTGGACTGTCTTAGTTACTTGCTTTTTGTGCCTGCTGTCACGACGGAAAACGTGGTGCGAGTGCGTTGCAGGGTGAGGACCCAATTGCAGGAGCCAGAAACCAGGTAGGTGACGAAAAAGACTTTAATCTGAACTAAATCTACAACATAAACTGAACGAGAAAACATGGACAAAACGACAGGGCATGGGAAAAACAACAAGGCAGGGCATGGACAAGCAACAAGGAATAAGCGACAAGGATCTGACAAGGACTAGACTGAAAACAGGGCTTAAATACAGTGCTAGACAAGACACAGGTGATCCACATCAGGGCAGGGAAGGCAATCAACATGGGACACAACCAGGAAGTAAAGTAATGGTGAATACGAAGGAACCAGGACTACAAAATAAAACAGGGAGTTCAAAGACAGGACAGAATTAACTCCAAACACTGACACCTGCCTTTGCAGTGATTTTTGGTTGTGTTTTTATTTGCTACTTTGCGCTGTTGTGCCTTTTGCCCTCAAAGTGATTTTCCTTTGTCATTTTTAGTCTGTCCTTTTGCTTACAACTCCATGCTGAGAGCGGTGGAGAGGGGTGCTCAGTGCTTCCCCCAGCAGTCTAGGTTTATAGCAGCATAGCTAAGGAGTAAATGAACTTTAACTATCACTAGCTCTGTCATATAAAAAAGTTTTAAGTCTGGTCTTCATACTTACTAAAGAGTCCGCTTCCTGGACTGATACTGGAATTTGGTTCAATAGAAGAGGAGCCTGATAACTGAAAGATCTAACTCCCAATTCACTCTTGGAGACTCTAGGAACCACAAGTAAACGTCCATCTCTGAAAGTGGCCTACTAGGACAGCAAGGAACTATGAGCTCTCTGAGATATGATGGAGCTTAGTCATTAAGAGCTTTATATATTAGGAGAAGGATTTTAAATTCTATTCAGAATTTTACCGGCAGCCAATGAAGAGAAGCCAAAACAGGTGAAATGTGATCTCACCCTGAGCCTGGTTCTGCCCAAGGTTTGTGCCTCTTAAAATAAGTTTTTCCTTGCCACTGTCGCCAAGTGCTTGCTCATCGGGGGATCTGCTGGGTCTCTTTGAATAATTTTATAAAGAGTTTGGTCTAGACCTTCTCTTCTTGGCGCTATACAAATAAAATTGATTTGATTTTTGATTTTGATTTATCATCTGCATAGCAATGCTGTGCTTCCTGATAATGTTGCCTAAAGGAAGCAGATATAGGGTGAAGAGGATTGGTCCAAATACCGAGCTCTGTTGAATGCCATAATTGGCTACAGTGCATGAGGAGGAGCTATTGTTAACAAGAACAAACTAGTGTCTATCTGATA
Source organism: Echeneis naucrates (assembly GCF_900963305.1). Classification (NCBI taxonomy): domain Eukaryota; kingdom Metazoa; phylum Chordata; class Actinopteri; order Carangiformes; family Echeneidae; genus Echeneis; species Echeneis naucrates. Next base: position 2,503,163 of record NC_042516.1, read on the forward strand.
AATAGGATTGGAACCACCTTAGTGCAATTCCTTTAACCCTCCTGTCGTGTTCGGGTCAAATCTGACCGATTTACAACTTAAAACACTCATAAATATTATGTTTTACATCTGATTGCCTCAAGGCCTTATGATATCCTCCACACTATGCACTTGAACAGATAAAAGTGATGATCACCTCTGTCATTGAATTTTAAGTGTTTTAATCAACCTTGTTACACCTGTGGTGTTCCCGGTCAAAAGTGACCACCATAGGAAATGAATGGGCATCCAGACTATATTCATCCATCAGACAGAAAACATCCTCATACACACCACCCAAACTCACTCACTCATTCACACACACATTTCAGACTGAACAATGTCTTTTGCGGGTACACATCTCTTTCCCGTGCTTATGTGCCGATCCTCCCATGTGAACCAACTTCCCGATGAAACAATTTATCATATCTTCACACAGACTAGACAGGTGTCTGTTATGTGAACCCATCTCTTTCCCACGCTTTTGTGCCTATCCCCACGTGAACCACACCTTCCAGACTAATCAATGTATCATCTTCACACAGACCCCATATATATAGCACGTTTTCCTTGAACTCCTTTTACTCTGAGCACTGAGTAGGCCACTGACCAGGGGTTCTCTGTCGAAGAGGTTCTGGTCCAGCTTTTTGGACACAAGAGGGCACTGAAATTGAACCAGAGATAGAGGAGGATGTCTCGGAAGTGGAAGACAACCTAGATGTTGATCCAGACTTTGAGGAGACTGACCAGTCAACAGATGGAGAGAGAGAGGCACCTGAAGAACAGGCACCTGAGGAGACATTCCAGTCCAAGAGTGGACACTTGCTCTTGACCAGAGCCAATTGAGGGAATTATACTTGAGATGACAAACCTGGAGGGGAAGCGTGTGTTTGGGGACACCTGGAGAGAAATCGACCTGGTAGACCTCCAAGCCTTCATAGTTCTGTTGATTTTAGCTGAAGTATATCGCTCAAACAATGAGGCTACAAAAAGCCTGTGGGATGCAGTCTGGGAGGCCTATATTCCGAGCAACTATGTCCTTACAACAGTTTACAACATGTCCTTTCAAGAATTATTCGATTTGATAACAGAGATACACAACCCGTCCGCTGGTGAAATGGCAAACTGGCTGCCATCAGGAACATTTGGGACAGGTGGGTGGAGCGCCTACCACTTATGTACAATCCAGGCCCTGACATGACAGTTGATGAGCGCCTGGTTCCTTTCATAGGTCGCTGTTTCTTCAAGGTGTACATTCGAAGCAAACCAGGCAAATATGGAATAAAGATCTGGGCAGCATGTGACGCCAGGAGAAGCTATGCCTGGATTATGCAGGTATACTTCTTCACATCATATGCTCTTGGTCAGGAGCTGCTGAAAAGAAGCTCACCATGGTAGGCACAGTGAGGAAGAGCAAGCCTGAACTTTCCCCTGCACTGGTATCGAATAGAGGAAGAGAGGCACTCTCATCAAAATTTTCTTTCACTGTCACACACACTCTTGTGTCATATGTTCCCAAGAAGAATAGAAATGTCATCCTGATGAGCTCGCTACACAAAGACGCCGCTGTCAGCACCACAGAGAACAGGAAGCCCCTTATGATCCAGGACTACAACAAGAACAAAGGAGGTGTTGACTGCCTTGATAAGATAATATAAAATTTCATCCATCATGCATTTTATTTTATTTTTATTTATGTGAATCATAGCATTTTGTGTATGACAGATTCAATATTGTTCCCAATCTCTTATTTATTTTTTCTTTTTATTGCAGCTTACTGGTACATACACCTGCAAGCAAATGACAGCCCGCTGGCCTGTGGCACTGTTCCACAACATCCTGCTTTCAACACATATGTTGTGTGGACAGCCATCGACTCAACATGGAATCAGGGGAAAAGTTTCAAGAGGAGACTTTTCCTAGCAGAGCTGGGGAAAGCTTTGGTGACTCCTCTTATTCAAAGGTGCCTGCACATTCCCCACACACCAGCCTCTGCCAGTCTGGTTAGGAGTGTGCAAACCCCAGCCACTGCCCTGGCTGCTCTCCCCCAACAAGGACATGGGCAGAAAAGGAAGCACTGTGAGCTCTGGGGGGGTGTAGCTTCATTAAGACTAACATACTCATCCTGCTGCAGCCAGGTTTCTGCTATGCAAAATAAATCAATATGATGATCAGCTATGAGATCATTAATTAGTAGAGATTTTGATGATAGTGGTCGAATAGTCAACATTACACATTTAACTGCAGTTTTATTTGAGACCAAATTTGTGGCTGTTTTGATTTCAGTTAAGTTTTTGTTTTTAGCTCCTCTTCTGTTTAATTTGGGTTTCGTAAATTTAGATGGTTGGGGGACAGACACAGTGTCTATAGACTTAAACATAGACAGAGACTCTATTCTATTCTCGGTAGGTGTGACTGAGGTGCAGAGGAGCGTGTTAAACTGTGGCCCTGCCTCCTGGTCTTGGCTCTGGGCTGTAAGGGTTTTAGCTTTCTAATAAACCCAACCATATTCCTAGATTTGAGAGTGGCACCACCCACGGTGGGATGGACACCATCTCTCCCAATCAGACCAGGTCTGCCCCAGAAATTTTTCCAGTTATCTATGTAGCCCCCATCGTTTTCGGGACACCACTTCGACAGGAAGCGGTTAAATGACGACATGTCATTGCTGGTCCGACTGGGGGAGGGGGCCAGAGGAAACTACAGTGTCCGACATTGTTTTGGCAAATTTGAATGAAGTCAGGTGTCGTTACTGCCCATGTGAATAACAATATTACCATATTTACATGTGTCCTTAGCCAGCAGTTTCAGATATGACTGGATGTCACCTGCTCTGGCCCACGGGATACACTTAACTATGGTGTTGCTAACTTCATGTTCCTCAGAATAGAAACGCAGATTTTTTGTTTGCTGTTTGATCCTTCTGCCGCCAGATGTTGGCAATAATGCTGCCCCATTTACACTTGTACATAATCTACACAATCCATTTTCACTTGTATATACTTGCACGAAGCAGTAGGGGTGAGCTGCCATTTTCTTTTGACTGTTTTCTCCTGTTTTTGTTTAGTTTAGGGAGGTAGGGTTATTGATGTCTTTTTTTTTACTTTTGTTTCACGTAGGGTTTAGTTAGTAGGTGCCAAGATTGTTTATTATTTTGGCCTGGGTTCCCCTGAAGAGAATATCCTGACTGCTGGCCGGTGTGTGTTAAAATAAACCATCACCTTGTCTGCTAGGCCGTTCTTTTGAGTCTATTTTTTTTTTTTTGTGTGTGTGTTGTGTTCAAAGCCCTAGACTGGGGCGTAACACTGGGCTAGCTAAGATGAAGAGCCGCGACTCTTAACTCCCTAATTTTCGCCTCCATTTCTACTATCATCCTGCATCTATGACAAGATACAGGACAGGAGAGGAGAGGAGAGGGAAAAGGAGGAAGAGAGAGTGTAGAGAGAGAGCTACAGACCATTGCCAATCATGTAGTTTGATTAGCAGAGCAACAGTATCGTCTATCAACTTTAGCTTTTACTAACTCAATTTTATCTTTGTCATACATTCTTACAGCACCAGACATGCATCACAAGGTGTCTTTGTCCTTCCCATCTCAAATATCAATTCAATGTAACACAGCCGAATAGTCTTTGATCTAAACTCGTACAGTCAACAAGCAAATCAGATTTTAAGAAGAAATTAAATATACATCTAATGAAGTCTGTTTCTGATTACAACTGGCAAAAACGGTGTTTAAGTTTTCTTTAGACTACAAGACTGAGTGGTTATTGTTGTATTGTTTATTGTGCTGCAAACTTGAAATTTGATATTGTTCAGTAAATATGTTGTTGCCTTAGGATCAGGAAGCATGTTATTTTGTCAGTATTAAGTTTTTAATGTCATATGTGCCATTATGGAATGTAATGTAAAGTTTTTTTTAATGTTCTTTAATTTAAATTCTGGGCCTTGTTTGCAAAACCCAACCTTGTCGATGAATTAATCTATCTTGGATTTTTTGAGAAACTGTCAAAAGATAAAGTAATTATGAAATCGACCAAACGTGAGGTGCAAAGGCCTTTCCTTGAGGAACTGTGGTCTTCCTGAATCAACTGCAACGCCTCTTGTACATCTGGAATCATTCTCACCTCTGAATCTCTCAGAGCTAGCTTCTATAGTCTCATCATCCAGATCATCAACCTGTCAATTAGACGAAGTACCAACTAGCCTCTTTAAAGAGATTTTTTAGCCATTCACTCTAGATCTGATTAATTTGACTTTATCTTTGGGTTATGTACCTCTGGCTCTTAAGACCACAGTCATCAAACCCCAGCTTAAAAAGCCAAATCTTGATCCAGATGTTTTGGCCAACTGTAGACCCATTTCGAACCTTCCATTCATTTCTAAAATAATTGAGAAAGCAATAGCAAACCAATTACACGACCATCTGCATAGGAACGGTTTGCTTGAAGAGTTTCAGTCAGGATTTAGAAACCCATCACATCACAGAAACAGCGCTGGTTAAAGTCTCCAATGACACTCTAATGGCTTCAGACAATGGATCAGCCTCCATACTTCTCTTAGATCTCAGTGCTAAATTCGACACAACAGATCATAACATTCTACTACAGACACTGGAACATGAAATTGGCAGTAAAGGAACTGCACTAAGGTGGTTCCTATCGTATTTATCAGATAGACATCAGTTTGTTCATGTTAACAACAGCTCCTCCTCATGCACTGCAGTCAGTTATGGAGTCCCACAGGGTTCTGTACTTGGACCGATCCTCTTTTCTCTTTATCTGCTTCCTCTAGGCAACATTATCAGGAAACACAGCATCAACTTTCACTGTTATGCAGCCAACACTCAGCTGTAAGCTTGTAACTTCTAGGCTGGACTACTGTAACGAATTACTGTCTGGATTTCCAAACAAATCTCTGAAAGTCCTTCAGTTGATTCAGAACGCTGCTGCATGAATATTAACAGGAACTAGGAAAAAAGATCACATCTCTCCTGTGTTAGCTGCTCTTCATTGGCTGCTGGTAAAATACAGAGTAGAATTTAAAATCCTTCTGTTAACATATAAAGCTCTTAATGACCAACCTCCATCATATCTCAGAGAGCTCATAGTTCCTTATTGTCCTAGTAGACTACTCCACCCTCTAGATGGAGGTTTACTTGTGGTTCCAAAAGTCTCCAAGAGTAAATCTGAAGGCAGCTCTTTCAGTTACTAGGGTCCTCCTCCATTGAACCAACTTCCAGTATCAGTCCGGGGAGCAGACTCCTTAGCAACTTTCAAGACCTGGCTTAAAACATTTCTGTATGACAGAGCTCATAGTTAAAAAGTTCAAGTCCATCAACTCTTTAGCGATGCTGCTATAGTCCTAGGCTGCTGGGGGAAGGACTGAGCATCTCTCTCTCTCTCTCTGAGTGAATGGAGTGTGCGTTTTTCAGTGTGTTTGTATCTTTTCTATATTTTGTTTTCTCTTTTGGTGCTGATTGTTGCTACATTTATCATCTTGGGGGGTTAATTTGTTGAGGGGTGGAGTAATGCAGATTCGTTCAGTCAGAGCCACGCAGCTGGAAAAGCTCACACATCGACATGTGGTTAAACTCAATCCAACTGTAAATTGTTCTGTGGAGGATTGCAGTTTGGCGATCGGTAGGCTCATGGGTCATGACAGCGTAAAGTCAGCATCTAGAATGAATAATGGAGTCATTATTTTTTTAGATACCACTGATAAAGTCAGTGTTATTGTTGAGTAAGGTGTGGTGATAAAGGACACCTTTGTTCAGGTTGTGCCGCTGGTTAATCCGGCCAAAAAGATAATTTTGTCCAAAGTCCCCCCTTTCATTAGCAATGAAATGTTAAAGAGAGAATTAATGAGACACGGACAATTAATGTCTCCAATTAAAGTGATTCCTTTGGGTTGTAAATCTCATCTGAAACATGTTGTTTCCTTCAGATGGCAGGTCTTTATGATTCTGAAGAACAACACTGAGGAGTTAAACCTTATGCTTAAATTCAGAGTGGATGATTTTGATTATGCTGTGTATGCAACTTTTGAAATAAAGAAGTGCTTTTGCTCTGGGATAGAGGGTCACCTCATTTGTTCATGCCCAGACAAACATATGATAAGACTGGTTCAAATTCTGCTGGTCCCAGTGCTGCTGGTTCGGCTTCTACTGGTCTCAGTGCTGTTGGTTCGGCTTCTGCTCAGTTTCTGCTGGTCCCAGTACTGCTGGTCTAAGACTTAGTGGTTTGAGTGCTCCTGGTGAAGCTGGACCAGGTGACTTTGCTGATCCAGTTTCTGAGGGTCTGGGTGTTGTTGTTTCTACTGGTTCTACTGGCGAAGGTGATGTTGTGGAGCTCGGTGAACAGTCACAAACTAACAACAGTGACATAGTGAGAACACAAGAGTTTTTCTACAGGAAGATGAGGGTGAAATGTTGGTGGATGAAATGTCTCAGGATAAGGAGAAGAAGAGGAAAACAGAACATTCAGTCAGTCAGTCATCTAGTCAAACTAAGAAACTTTCTCAGGATCAGTGTCTGCAGTCAGGTGAAAGCGAAAGTGATGAAGATGAAGAGGAGTCGCCGCTACCTTCCTCACAGTCATGGTCTTGCAGGAAGAGGGGTTATTCTCTAGCGAGTATCAAGAAGTTCCTACAGGACACTATGGGAGCTAGGAATGTTAAAGTGAAGAAAAAATTCCCCGATATACATCTCCTTGATTCACTGAAGACTTTTCAGAGAAGTCCTAGTGTTTTGGGGGAGAAAGTATTTGCTGACCAGGAGAATTTTTGTCTTAAAAAACTAGTTCTAAAGGTCAGAAAGCAGCGAGATATTGATGAGTAAGTCTAATAGAGTTTCTAATTTCTTTCTTTTTTGTTTGTTTGTTTTGCAATATTTTTTCTGTTCTATGGGGGACATACGAATAGGCAGCTTGAATTTAAATGGAGCAAGCAATGATGGGAAAAGGGCATCTCTTTCCAAGCTATGTTCTCTTAAGAAGTTAAATGTTCTTTTTGTACAAGAGACACATAGTACTGATGAGGTAATTGGAAAAAAGAATGAACTAGTGAAATCTTTTTAAGCTACAAGACCAGTAACAGTTGTGGGGTTGGGATTCTTTTTTCTAGGAATTTTATTCCTCAGTCTGTGGACTTTAAAGAAGTAATTAAAAGTTGTCTGTTAAAAGTAACAGTGTATGAAAATGTAAAAATGGTGTTCATTAATATTTATGCTCCAGTTTTGGGAGCGGAGGGATTAATCTTTTTAGATGTTTTAAATTATGTGAGAAATGTCAAAGTGAAGAATATTTATCTATTGGTGGAGATTTTAACTATACTGTGAATAGTGGGTTAGACAGGAACCATCCAGAGCCTCATACTGCCTCTCGCAACTGTCTGCTTCATTTTATTGAAGCTCATGAGTTATGTGATGTTTGGTGGGGATTTCATGATAAACAGAGACAATATACTTGGACACATGTTAAAGACAACTTATTGTCTATGGCTAGGCTTAATAGGTTGTATTGTTTCAGACATCATTTAATGTATTTAAGTGTTGTACTATCAGTCCTGTTGAGTTTTCTGATCATTCACTTGTAACAGTTTATATCTTTATAAATTGTGTTAAACCCAGTAGTAGGGCAGTACTTACCCTGCTGCCTAAGAAAGGTGACCCACAGCTCAAAAAAAACTGGAGGCCTGTGTCGCTGCTCTGCACTGATTACAAGCTCCTCTCTAAAGTGTTGTCATCCAGGCTGAGTAAAGTGATGGGACAAGTCATTCATGGTGATCAGACCCACTGTGTTCCTGGGAGGTTGATTAATGATAACATCATTCTGATTAGAGATTTTTTGGAGATCTTGTTTTGCATCAAAGCAAATGAATATTTATAGCTTTTGAATATTATGAATATGAAGTGCTTTTGGTTTTAGTCCTGGTTTTATTGACAAAGTTAAGGTTTTGTCTTGTGACATTCAGAATGTTCTTAAAATTAATGGTGGTCTGAGCGCCCCCTTTCAGATTCAAAGAGGAATTAGACAAGGCTGCGCCCTCACTGGTATGTTGTATTCCTCAGCAATTGAGCCTGTCTTGCACAAACTTAGATCTGACCTGCAGGGTCCGACTATACCTGGCTGTACTGCTCCTTTGAAATTGTCTGCTTATGCGGATGATTTGGCCGTTCTGGTTAACTGTCAGCAGGATATTGATATTTTGGTGAAAAGTATCACTCAGTTTGGTTTAATATCTTCAGCCAAAGTTAACTGGGATAAAAGTGAAGCTCTCATTGTTGGAGCTGTACTGGAAAAGAAGTTACGTTTGCCTGGGGGGTTGATTTGGAAGATGGGGGCGTTGAAATATTTAGGTGTTTTTCTGGGGGATCAGTCTGTTGCCCTTAGAAACTGGGAAAATATTTGTGAAAAGGTCAAAGGTTAACGAGCTGGGTGGAAGTGGATTATAATGAATTTGTCATATTGGTCCTCATTGCCAACAACTTGGTTTCCTTTACTTTGTGGCACCGTCTGTCAGTTGTTGACGCCCCACCAGACCTGCTGTCTAAGATCCAGGCACGTCTTGTGGATTTTTTCTGGCACAAACTGCACTGGCTGCCTTAGAGTGTGCTGTATCTGCCAAGGGATGAAGGAGGACAAGGCCTGATCCATCTGAGCAGCAGAGGGGCTACCTTCCGTCTCCAGTTCCTACAAAGGTTTCTGTGTGGTCCTACAGATCTACTGCAGAGGCCGCTGGTTTGTACCATCTGTCATGGTTTGAGTTCGGTCTGGTGTTAGGGTTAGGGGTTTGGGGGACAAAAGGCTCATTTTTGCATTTCTGAGCCGCTCTGGCACAGGTGGCTTAAATAACTTTTTAAGGTATGTTTTAATTCGTTTTTTCCTTTTATTTATTTGGGGGGGAAAGGGGGGGGGGGAGAAAGGGAGAAAGAAGGAAAAAAAAAAAGAAAGGGGGGGGAGGTAAGGGTTGGAAAAAGGGTTAGGGTTAGGGTTTGAGTTTGCTCTTTTTGTGGTGTCCGCTTCCTGTTTGGTTTACTTCCTGTTCTGTTCCCCCCCTTTTTTGATTGCTGTCTCCGCCCTAATGTCTTTCACCTGTGTCTCATTTCCTGAGTATTTAAGTCCTTGTTTCTGTTCTGTCCTGGTCAGCTCCTTGTCATTATCAGCCTTGTCATCTTCTGCATCGTAGTCACTGCCTAAACCATGTTCTCAGTTCCTGTTTTTGTCATTAAAAAATAATTTTTTTTTACCTTCAACATGGTTCTTGTGCTCCTGCATTCGGGTCCTCACACCCCCATACGACCACCTTGTGACACCATCTTGAGTTAGTGTGGGGGACTTGGACTGAACTGATTTTTGTTCCTTATGGATTTAAAGCAGCTTCACATCAAGGAGCTTCCTGAATACCATCGTGCCCTGTTTGAGGTGTGGAGTTTGTTTAAAAAAGAGAGACTGTGACATCACTGCTCGCTGTTCTGGCTGCTCCAGGAGCCAGTTGTCCATGGGACTCGGGTCGATGCAGTCTGTCAGCTGGGCCAAACTCTGCTCAGGCAGTTCTGTGTGTCTAACATAGTGACTCTGGGACATGGCAAACATGGAGGATGCAGCTCCTCTTGTAAAATTGACAAACCATGGAGAGGACACTTAGTTCTGAGTAACGATGCAGGACCTGAGTGGAGGGTGCTTTATAAGTCACCATTAACAAAAAGGGCTGCCGACCTGCAGTGGAGGGTTGTGCATGGTTTCGTAGAAGTTCATGCTTTTGTTTCCATCAGTTCTCGGAGTGCTGTCGACTGCTGCCACTCTTTTCTCTGCTTGGGAATATTTTTGGTTTGTTTGAAAGGTTGAAAGATAAGTGTGTGTGTGCAAGTGTATGTTGGTAACATCTGTGCAAGGACAGTGACTCCCAAGATTGTGAAAACATTAAGGCTCTTTATCTACCCCTTGGGCAACAAACAGAGTTGAAACAAATGAGAGCTTCATTTGCATATATTTTCCCTAATGGTTTTTCCATTAAACACTCATCAGATTAATAAAAATTGTTCTTGTGGGAAAGAGAATCAGTCACATCTAAAGGCAGTAATTCAGGATTAAACAACTCTGCTCAGACTCTTTCTGAACACAACATTGCGTACGACATTATTCCCAAAGTGCAGTTCATTTCCTACAGGTCACCGCACAACAGGTAACAGAAGGAACATGATGTGACAATTGGGAGAAAAAGTTTGAGGCCCAGAGTGCTATGTAATGTATCTGCACCTTAATTCAAATGGCAATTCGGTGCAAAAATACCATGGCAAGTTGACATTTAATTTACAATTAATAATTTTATTCTTAAAAGTTTTTTTTCTTTTAGGATGGTATTGTAATTTTGCCTACTGAATTATCAATTGCCAAGTACATTTTCAAATTACATGACTAAATTTAGCATTGAGCATTGTCCTTTTGACAGCTTTGCTTCCAATATGAGTTGGCATTGCTTCATATGCTACATATTTGTGGAATTGACTCTGAAACTACTTTTGGGTCACATTAACCCCATGCACAGTCGCAGCCATGACTTTTGCATAGTGTGTGGGATTGATGTCTGTCCGAGTGAGTACAGGGTGTATAACTCCTTTTACTATCACGTGAAGCAGACATACGTGCATCATCTTCTCCAAATTGAAGCGGCGGAGGAGGAAGGACCAACTCGTCACGGTTTACCTGGAGCAGGTGAAAGGACAGCTGCAAACGACCAAACTAATGCAAGCCTTTTGGCTGAAGCAGAAGGCTCAAGCATCGTAACTCCAGTGGTAAGTCTTTACACAAGCTAATAGTTTTATTTAATGTAACATTATTTGGGTAAGCTGTGTGTGATCCAATCATGCCAGCCAAATGTTTGTTTTGTCAATGGATACCCAGTTTGTAAATTTAAGACAAAGTAATAGCAGTGTTGAGTGTAACGTTATTGGCTTACTGAAAATCCACTTTTTTTGTCAGTAACGAGTAGCGCATACAGTTAGCCAACTGAGATTTAAATCGTGGTTACATTTATGTTGACGAATGCAGTCCACCACCCAAGATTGTACAATTCATGATCTAAGTTACTGTCACAAAGTGTAGTGTGTCTCTGCCTCCTGCAGTCCAATCTGCAAGTTTTTTTTTTAATCATCCATCCGCTGGTAAATCCCATTAGTGAAAAACCATCCAGTTGAACTGCATGCTTTGGGTGAAAGCAGTTAGCCCACAGAAAGAGGCTTGCATATGATGTGTTCAAGGCGGCTCAGTAAAATGACTTAGGCAAAGTTAAATAAAATGTCATCATGTGTTCAAATGTGTAAGAAAAACAAATTTAGGTACACTAAAATAATAGCTTGCATCTGCACTTTGATAAGAGAATTTAAGTAAATATAGAGTAACAACAAAAGTTACTTTTCTGACAATGCTTAATTTTACATGTTGTAATTCCTTAGTTTTTTTTAATATTAGTTTAATGTTTATAGTTTCATTATTTAGTGCCACGGGCTTAAGCACAGAGGCACTACTTAATCTTCTCCATACTTATTATTCAGTCACTTGGGCGAAAAGCCCAACAATGTATATATATCAAAATGTGCGGATCGATCGGGAATGTCTGGCCGGGACTCAGATGCAGAGGCTTTGTAAGACACAGACTTTATTCTTGGCAGCAATGAGCACAGAACCGAGTGAAAAAAGGAAACAGGGCTATGAAACATTAACTTAAAAGGGATGTCACAAGGTTCTAAATTGCAAGAAAACAAAATAACTCCCGAAGGAGGTATAAACTCTAAACTAGAGTAAAAAAGGGGGAAAACAAAAAACACTCCATAGGGAGGAAAAACCTGACTAATAAAACAAGAGAAACTCACTCACGCTACTAAGCGGAGGATCAAGGTAATTCTATGAAAACGTTACTAGAACTCAAAATCACTCTTAACGAGGAACACACAAAAGCTATGAACATGAATCTATCCAAAAGAATCTACAAAACAAAAAGTCACTCATGGAGAGGAAACACAAAAGGCTCTGGGAAAAAGGGCCAACTCGGGTATAGAAATTACAAACAAAAATTCACTCAATTGAGGACCAAAAGCTTACACAAAGAAACGAGGACTGTGACATGGACGTAATGCTGGTGTGGGACATGAATCAACGACACACTGGCACAAGACAAGTCAGAGTATTTAAGAAGTGGGGGAAATGGGGAACAGGTGGAAACAATGGTAATCAGGGAGACGCACAGGATACATGAGGAAGGGCCAGTGTTCTGAAACGAGAGGAGAGTTAGGAATTTCAAAATAAAACAGGAAATGACATGACAAAATAAAACCAAGACGAGACAACATCACCACGGTGTGACAGGGAATGGTGTGCTAAGTCTTTTTGTGTCGCAATTCCGATTTTTCCCAAAGTTATTCCCACAAAACCGGTCAAAATTTTTCATAGGAAATTAATTGGAACTTCTCAGTCACATAGCTCTCTCATACCTGCACGTAGAAATGTCATTCATAATTTAAAATGGAGAAAAACTTGTGCTTTTCCCAAAACACTAAACCGTTTTTGCATAAAAAGTAAACTTTTCAAACTACGAGCGTTCAAAGGAGCAGTCCAAATCACTTCCTCCTCAAAGCTAGACTGGAGCTGCTCGTTAACTAGACTGAGAGAAGCATGAAAAAAGAACCATAATTTTCATTTCATTCATTTCAAACTCGAGCTCACAGCCAAACTGTACATAGGAGACAAATAATTTTTTGGCAAAATGTAGATCTTGGTGACAACAGGCTTTATGATAGCTACTACGCTTATTACACAATCACAGTTAAAGTGTCATGCTCATCTCACCTCATTTCTATTGAAAATTCTAGTTTCCCATATTTTTGTATTGCATGAAATGTTTTTTTTTTTTTTTTTTTTTTTTTTTTTTTACTTTATTTTTATTTTTTTCCTTCATAACACAAACAGGAGGTCATATACAGACATTCAGACATATTGGGTGATTTACGCGAGTGTTCACCACAGGATAATAAGCTTTTGTTCAAAATCAACAGCAGTTTCAACTGTCACACTCAGCATCAACTAGGTATGTAACCCATTTGGCCCAATAATCTTTCCCCTTTTCCTTCTGTAGCCTCAAAGAGAAAGTTAAGCTTTCCATGTTGTATATGTCATTCATTATATTTTTCCATAGGTGCAGGGTGGGAGGTTCTCTCAGAAGCCAGCGTCTGGTTATTGCTTTCTTACTTGCTACCATAAGTATCTTTAATAAATATCTGTCTCTGTTATGCAGATCCTTTGATACATTCCCCAAATAAAATGAAAGACAAGTAAAGTCAATGTCGAATCCCAGAATCTTCCTTGTTGTTGCTTGAACTTGGGTCCAGAAAGGTTGCAAAGCGGGGCAGGTCCAGAAAATATGAGTATGGTCTGCCATTTGTTGGCCACATTGTCTCCAGCATCGGGCCTGATGGCCTGGTTGTTTTGATTTTATTTTGGGGGTTATGAAAAACCTCACCAGGTTCTTCCAACAAAAAGTTCTCCAACACTGTGAGTTTGTGGTCGACATCTGGGTGTGTATTATGGCAGTCCATTCCTCTGGGGAGATTGCAATTTCCAACTCTCTTTCCCATTTTTGTTTAATATAGTCTGTTGAGTGAGTCTTCATATGTGAGATACTTGAGTACAGATTCCCAATAATTCGTTGAGAGGACTTTGAGTTATAAGCTCTCATGAACATTTGTGTAACCCCAGATTGTTCCTCTATACCATGACCTTTCACCTCGTTTTGATAGTAGTGACATATTTGTGTATGTCTATACAAATCTTGTCTTCCTAGACCATATTTTCTAGACATAGACTGAAAGTCCATTAATTTCCCATCCTTCACTAATAGAGAGTATGATGTAATTCCATATCTTATCCACTGTCTATATTTTAAATCTAGGGATGCTGGCTTAAAATCTGGGTCGTATGCTGGCCACCTCAATATTTTTACTTCTTTTTGGATCTGATACTTCTTTACAAAGTCTAGCCACACATTCAAAGAAAAACAAACCCATTGATTTTGAAGATCAGGAAGGTCCTTGATAACAGAAGGGCAGCCCAACAAAGATTGCACAGGTCTATTTGATATTGATAATTCAATATCTTTCCAGTTGGCTTCATACTCGGGGTCACACCAAAGAATCAAGGGTCTTAATTGTGCTGCTACATAGAAATCCCTCAGGCATGGTAGGGCCAACCCCCCCTCCTCCCTCGGCAACCGCAATGTATTATATCTTATTCGTGGTTTTTTCCCTTCCCATATGAATCTTGAAATTTGCTTGTCCCATACTTTAAACTGTGAGTCAGGAATTTTGACTGGTAGTGACTGGAATAAATATAACAAGCGAGGTAAGATATTCATTTTGATGGTCATTATTCGGCTGCCTAAGTCGAGAGGGAGTGAGCCCCACCTGTTAAAATCGTCACCTATCTTCTTGTTAACTACTACATAATTCTCATTGTAGAGGTGAGTTGTGTCCTTTGTCAATATCACTCCCAAATATTTTATACTTGTAGCGTTCCATTTTAAATTGTACCTGTTAACAAGATCCTGCGGGGGGATGAAATTAAAAACCAGAGCTTGGGTTTTCTCTATATTGAGGGTATAACCTGAGAAAGTGCCATACATTGTTAAGAGATCCATGAGTAAGGGTACACTTAATGGTGGTGCTTTCAAAGCTGCCAGGACATCGTCCGCGTACAAGCATATTTTATGTTCTGAACCTCCTATTGTGATGCCTTCAAGGGCTGTCTCTTGCCTTATGAGTTGGGCTAATGGTTCAATAAACAAGTTAAAGAGTCCTGGGCTAGCAGGACAGCCCTGACGACATCCTCGTTGTAAATGTATGGTCTTCGACATATGGCCATTAATCTTAATTCTAGCGGTTGGTAGCGTATATAGTGTTTTAATGGACTGTATAAATTTTTTACAGAAACCAAATTTCCCCATTACCTGGTAGAGGAACTCCCACCCCACCGAGTCGAACGCCTTTTCAGCATCGAGACTCACCAGGACAGCACTAATCCTTTCGTGTTTTATTTGTTCTATTATATGGAGAGACCTCCTTATGTTATCCTGGGTTCGTCTGTCACTAATAAAGCCGGTTTGGTCTTCATTTATTATTAATGGTAACACCTTCTCCATCCTTTTAGTCAATATGGAAGCATATAATTTGTAATCTTGATTCAGCACGCTGATTGGCCTGTATCCGCTGCATTTTTTCCTGTCTTTGCCTTCTTTTGGGATTACAGAGATAAAGGCTTCCCTCCAAGATGGAGGCAGAACTCCCTCTTTTAGGACATAATTAAAACACTCGCAAAGTAGAGGGGTTATTTGTTCCCTAAAAGACCTATACCACTCACCAGGAAACCCGTCGGTGCCCGGTGATTTCCCTGCTTTCAGACCAGAGATTGCTTTATCAACTTCCTCAGTTGTTATTTCTTTTATGAGATCATCGTTGTGTAACTTCCCTATAGAAGGAAGATCTAGTTGATTTAAGAACCGTTCTACAATATCTGACTCTGGTCTGTCTGGCTGTGTGTACAGGCGTTCATAATATTTCTCAAATGCTTTTTGAATGCCATCCAGTGTGCGGGTTGTTTTATTAGAATTAGGATCTCTTATTTCGTGAATAGTATTTTCAGCTTGTTGTTTTCGCAGTCTCCACGCTAACAGTTTTGTTGCTTTCGAACCTGTCTCATAAAATTTTTGCCTCATAAACCGAAGCTTTTTCTCTAACTCTTCACTGTGAATTTTATCTATTTCCTGCTTAATTGGTCTAATTTGTTGCAGTAGAAGGGGATTTTTGTGTTTACTATGCAACTGCTCTAATTGTAGCAAATTATTTTGCAGATCAATTAGTCTTTGGGCTTTTGTCTTCTTCATAAAGGCAGTAATTGATATAATTTTACCTCTGAGGACAGCTTTTGCGGCGTCCCATAGTGTCACTGCATTTACCTGTCCGTTATTATTATTTTCCAGATATGTTTGTAATTCTCCTTTAATAGTTGTTTTAAATCCTGGGTCATTTAACAAGTTAGTGTTCAACCTCCACAGTGTATTTTTGCGTTTGCTGTCCACGTGCAGTTTTAAGTGCAAACTAGAATGGTCAGACAGGTCTCTTGTGCCCATCCTACATTCCTTTACTCTGTGTTTTTCAGAGTTGTACATAAAAAAGTAATCTATTCTGGAGTGTACATCGTGGCGTGCAGAATAAAAAGTGTATTGTCTATCTTGCTTATGGAAATCTCGCCATATATCTATCAAACCTAAATCCTGTAATCTTTTCTTTACCCATTTTTCTAAGTTATTTATTTTCCTTTTTTGGTTAGTTGTATCTAGTTTGGGGTTAATTATCATGTTTAAGTCCCCCGCACAAATAAGAACACCAAGAGTTTCACAGGAAATTAGATCAAAGATTTTCTTGAAAAGAACCTTATTGCTTCCAGGAGGGGCATATATGTTAAGTAGGGTCACCTCTTTGTGATCCAATTTACCCTTGACCAATATAAATCTTCCCTCCTTGTCCTTAATCTCTGATATAAATTCAAAGTTAACCGAGTTTGAGATCAAAATTGCAACCCCACGTTTGCGACCTCTTTTATAAGAGGAGTAAAATGTATTTCTGAATCCCATCTTTTTTAGCTTTTCATGTTCAGACGACTGTAAGTGTGTTTCTTGCCAGAATACGATTTGTGATTTCTCCTTCTTAGCCTTAGCTATCATCTTTGCCCTCTTAGTAGGGCTACTGAGACCATTTACATTGAGTGTGACAACATGAAATTCTCTTTCACCCATAATCTGCAATTGTAAAGCATCTCAGTTCCTGTGGTGATACCCTCTTAGACCTCAAAACATAATAACAATATAACACGACGGAACAGTATAAACAAACATAACTATAATACAAATAAAATGAGTGGGCTTCCAACTTGGAGGTTCAGGCTAATCCAACCTCTGGGGTGGGGATATGTTCCAGCCACTAGGTGGGGCCCCTGACTAGTTACAACTAGTAGTTCACTGGTGGCTTACTCTATATATGCCGGTATTTTATCAGACTAAGTTTATAACATTAGGGTCCGTTGCTATTACGTCCCGAAAATCAGAACTTAGTGAAGTAAATTCCAGCTGCAAGTGAGCAGCGCAAACGCTGTGATTCAAAGCTTACAAGTCTCCACAGGACCGAGCCTGTATATTACCAACCTGATCAGTCATTTATTTTAAGGCTTTAACTTGGTTTGCAGACAGAGAACAAAAACCAAAGACCGATGTGGGCCAAAGAGGGGATAAAGCAACCAGACTCTCTCTCTCTCAGTCGCCGGCGGGTGTAGTTTCCTCCTCTCCTGTGCGCCGCTGAAATCCCCTCAGTTTCTCGCGTACGCTTCGTTGGAATTTTGCCGGGTCTCTATGGCGGGGGCCTTTGACATTCTCCCACAGTGGCTGAAGGTTGTCCAGCGTCCTCTTAGTCGGGCGGGTGGGGGGCACTGCAACACCCCTGGCACGTAGATCGTCTGCTGCTTGCTCAGCGCTGTGATATGTGACAGGTCCATCTTTGAGGAATACGCGCATCCTTGTTAACGGAGTTTGAAACCGGATGCCCTTTTCTTTAAGTGTCTTCTTTATTATCGTGTATTCCTTTCGTTTTGACAACACTTCAGTTGCGTAGTCGTGGTCAAAGGACAGCCTTTTGCCCTCAAAAGTGATAGGCTTCTTCCAGGCGGCCCGAATAACTTTTTCCTTCGTTGTGAATTTAAGGAATTTTATGACAATGGATCTTGGAGTCGCGTTGTCCGGGGGCCTCGTGCCCAGGGCTCTGTGTGCCCGCTCGATGCCCAGATTCGTGTCGGGGGGGATGTCCTCACCCAGTTCAGTCTTGATAAGTTTCTCCACAAAGTCAGCCACGGAGGTGCCCTCTGCTGTTTCTCTTACGCCGTACAGCCTGATGTTATTCCTGCGGGAGTGCCCTTCTAACTCCGTAACTTTAGCTTGTAGAGCGTGTTGTGTTTTCAGAAGGGAATTCACTGCATCTTTCGCGTCCGTACTCCATGTCTCCATATCCCCGATGCGTTGCTCGGCTTCCTCGAGTCTTTCGTTTGTGAGGGCGATTTTCCCTGTTGCCTCCTCCATTTCTTGATGTACGTCAGCTCTCAGTTCGTTCAGCTGTTTCTTAATATCTGCCTGGAAGCTAGTTTGAAAGTCAGTTAGTCGATTTGCAATATCAGTTTTGATTTCCGTCATCAGTTCTCTTATGGTGGTCAATATTGCGGACTCTTCTCCTGACATTGGCTTCGTAGCTGATGCTTCCTCGCCGCCATCTTCTACGGTGTTTACGCTTTCAATGGTGTCGTCCTCTCGATCAAAATCATCCTTCTTAGCTCTTCTTTGTGACTTACCACGGCCCTTTTCCTTCCCCCCTTCCATCTTCAGATGTATTTAGGTCGATTTTAGTATCAAAAACTTTTGAATTGGGGGGGGGTTTAGCTAACCGGCAGAGAGCAATTTTTTACACGACCATCCTCGAGCTCGCGCCACCGGAAGTCCCCTGCATGAAATGTTGATGGCTTAGAGTGGAGGACTCTTCAGTTAGAGTGTGTCGGTGAGCTGATGATTCTCCAAAAAATTATTTAAAAATCACTCTCACGGGTACATAGTTTGAGGTACACGCGTCATTTTCTCCAAAGTAGTAGAGATTCTTTTCCTCTCTTGAAAAATGTGTTTAATTTAACAGTTAGACAATCCAAATTTGAACTGTGCCCCTCTAAAGGACATGCTCACCCCTCGTCTCTCCCATTTCTTCCCATGTATTTCTCTCAGGCAGGAAGAAGAACCGTTAAAATTTTAAATGTTTTTAAATCGTCCCTGTGTACACAGTTTATATCCTAGAAACACCAAAATACACACATAGCTTCAGAAACTTGTTGTGGCTCTCAGCGTCTGCTCAGTTTTCTGATAGGAGTTCCCATTTTGTCACAAATTGCCCCAGAGTGAGAGGCTCACCAACAGAAATTAACCTGTTGTCTAATGGGCTTTCTGAGAAGGATGATGCAATCCAAACTCAGACACACAGCTGCAGTCAATAATGTCATCAGACTCCTCTGATATGAGGGCAGCTGATCGACTCTTACTTCTGACATTTGTGTTAGACTGCACAAGACACACAGAGACTGATATACAGATGCATACACATATACACAGACACGCATATGCAGACATACACAGGGACACATATAGACAGACGGGCACATAAAAACACAGCCAGACTCATACAAAGACAAACATATATACAGACAGACAGCCTTATACATAAGCACATACATACATACATACAGAAACATATATACAGACATACAAATACATACACACCAGAGGTTGCGCTCGACTTTTTCATTGTCCGCCATTCTGACTGACAGGTAAAAAAAGAATCCTTCATAATCTATTTTTATCCTTCATTTTAATTTTTGTTTTTTCATGATAATAAAGTCATAGTCAATAGCATTTAATTTTAATTTATTTGTTTATATTGTAAATTCAATTTGAACAAAATTAATTATGCATTTATAAAGGCATGAGAGAAAACATTCATGTCAACACCACATTTGCATTAGTGGTGGCCACTAAAAATACCAACTGTGGCCATATGCATAAATGAACAATACAGTTTTACAAAATTCAATACTTGCAATTGAAATATGAACAAACTTCTGAAGAAATCAGCTGAATTTCATTCAGTGGCCTGAACTTAGTCTCATTCACACCTTCCTCCCGTTGCGCTGCAGTGAAACAGGGTGCCCACGATTGCGTAGTCAATGAGTGGTTGCTGCAGACGCGATTCCCATTAAATGTTGTACCTTTGCCTCAGACAGTTGGCTTCTCATGGCTGTTTTGATATTGTTCTGAAGTAATTGCAACCTGTCAAAATGACAGATGGCCTTCAGATTTGATCGTCAAATCTTAAAAAAATCCATCAATGATGGAGAATCCTCGGTTAACGCTTGAAATGTTTTAGTCACTATTCATAGACAGAATTTTGGTTGAACCAATCCTAGATGGACAGCTAAAGGTATGTCAGAGAAACACTTGACATTATAATGTGTCTCCACAGACTCTTCAGTGACCACTTATGATTGGATCTGACTTCCCTGCTATTTATGTAAACTTTGCTTCCAAAATCTGCTGTTCCGCTATATTTGGTGAGCATGAGCTAAGAATAGAGACAACATAATTCACCCAACAGTTACACTTTTATTTAGCACTGTCCATTTGTGATCCTATTGCTCAAAATGCATTTTAAGACCACATATAAACAAGGTCTTAGAGCTACAGAAGACAATATTATTTCATGATAGTTTTGCTGGAAATAGCATATTTTAATCATTGCATGTCACTAACTGTCCCTAATTGAAGATTTACTTAAACGATATCTGTGAGTTTGCATGTTGATGGCATTTTATATGAATTTTATAATGTATTTTTTGTTTGTTTGTTTTCTACTCCCCAGAGACCTGTTAACCATATGGTGAGTGGAGTCCAGCAATATCAGGCTGCATTATTGGAGTACCTAAAACAGCAAATGAGCAACATGATTGAGAGGCATTCTGGAGACCTGGATCAACTAAAGAGTGATGCAATAGGCATATTTGGCCAGTTTGATGACCCTTTCTGTCAGACTCTGTTTTTTCGTTGTCTTGTACACTTCCTGTTTTATTTTGAAAATCTTGTGTTCCATATTGTTGTTTGCAATTTACTTTTTGAGATTTCCCACAGCATTGCAGTTGGTTTTATATACAGATGAAATTGAGCTATGCAATCCTCTTGGATCTCGGGCAAACAAAAACAAATTGTTCTTGATTTATTTTCACCTATTATTGCTCTCTCAACTCTTTCAAGGCTCAAGCTTTTAATAGAGCAACATGTAAAACATTTCAAACAACTGTTTCCAGATGCAAATATTATACCTAAACAGCATTACCTGCTACAGCTTCCTTCTCATAAAAAGGCACTTGGTCCCCCAGTGAGGCATATGTGTATGTGCTTTGAGTCAAAGCATTGCTTTTTTAAGCAGTGGGCCTTGAAAAATAGTCTTAAAAATATCTGCAAATCTCTTGTGAAGCACAACCAACTTTATGAATGTAGTCAGAATGTGCATGAAAAACATCCAATTTGTTGCAGTGAAGTTGAAATGGGCCCAGTCTCTGAGGTGAAAAATGTTCACTATGTAGAAGGAAAGATTAAAGACTTCTTAGGAATAAAGCATGTTAAACATAGAGTTTCGGTAAAGTGGGTTATGCAACGTGGAAATAAGTATACATGTGGGAAATCTTTAGTTATTTCTAATGTCATCTGTGATACTCCAGAGTTTGCACTTGTGAAAAACATTTATATTTTAAATGCATCTGTGTATTGTTTTTAATGCCAACCTCTGTGTACAGTTGGGTGGAATGATCATTATTTAAGTTATGCGGTAGAAGTTCCTGACCTAACAAAATAAAATTGTATTGACTTAAGACTGCGGTCATCAAACCCCAGCTTAAAAAGCCTAATCTTGATCCAGATGTTTTGGCAAACTATAGACCCATATCGAACCTTCCATTTATTTCTAAAATCATTGAGAAAGCCGTAGTAAAACAACTACACAAGCATCTGGATGGGAACAGTTTGTTTGAAGAGTTTCAGTCAGGATTTAGAGCCCATCATAGCACAGAAACAGCGCTGGTTAAAGTCTCCAATGACATTCTAATGGCCTCAGACAATGGATCAGCCTCCATACTTCTCCTTCTAGATCTTAGTGCTACATTCGACACCATAGATCATAATATTTTACTACAGAGACTGGAACATGAAATTGGAATTAAAGGAACTGCACTAAGGTGGTTCAAATCCTACTTATCAGATAGACATCAGTTTGTTCATGTAAACAACAGCTCCTCCTCATGTACTATAGTCAGTCATGGAGTCCCGCAGGGTTCGGTACTTGGACCAATCCTCTTTACGCTTTATCTGCTTCCTCTAGGCAACATTATCAGGAAACACAGCATCAACTTCCACTGCTACGCAAATGATACTCAGCTATACCTATCAATGAAGCCAAATGAAGTCACTCAGATAGTCAGACTGCAGGCATGTCTTGAAGACATAAGTCTGGATGACTGGAAATTTTTTACTTCTCAACTCTGACAAAACTGAAGTTATTGTACTCGGTCCTAAGCACCTCAGAAAAATACTATCTAATCATCTCATCAGTCAGGACGGCATTACTTTGGCTTCCAGCTCCACTGTAAGAAACCTTGGAGTAATTTTTGACCAGGACATGTCCTTTGTCCCTCACATAAAACAAGTTAGTCGGGCAGCTTTCTTCCACCTGAGAAGCATTAGGAAAAACAGAAAAATCCTTTCTCAGGATGATGCAGAAAAACTAGTCCATGCATTTGTAACTTCTAGGCTGGACTATTGTAACTCATTACTATCTGGATGTCCAAACAAATCTCTAAAAGGCCTTCAGTTAATTCAGAACGCTGCTGCACGAATATTAACAGGAACTAGGAAAAGAGATCATATCTTTCCTGTGTTAGCTGCTCTTCATTGGCTGCCAGTAAAATATAGAGTAGAATTCAAAATCCTTCTTTTAACGTATAAAGCTCTTAATGGCCAAGCTCCATCATATCTCAGAGAGCTCATAGTTCCTTACTGTCCTAGCAGGCCACTCCGCTCTCTAGATGGAGGTTTACTTGTGGTTCCTAGAGTCTCCAAGAGTAAATCTGGAGGCAGATCGTTCAGTTATCAGGCTCCTCTTCTATGGAACCAACTTCCAGCATCGGTCCGGGAGGCGGACTCTTTAACTTTTTAACTATAAGCTCTGTCATACAGGAAAGTTTTAAGCCTGGTCTTGAAAATTATTTAAGTCCTCTACTCTTTAGGTATGCTGCTATAGGCCTAGGCTGCTGGCTGAAGGACTGAGCTTCTCTCTTTCTCTCTCTCTCTCTCTGTCCCTGTCACCCTCTCTCCCCCTTTCCCTCGCTCTCCTTTCCTCCCCCCTTGCATGCGTTGATAAGAACCATCCTTCTTAAAAAAACACAGTTTCACCCAGTTCTAAGCATTTATACTGCATTTACTAACTATGTTCTGCCAAAGTCTCTGTCTCTCCCAGTTCCTCTCCTCTCTCTCCCTGTCCTCATCCTGCAGGTGGTGAGTCATCGCCATCCCATTTTCCTGCAACACCAGCTGGTCCCATATTTCATGAATTCTGTATTACAGCTCAACTCCATGAACTTCATGCAGCAACATGTTCCTGCCTACACCCCCCCCCCCCCCCCCCCCCCCCTCCAAAGCCTGTCTCACTCTCTCTCTCTCTCTCCCACTCTCAACCCAACCAGTCGAGGCAGATGGCTGCCCCCCCTGAGCCTGGTTCTGCTCGAGGTTTCTGCCTCTTAAAGGAAGTTTTTTCTTGCCACTGTTGCCAAGTGCTTGCTCATCGGGGGATCTGTTGGGTCTCTTTAAATCATTTTATGAAGAGTTTGGTCTAGACCTGCTCTATTTGTAAAGTGCCTTGCTGTAACCTTGTTATGATTTGGCGCGATACAAATAAATCTGATTTGATTTGAAAGGTTTTTTGTGTGCATTCATGTTCATTTTGATACTTATTGTATAACATCTTTGAGCAAGCACAACGTTTTTCTTTTAATTGCTTAATTTCAAATTAAATGTTCAGTGGAATTTCACATATTTTGAGCAGCTTCTCCTTTCTCTCATGGGTTGATTAAAAAAAAATCTTTGATCAGGTATTTTCAGGGTGATGAAACAGTAATATGATTCTCAATGGAATCACTCTTTAGTTCCATGTTAGCATGGAAATTCAATCCAAGTTTCAGCTTTTTTGATCCACCCCACCTCTTTTTGAAACTCTTTTTAGAGATTTTGAGCCTTCATCATAAAAATTATCATTGCAGTGGAATGAAAAATATCATTATTAAATGATCATTAGCACAACCTGGGTGTACAATATAACTGTAATGACATGCATGTATTGTAATAATAATGCTTATTTTCACGTCTGCTAAGCATGGAAGCATGATGGTTAGTGCTTTTCCCCCACAACAAGACGGGCCTCCATAAAAGAAAACAGGATTCATCAGAGCAGGCCAGCTTCCTCGATTGCTTTGTGGTTCTGGTGTTTACATGCTCTCTGTAGGATCTTTTGATGTTGGACAGAGGTCAGCATGGACACCCTGACTGGTCTGCAGCTACACAGTCCCATCACCCAATGTGATATTCTGTGTGTTCTGACACCTTTATATCAGAATCAGCAATAAACCATTGAGCTACTCTTTGTATTGGACCACATTAGCCTTAATATCCATGTGCATCAGTGACCGTAACTAAATCTCTAGTTTCCCAGTTTTCACTTTTAGTCGGTCCTGACCCTGCAGACTGGAGCCAGTCCACTGAGCAGTGTTTTGGAGATGTCCTGACCCACTTGTCATCAGTTTGGTCTTTTTCAGAGCCACTCACATCCTTCATCCATCACCCTAACCCTAACCCATCACTGTGTGGTAGAATATATTTTAAGTAACTATAGCATGATTGCTGAACATTTCCATTCCTGCAGATTTCATAGAATTTCATCTGGGGATTAATATAGTATTATGATTGTAATTCGGATTATGATTCTGATTCTAACCCTGGTCAGATGGGCTTAGAGCTATAGTAACACAAATTAATACAGACCTTCACATGGACAGAATCTTAGTAATTCCATGCCCACTACATCAGTACACACCTGGAAAAAATATGACAAATGCAGGCTGCTCTGATTAATCTTAATTTCTGCTTGAGCACAAAAAAAATTTAGCGTGAGGTTACCTGACTATTGCTACGGATCATGTGCATCCCTTTATGGACATAAATTCACATCTTGTAATTGGTACTTCAAGCAAGATAATGTGTTTTGTCACAAAGCAAAAGTCATCTCATACTAGTATTGCAAATAACTTTTGCATTAATAAAAACAAACCTTGCATTTTTACAAAGGCCTTATTCTCTGTGGCCTCTATATAGGCATAGAATATGTAGCAATGATGACCTAATTTATTCAAGTAACAGCTTCTTGGCCCTGTTACATGAACGATTCTCTTCAGACCTAAGAGGACTCTTACTGATATGTAATATTTGGCACCTGATGGCACTATTATCCCTGAAGTGGTGAGATGGAATATGAAGATGTAAAGGAACCGTCAGTCTTTATCATTGATGGCTTTTTTTTTTTTTTACTGTTGTCAATTTTAGGCCAATTTCCAAGCTTTCTTTTTTTAGCGATTAATTTAACATTAACCAATAGCAAATACAATTTCAGAACATCTGACCCATATGTAACGTCAGCACTTCACTAATATGCAAGAGCTCAATCTCATTTGCTGCAAAATATGATCAGAGCTGATTTTGTGTGACATTTTTTATTTCAGGTCATTCATATATCTAACTATATTAAAATGTTTTTCCCTGACATAACAGTCAGTGCTTAAGCTCATCCTTTGGCAACGTTCTGAGACTGTTTTACTGTTTTGTCAATTTTGGTTTGGTACTGAGAACCCTCCTGTTTTTAAGAATTTTTACCCAGTGTCCTTACCCCTGCTTGGAGGCAGACTTACAAGTATGAAACCCACTAGCTGTGAGTTTGATGTAATTCCAGCAAAACTCATGAAACAATCGTTTGATGCAGTGGGTCCCAGCATGCTGATGATTTTTAACAGTTCTCTAGCCACAGGTGCTGTCCCGTCTTGTTTTAAGCATGCCATAGATCAGCCGCTCCTCAAAATGCCTGGTCTTGACCCAACTATTACAAACAATTTTAGGCCAATTTCCAAGCTTTCTTTTTTATCCAAGAATTTAGAAAAGATTGTTTTTAATCAAATTCTGTCCTTTTTAAAGCAAAACAATATGTTTGGAAAATTCCAGTGTGGGTTCTCTTAAGAGTGACTAACGACCTCCTTTGTGCTGTGGATGCTGGTAAATCTCTCCTAGACCTCAATGCAGCCTTCGACACTGTGGACTACTCAATTCTCCTTGGTCACTTATGCTGGATCGGCATTTCAGTTTCTGATCTGGTTGATGGTTTCATTCTTCTTCATTTGTCTCTAACAAATAGGTGTCTTCACCGTAGCCTTTGGTCGAGACTCATCCACACCTGCATTGCATTTGGGGTTCCAAAGGGTTCGGTTTTAGGTCCACTTCTTTTCTGTCTGTACATGCTCCCGTTGGGAAAAATTATCAATACCCATAACATCTCCTTCCACTGTTACGCGGATGACACGCAGATCTACCTCCTCCTCAATCCCCAAGGTCAGACCGATATCACTCAACTACAAAACTGGAGTGACATCAAAGACTGGTTAGCTCAAATTTTCCTTCAGTTAAACCTGGGTGATTTATTTGATAGTGACATAAGTTTTAAAAGGCATGTAAACTCAGTTCAGTATAGGTCAATACATATTATTAAAATTTGGAATCCAAGGATTGTATTGATGTATAGTAAATTAAAATACTCCAAAAAAATGGCACCACAGCATGTAAAATTGTAAAAGGTCTGCTCTGGAGGACTTCTTCTATGGCAGGTCATATAGGGTTAAAAATAAAGGTTTGAATTGGAACCAAAAGCAGTTCTTCACATTAATGCCATAGGGGAACCGTTTTCCGTTGTGCAAGGAACCCTTTGCCTATTGGTTCTTCAAAGAACTTTGATTTAGGGGTTCTCTGATGAGCCTGTTGCTAAAAATGAAATAAAAACATAGTTCTTTACAACATAAATGTTATACATGTTAAAAAAGTTGCTTGGAGAACGAATACAACATATTTTATCTTTTCACAATAAAATATTCTATAAATATGCTGACCCATATGTAACGTCAGCATTTCAGTAATATGCAAGAGTTCAATCTCATTTGCTGTTGCAAAATATGATCAGAGCTGATTTTGTGTGACATTTTTTATTTCAGGTCATTCATATATCTAACTATATTAAAATGTGGAAAAGTTTCAAATTCCAGATAAAAACCAACAGAACTGAAAGGATATTCAAATTACAGTGGTGACATCCAGCAACCATACAGTCAACAAAACATTAAACACAAAACTGTACGTCAGGAATTTTTTTTTTTTTTTTTACCGTGAGTTGAAAAACTTTTGTACTGCAACATTTTCAAAATAAATGATTCAAGAAAGGAGACAGTCTTTCTCAATTTTTTAGCAGATTCAAAATGGAAAATGTGATACAGTGAAGAGACAATACCAAGGACAAAGGAGAGGTCCACACTGCCGTTATCAAAGACCATCTCTTAACAGTGATGGCACTGCTGTAGGCATTCATAGTCACAGTTTGTAAGAACAATTGTCCGTGTTGGATACACCGGATCCTGTAAAATTTAATTTGAAAGCTTTAACACACATTAAATAAAAATTAAAAAAAATCCTCAATATAACAAATTCCAAACTTCAAAGCACAACAAACATTTCATGTCAATACCTATGAAGGCAAACAAAAAAAAAAAAAATAATAATTACGGAGCATGGAATGGAGGACTTTACCTTGTCAATGACAAACAACTGCTGTGGGTCCTCTTTGAAGACAGAAGGTAAGAGAAGAACTGCAGCACTGACAATCTGACCTTAAAAATACAAAGGCATTGGTAACAAGCATTTGAACATGGTAAATCAAAATACATAACCTGAAAAATTTATTCATATCATCATCATCATCATCATCATCATTGTTGGAGCAGATAAGGAAACTGGAAAAAAGTTAAATGCCTACCATTTAGATTAAGTCCTTTAAGTTGATTTCTGAGTCAAAAAAATGGTTTGCAAGTGATTCAGCTCTATGATGCTTGCTTGGTGATTACTGTGGTGTTCTGGCTGACTGTCAGGGTGATGCCATCCTGAAACACTCTTGCATATGTTCCGAGCACCCCAGCTGCAACCCAACAACCATCCAGAACACCATCACATCCATTTACCAACACTAGATAGATAGATAGATAGATAGATAGATAGATAGATAGATACTTTATTTATCCCAGACTGGGAAATTGCAGTGTTACAGCAGCATTACACATAGGGAATAAAATATATAACATGAATGCATCTGGGTGTTCAGTCAGTAGTTTGGCAGCGGTGGAGCTGATGACTTCACAGGCTACCGCTGCATCAGCTGACGGGGGGATGTAAACAGTGATAACAATGGTGTACGTGAACTCCCTTGGTAAATCAAAATACATAACCTGAAAAATTTATTCATATCATCATCATCATCATCATCATTGTTGGAGCAGATAAGGAAACTGAAAAAAAGTTAAATGCCTACCATTTAGATTAAGTCCTTTAAGTTGATTTCTGAGTCAAAAAAATGGTTTGCAAGTGATTCAGCTCTATGATGCTTGCTTGGTGATTACTGTGGTGTTCTGGCTGACTGTCAGGGTGATGCCATCCTGAAACACTCTTGCATATGTTCTGAGCACCCCAGCTGCAACCCAACAACCATCCAGAACACCATCACATCCATTTACCAACACTAGATAGATAGATAGATAGATACTTTATTTATCCCAGACTGGGAAATTGCAGTGTTACAGCAGCATTACACATAGGGAATAAAATATATAACATGAATGCATCTGGGTGTTCAGTCAGTAGTTTGGCAGCGGTGGAGCTGATGACTTCACAGGCTACCGCTGCATCAGCTGACGGGGGGATGTAAACAGTGATAACAATGGTGTACGTGAACTCCCTTGGTAAATAATACGGGCGCATTCCTACAGCCAGCAGTTCGATGTCTGGGTTATAGAGACGTTCCTTCATGACATTTGGAAAAGTCTCTGTCTCCCCATACCAAACTGTAACCTGGGACCTCAACGCTGCTGTCCGGGATGTGCGATTGCAGCCATGTTTCACTGAAGCAAAATATGCTACAGTCACGGTATTCCCTCTGGGTCATCACAAGCGCTGCCAGTTCGTCCGTCTTGTTCCCCAAAGACCTCACGTTCCCCGTTATGATCGCTGGGACCGCTGGTTTGTGTCTTCTATTTTTTTCCCTTCGTTTCGCTCCGGCATCTCCTCCGTAGCTCCTGCGGGACCACAGGCCTGTCTCCAGGCAACAGCGTGGGTTTACACAGCGCAATCAACTGCCACAACTGCCGGCGGTGATCTTCCAAGTTACAAAAAGTAGGAAAAGAAGGAGAAAAACCAAACCAACCAAACCAACTAAAGCCATTTCGCAACTTTAACAGAAAGGTTGTGATTGAAAAGAAAAAAAACAACAAAAGAGCGAACCAACAAATTAACAAGTTTACACGAAACACGACGAGGAGCTGCGACTACAGGCTGCCGCTAGAACGGCGCCAAAAAAAAAAAAAGTAGCTAGTAAGTTACTAACTACTAGTAAGCTAGTAACTAGCAACATACCTCTTTGTTCCACCTCTGTCTCAGAGGTGTCAAGCCCAGCCAAACATTTATCCTTGAGAGCACTTTCCAGAGCCTTGCCAACAAGCTTTTTAGACATCTTGGTGAGGTTAACCACTACTTGTTTGTTTTTTAGATCCTTTCCTTGTGTTTGTGTTTTAGATTCCAGAGGAAATGCAACTTGTACAATCGATGTGAACAGACTCATATTTCATTCACTTCAGTGCAAATAAGAATCAGGTTGTTCAAGATTTACTAGATCTGGTAACTTTTGGCTGTTTTTTTTGTTTTTTTTTTTGACAATACTATGCTAAATGTGTATTGATTTTTATACTACCATTATCACAAAGACCTAGATGGACCACAAGCACTTTGACCTCACCAAGATTGATGTAGGAATGGAAACTCTTCAAGGGCATCATCTGTATAATGTTCCTTGATTAAGTTTGTCCAGGATTTTAGCGTGGCAGTAATTTTACTTTTTATAAGCTCCTAGTTTGTCCTGGTTTTTATGGACTCAGCTTTCACCACTGCTTTATGGTGTTGCATGGTGCGTTCATCTTCTCCATCAGGCATCTCCAGGTATGAAAAGCAATGTTATTAAGTGCAGTTCTGAGAGAAATTAATTTGAATATCCCCTGATTCAGTTTACTAAGCGTGAGTTTATTTAAGTGGGGTATGATGAGCAACACTTAGAATATCTCTTAAGACTAGATAGTTCAATGCAATGCAAAAGAGCAATGAAGCCTGAGCATGAGTAACAGTAACAGTCAAGGGAATGGAAGTCAATTTCATCTCCAGGCTTCAGTATGACTGTGTTATCAGTTTCTTTCACATGAAAAGCAAGTAGATGGCTGGAAAATGCAACTGTTGCAAAAACCTTTGGATAGTGCATCAAATAATGCACTTTTGGAGTCAGAGCATCAGGATGCAGGTCTTTAAAATCAACAATGAACTGTGTAATTGGACAACCCAAAAAACTAACCCAGGTTTTATGAATCCTTGGAGCTAGCAGTATTTCAGTGATCTCCCGGAGGAGTATATACAGTTGCCAGTCCTTATTAGTAGAGGGAACCTTTTCTCCATTTACAGAAAGAAGAAAGCGAAACAGTGTCCACTTCTCAACAGCTTTGCCAATGACACAGCCACCTGCAGGCAGATTGTGTGGAACAAGTGGTGGTTTGTTTGTGGCATCGTTTTGCCCAAACCTAAAATTCTTCAGACGATTGTTGAGTTCACCAATAGTCACAAGTTTGTCCTTAAGCAGTGCCTTGATTAGTAGTTTAAGTGTTGGTGGTACAACCCCCTCTAAAACGTTGTGCATAACATCAGGGGGAAATACCTTGGTAACCTCAAAATGAGGCAATATACACACGCACACGGTCCATTTACACCCTACACTGCAGTGACACTAGGGTCATTTGCAACACAGTTCAAATGATATTTATGAACTTTAGGTGTACACAGAGTACAGTCCTCCTCTCTTGTCTTCTCAGAAATGCTCTTGTAATGACATAAGCAATATCTTCACACTCGACTGCTATTAAAACTGCATGAAAATCCTGCTAGGGCATGAGCTGACAAATTATCTGCGCAGACAGTTGCAAAGGTTTTAGAGCAACTGGTAAGTGACATTTTGAAATTACAATCTAAAGGTGTGAGTGTGTTACCAAGATCAAGAATATTTTTTCAAAGGGACCATTGCAACACCATATTGCTCTAAAAGATTGGAAGCTGTATGTTTTTCAGAGCTGATCAAAATTTTGATTGTTGATTTCCCAAAGAAAAATAAAAAGCTGAAACTTTATAAAATATTTTCTTCGATCCCAAAGGGTTCACTAAAAAAAGCTCTCCGCAGTGCTAGAAGTTCATATTACTCAGCACCCATAGAAGAAAACAAGAACAACCCGAGGTTTCTCTTCAGCACTGTAGCCAGGCTGACAGAGAGCCATAGCTCAGTTGAACCAGTGATCCCCTTAGCTCTAAGCAGTAATGATTTTATTAGTTTTTTTTTCAGACAAAATTCTCACGATCAGAGAAAGAATTTATCAGCTCTTGCCTACGTTAGATAAAAATCCCCTTCTGAAGACGGCAACTGCTGAATCAGCTGCGGCGCCTCTTTTACATCTGGAATCATTCTCACCTCTAAATCTCTCAGAGCTAGCTTCTATAGTTTCATCATCCAGACCGTCAACCTGTCTATTAGACCCAGTACCAACTAGCCTCTTTAAAGAGATCTTTTATGTAATTGAGCCGTTTATTCTAGATTTGGTTAATCTGACTTTATTTCTGGGTTATGTACCTCAGGCACTTAAGACTGCGGTCATCAAACCCCAGCTTAAAAAGCCTAATCTTGATCCAGATGTTTTGGCAAACTATAGACCCATATCGAACCTTCCATTTATTTCTAAAATCATTGAGAAAGCTGTAGCAAAACAACTACACGAGCATCTGGATGGGAACAGTTTGTTTGAAGAGTTTCAGTCAGGATTTAGAGCCCATCATAGCACAGAAACAGCGCTGGTTAAAGTCTCCAATGACATTCTAATGGCCTCAGACAATGGATCAGCCTCCATACTTCTCCTTCTAGATCTTAGTGCTGCATTCGACACCATAGATCATAATATTTTACTACAGAGACTGGAACATGAAATTGGAATTAAAGGAACTGCACTAAAGTGGTTCAAATCCTACTTATCAGATAGACATCAGTTTGTTCATTTAAACAACAGCTCCTCCTCATGTACTGTAGTCAGTCATGGAGTCCCGCAGGGTTCGGTACTTGGACCAATCCTCTTTACGCTTTATCTGCTTCCTCTAGGCAACATTATCAGGAAACACAGCATCAATTTCCACTGCTACGCAGACGATACTCAGCTGTACCTATCAATGAAGCCAAATGAAGTCAGTCAGATAGTCAGACTGCAGGCATGTCTTGAAGACATAAAAGTCTGGATGACTGGAAATTTTTTACTTCTCAACTCTGACAAAACAGAAGTTATTGTACTCGGTCCTAAGCACCTCAGAAAAATACTATCTAATCATCTCATCAGTTTGGACGGCATTACTTTGGCCTCCAGCTCCACTGTAAGAAACCTTGGAGTAATTTTTGACCAGGACATGTCCTTTGTCCCTCACATAAAACAAGTTAGTCGGGCAGCTTTCTTCCACCTGAGAAACATTAGGAAAATCAGAAACATCCTCTCTCAGGATGATGCAGAAAAACTAGTCCATGCATTTGTAACTTCTAGGCTGGACTACTGTAACTCATTACTATCTGCATGTCCAAACAAATCTCTAAAAGGCCTTCAGTTAATTCAGAACGCTGCTGCACGAATATTAACAGGAACTAGGAAAAGAGATCACATCTCTCCCGTGTTAGCTGCTCTTCATTGGCTGCCAGTAAAATATAGAGTAGAATTCAAAATCCTTCTTTTAACGTATAAAGCTCTTAATGGCCAAGCTCCATCGTATCTCAGAGAGCTCATAGTTCCTTACTGTCCTAGCAGGCCACTCCGCTCTCTAGATGGAGGTTTACTTGTGGTTCCTAGAGTCTCCAAGAGTAAATCTGGAGGCAGATCGTTCAGTTATCAGGCTCCTCTTCTATGGAACCAACTCCCAGCATCGGTCCGGGGGGCGGACTCTTTAGTAACTTTCAAGACCAGGCTTAAAACTTTCCTGTATGACAGAGCGTACAGTTAAAAAGTCCTCTACTCTTTAGGTATGCTGCTATAGGCCTAGGCTGCTGGGGGAAGGACTGAGCTTCTCTCTCTCTCTCTCTCTCTCTCTCTCTCGCTCTCTGTCACCCTCTCTCCCTCTTTCTCTCTAACTCCCTCCTTGCATGCGCTGATAAAAACCATCCTTCTTAAAAAAAAAAACAAAACAAAACAAAACAGTTTTACCCAGTTCTAAGCATTTATACTGCATTTACTAACCATGTTCTGCCAAAGTCTCTGTCTCTCCCAGTTCCTCTCCTCTCTCTCCCTGTCCTCATCCTGCAGGTGGTGACTCATCTCCATCCCATGTTCCTGCAACACCTGCTGGTCCCATATAGCATGAATTCTGTATTACAGCTCAACTCCATGAACTTCATGCAACAACATGTTCCTGCCTACACCCCCCCCCCTCCAATGCCTGCCTGCCTGTCTCCCTGTCTCTCTCTCTCTCTCTCTCTCTCTCTCTCTCTCTCTCAACCCAACCGGTCGGGGCAGATGGCCGCCCCCCCTGAGCCTGGTTCTGCTCGAGGTTTCTGCCTCTTAAAGGAAGTTTTTCCTTGCCACTGTTGCCAAGTGCTTGCTCATCGGGGGATCTGTTGGGTCTCTTTAAATAAATGTATAAAGAGTTTGGTCTAGACCTGCTCTATATGTAAAGTGCCTTGATGTAACTTTGTTATGATTTGGCGCTATACAAATAAATCTGATTTGATTTGATTTGATTTGATTTGACTATCTCAAATTCATCACTGTACAGCTGAGGAGTTAAACATGGCTGCCCACAATTAAAGGATGGAGAGTCTTGAAAAATAGTTCCATTGCTGAAGTTGGTCAAAGCATTAGGATAGTTTTTAGAGTAGACAAAAATTTGCTCTTGAGGTTTACTCTTCCCCAGAACTAGGTTTAGCATATCACATAATGGAATACATTGAAAAGAGTGTTTTTCGTGAGAATTAACCCCTAGTGTATGCTCTACAGGCTCAATAAATGAATTAATTAATACTTAAGCTTAGAGACACTACTGACTGCACTGAAGCAGTGTTTAACCAGAAATGGCTCTTCGAGCAATGCTAGCTGTGGATCGTACACATCTACACTGACATTCTTTAAACATGTGGCAGCAAGAGTCTGATAAGTTTGATGGAAATTACTAAACAGTAACTCTAACACATTACTCACAGATAACTGTACTGCTCTCGGAATTATATGCTTTTCTTGCAATGTAAGATAGAATAACACCAACTTTTTAAATAGAGTCAGGAAGCTCATTCACAATATTGCCAACTGTTGAAGTTGATTCTGGCTATGTATCCTCAGGTAGCGGACTTGATTCTTGCTCAGACAGTGAACAACAAATGGGATGATGCCAATGAATATGATTTCTTAAAGACTTGATTCTTGAATACTGTAGAGGACATCCACTAAGTCCACAGGTTACTGAAAAATAACTCATTTTCATGGTAAAGTTGAAGATGTTTTAGCCACTTTTTGTGGGTTGGGGTCCTTACAGGACATCTCTGGCACTGGAATATCGCCGTCAATCATTATCACAGCTCACCTTTGAAGGACAAAATGAAGTTTTCTAATCCTTTTATTTTGAGCCAAGCGCCACCCTGGTCAACTGACCATGAATGTGTCATTCCTGGATGAAAATCAAATCAAATCAGATCAGATTTATATTATTTATAGTACCAAATCATAACAAAGTTACGTCAAGGCACTTTACATACAGAGCAGGTCTAGACCAAACTCTTTATAAAATGATTTAAAGAGACCGAACAAATCCCCCAATGAGCAAGCATTTGGTGACAGTAGCAAGGAAAAAAGTTTTTAAGTTAAAGTTAAAGTTTTAAGTTTTTGGCAGTCAGACAGGCAAACTTTATTGATCCCGGACCAAGAAATGTGTAAAGATTTTTGCAAGTGGGGCAAATTCATAAATTTAGACACATGGCCACAGCATTTACATTGCATGGACACACATTAAGAAGGCCGCAGCCTTCTTTTGTTCCTGTCCCGGCTGGGCCGCCGCCGCAGCCGCCGCAGCCGTCTTTTGTTCCTGTCCCGGCTGGGCCGCCGCCGCCGCCGCAGCCGTCTTTTGTTCCTGTCCCGGCTGGGCCGCCGCCGTCGCAGCCGTCTTTTGTTCCTGTCCCGGCTGGGCCGCCGCCGCCGCCGCCGCCGCCGCCGCCGCCGCCGCCCTGTGTTCCTGTCCCGGCTGGGCCGCCGCCGCAGCCGTCTTTTGTTCCTGTCCCAGCTGGGCTGCCGCAGCCGCCGCAGCCGTCTTTTGTTCCTGTCCCGGCTGGGCCGCCGCCGCCGCCGCAGCCGTCTTGTGTTCCTGAGCCCTGGCCTCCTCCTCCCCCCATCATCCGATGGCCCTCCATCCCATGTTTGATGTTTTTTGGTTTTGGGACGTCTGGTAGCCGTCCTTTAAGGGGGGGGTACTGTCAGGTTTTGGGTTAAAGCTGGGGTTAGTGTTCTGTCCATGTCACTTTCTGTTTTATTTTGTAGTCCTGGTCCCTTCGTGTTCCCGGTTATGTTACTTCCTGGTTGTGTCATTGTCATTGTCGCTGTCGCTGTCATTGCCATTGTCGCTGTCATTGTCGTTGTCATTGTCGTTGTCATTGTCGGGTCTCCGTGTTGTGGCCTTGTCCATGCCCTGCCTAGTTGTCTTGCCCATGCCCTGTAGATTTTTTTGCTCCTTGAGTAAAGTCCTTTTTTCCACCTACCTGGTTTCCGGCTCCTGCATCTGGGTCCTACCCGCAACACGCTCACCGCGTTCTGCCCCCCCAGTCCTGACATGATTTTGTTTTTTAAATGTGTGACACACACACAAAATCATGTCTGTAAATTGTTCCAGCTGTTATATTATATTTACAGTGTTTTTCATATGTGCTGCATTGGAAAAGAAGTTGTAGAATATACTCTTTTTTTATTTACACACAGACACCACATGAAGCCTATGTGTAATATGAAGTTGTGAATAAATCTCATTTTAGTCCCTCTATCATTTGGTGAAGACTGATTTTTACAGAACTTCAATTTGGTGTCTATAGTTTGTCTATGTTTATTTTGCCTTTCTTTGTCTGACCTCGCGATGGACGCCCAACATAGTTCAGATTTCCCCCACATTCCTCCCTTTTTTGCCATCTTGACGAACATACACACATTGATCTAGCAAAGAAATCTGCACTTTTCTGAAAAGAGTATCAATGACAAATTCACAAAGGCTACTTTCAGATTCATCATACGTTTCAAAGTCATTTCTTCATGCTAGACAACATCATCAGACAAGTGAAGTGTCTGTAGCTCAGAAATAATCGAGGGTATTATCATTAGCATGATGAACGCTGATGATAAGCATTTATCCATTTTCCATCCAAATGTTTTGTGTAGGAGTCACTGCAAACTATTACACCTGTGGATGACATTTATCAAGGCTCGGAGTGCAGGCAGAGCCCAATTTGCACTCCTCCCCTCTCACCGACGTGTTAGCTTTCGATGCGATGTGATTGATAGCTCACTGCTGATGGTGACAGCAGACAGACAGCACAGGCCTTGTGCACAGCTGTCACTTAAAGCTTAGCATGTTGTTGGTGGAGGAAGGCACCATTTCATCCTTCTCTCTTAGGTGGGACAGTGGCTGACATCTCTTCACTCTCTGGACTCAGGATCTGCTTGCAAGGACTAGCACGAATCCAAGCCACGTTCATTGCTGTTTCCGTGGTCAGCAAAACTTGGAAAGTGCCTGTGTAGTGTCGGTCTCTCCACTGCTTCCTGTGGTCCTTGATGGGCACCCAGTCTTCTGGCTTTAGGTGATGCTGGACTGCAATGGCTGGCTCGCATAATATTTCAACATGTTATCTTCATAACGGTCCATTGTCATGGCTGACTTTATTGGGCCAATGTCTGTGCATGGCAGCCTCAAAAGGGCTAAGGCCATACTTGTTCCTAATTTTAGTTCTACTTTCAGCTCACTGCCCGCCCACTCCACTTGCATCCAGGCATATGTTGAATTTCTGCTTAAACCAGAAATCAGTGAGATTGCCAACAAACCTAATTGATGATGGTGGAGTGAGTAAGTTATCCATAGCTGGTAGCGGTGAACGTGAGATCACCTGAACAAGACAGCGCAACGCTATGTGCTGCCGCTTGTTGTAGCCTGCTGCTTACGGCACTCCAACTGCTGCTTCTCGGTCTCACTCTGCTTTCCCTTTCTCCGTCAGACTCGACTCAGACAGCAAAATCCTGTTCCTGACACAATGTTATGTTTGTTGCTCTGTATGAACACAAGGGCATAGGTTTCATGCAGCTTTACATCAGGTAAACATCTTATGCTTATATGGCATTGTGGGTAATGCAGTGCACCCACTTCTATCAACACAAGAGCTAAGTGACATTCTTCTTGAACTGGAGTGTGCTACGCAGGATGGTGCACCACTGGGGCTCTCATATTTGGATACAACTCGTGGGGTGAAGTATATAGTGGAGAAGCTCCCTTATAACCTTGAAGAAAAATTTATTAGCTTTGGAAGCAAGTACAAGGAGGATCATGGGGTGACTTATCCTCCCTTCACGGTCTTCTCAAACTTCGTTGAATAACAGGCAAGGATAAAAAAAAATTATTTTCGTCAGCTTCGTCATGACCCCGCTGAACAGTCAAGTCTCCTCCATGACTGAAAAGCCTAAAAAGTACAATGATAAATGGTAAAAGGCGGTACACACTTAAAAAATTTAACCTCTTTAGAAACAAGAAGCTGGAAGAGTGCAAAGCCTATCTCAGAGAGAATTATATCTGTTATAGATGTTGTGGGTCTATTCAACATGTGGCAAAAGACTGCAAGATGACTGTCAAGTATCTTAAGTGTAACAGTGACAAGCATGCTGCAGCATTTCTCCTCCCATGACCACGCAGAGTGCTGTGGCAAACAAAGATGACAGCAAGGAGCATTTAGAGAAAACACAAGAAATTTGTGTGACAAAAAAAATGGACCAGACAATGATTACCTTCCTAGCAACAAACTTTCGCCCTGCTCTGTGCCCTACAGATAATATCCAACTAGGCCAGTGAGCGGTGATAACTATCATGTCTTTGGGGTCATCAGGTGGGAACCTCCTTTCGTCGGTGTTTTGTCTAGTTAGGCCCACAGCACCTCCAGGAGGCTAGACCGTGAACACTGGTGTCCCAGAGTCATCCCCTAATGCCAGCCATCACCACTCCTCACACCAGTGAAAGCGGAGTGGGGATACAGTCCCTGGTTTGGGTAGGGGGGAGAAATAGAAGAGGTGGAGATAAAAGTAGGGATGGGATACAGACCCTGGTTTGGGTAGGGGGCATGAAAGTATAGAGGGTACAAGAGGTGGAGGCAATACAAGCTACACCAACAGATTCAGCAACTAAACTCACCTTAACAGCCCTATACTCAAACAAACCCAACACACCAACACAGGCCAACTCACCTGGGCTAACCGCATGGTGTCAAAGAGGCTCAAACAGGCCACACCCTCCTCTTAAATACACTTCCCCTTCCTGGATTTCTTCTTCTGCTTCTCCCTAGAGTCTGTCTATCTTAAGAACTCCCCCTGCTGGGCCCCCAGCTACTATTACTTCTTTTAACCCAAATCCACTGACTGGATCTTACTGCCTCATCTGACATTTCCTTCACTATTTTCCTCACCCTCTGTCCCCTTCCTCCTAACTCCTTCAACAAAGCAACAGCAGATCTTGCTACAAACCCTCTACATCCTACTTCCACTGGACAAATCCTAATGTTCCATCCTCGCTGCTCAGCATCCTTACCTAGATCTGCATACCTGAGCTTTTTCCTTTAATATGCTTCTTCAACTGAATCCTCCCACGGCACAGTCACTCTATGAAATATATTTTCTTTCTACGCCTAGACCACAAAATTATATCAGGCCTTAGCTTTGTGCAGGCTATTTAACATGTTACAACAAGCTTTCTTCCTAAATCTACCTGCATCTCCCAGCCACTAGCATCCTCTAAGCTGCCTTGCTTCCTTATTATCTTATTAACTTTCCCTCCTTCCTTAACAAACTGTATTGCAACTCTCTTCCGTCTTAGACCCTCCTAGAATTGCCTGCCTCCGTATATCTTCAATGCCTACAGCTAAGCTTTTTAAAACCTGGTTATGTCGCCATGTATATCGGCCTTGTGAGAGACTAACCTTACAACCGGACAAGATGCGCTTTAGAGTTGCAGCACCTGAACACAAC
The DNA here is from genome assembly GCF_900963305.1 of Echeneis naucrates. Taxonomy (NCBI): domain Eukaryota; kingdom Metazoa; phylum Chordata; class Actinopteri; order Carangiformes; family Echeneidae; genus Echeneis; species Echeneis naucrates. The sequence continues at coordinate 2,542,609 of NC_042516.1, forward strand.
GAACATAACAGGACTCCATTTACCCAGAGTTTTAGGTTCTGGGGAGTTGGCAATGCATCATATGTTGCCCCTATCACAAATCTAATACAACTGTCCTCCATACTCCACAGCTCTTTCCAACTAAGCTTTTTCTTCTCTACACCTTCCCAGTTCAACCACTGTCCCTGCTTAGCCTGAGCCACTGCCCTCGCACCCCTTAATATTTCCTCCTGTCTACGGACCTGCTCTACAACTAGCTTCCTCCTCTCTTTGGGACCTGCTCTACTCCACACCGGTTTGCCTGGGCCAAGCCCCAAGCCTCCCCGGCCTATCTGTACATTATCCACAATCTCTGTATGCCTAAGAGTTGATTTTGCTTCCTGCACTGCCATTCTTGGATTCCATTTTCTCCCCTTGGTTGGGTTTGGAACCACCTTACTAACAACCACATCTTTACTCCCAGATAAGAGGCGCTCTGTCCTAACCTTAGTACATTTAAACTCCTCCACTAGACTAGATACTGGGAGCTGAAGTATGCCTTTTCCATAAAATGCCACAGTGCTTAAACACCTCGGAACACCTACCCACTTCCTGATGTAAAAGCTTACTAGTCTTTCCATTTTCTCTGCTGCCGATATTGGAATCTCATATACTGACAGTGGCCACATCAACCTAGGAAATAATCCAAACTGCAAAAACCACAGCTTCAGCTTTCCTGGAAGTCTTGATTTATCTATTCTATCTATTCTCTCAGCAACATCCTTCCTAAACTGCACTACCTGTTCTCCGTCATGCAAATCTGCCTTGTACCACCTACCTAAGCTCTTTACTGGTTTTTCCCTAATTATTGGACTTTCCTCTTCATCTATTACAAACTTTCAATCACTTAATCTTCCTCTACTTATTGAGATACTTCCAGACTCACTAGGCTTGATTCTCATTTTAGTTTTTATTAAGTCTTTCAAGTATTCTTTTCATACATGGCACATGGCAAAACAAAGCATGATAGTGGTGATGAACCAACTGATGATAAACTGGAGAACTTTGGGCAAATGAACGGAAGGTTGTTTATCAAAATACAAGGGGGAATTTATCTAAAGAAGGAGAGCTCAAAAACTAAATATTGGGTTAATATTGTCGAATAGCCATGCCTCATACTTCTCATAACCAGCTGGGAGAGCAGATAAACACAACGTTACATTGGTTAGCTCTTAAAGTGGCCATGAAAAAGACAGGAGATGTCCTATGAGAGACAGCTGGGTCGAGATTCTCGTCTTGCTCTTCAAAGCAAGACTGGTTCCCGGCTGAAGTGGCTGTCGACTGTCTCCTCCGTCTTCACCGGAACTGTTGTCCTTTGGGCGATTGGCTTGGTTATTACGTTAATGTCCGAATGATTCTACTCTTTCCTGATGAAAAGTTTACCATGGTTACCATGGCAACTTGAGACGTTTGAGGCTGAGTGCAGTGCAGCCAAACTTCTCCTGGTCGCAAGCAGCCTTGGCTTCAAGTTGGAACTTAGCGTTTGTAGTTTAGCAGCTAAGTTCACACTTCTGAGTTTCTCTTTTTTTTCTGTTGTTGTTGCTCCATCAGGTCTCCTGGGGAAGCTCTCCTCTTCTGAGTTTCCCCAGAATTCCTCTGTTTCACAACTCCCATAAAATTTAATATTGACTTTTATTTGGGGGCAGGCCCATGGGCGTGGTCTGGTTATTGGTGCAAATTTGGTCCAATCAAATTTCTCCCTCTAGCTTCAGGGCATAATAAGGGTGTTGTTTGGATTTGAAGCTGCCTTTCATTCACCCAAGTTTGAAATCACATATAAAATGAAGAAAAATATATTGTTTCGATAAGTACAGTTCTCTACTCGCTATGGTTAATTTGGTGGACATGGGTTTATCTTTTCCTCATATTCATTGCAAAAATACAATTAAATGGTTACAATTCACTCACAGAACACACAAACAAATGAACCAAGAAAAGAACATTTTCATGCATGTCTTGATGGGCTGTGGAAAAACAGAACTGCAAAAAGTTTATTTTTCTTTTTACAGAACATTTATAAGCAAAAACTAAGCACATAGATTACTGTGCTCAGGCAATACGCCATCAGACAGTAATATGAACACCTTCTCATCGTCGTTTTGACCCCACCCTGTCATCAACAAGAGGCCGACGATGATTTGGACACTGATCTCCCTCTCCTGGACGTTGATCTGCCTCTTCTGTAGTGCAAATTTGTCCTCTTCTCCTTCCTACAGTCTGAAAAATATTTATTTAATTTATATTTTATATCACCCAGATCGACATCAACAAGAGGCAGATGGTCCTACAGAACCTGGGTGCCCTACAGAAGAGCCAGATTGTGCTACAAAAGGGAGGAACGAATAGCTAGATTGCGCTCCCACCAGAGGATTCCGTGCAGAGATTGCATAGACCTCGATAGATTTTTTGCCAGGTTGTATGCACTGGCGCGTGAGGGAATGATGTTTTAATCAGGAACACGAATGTAGAACAAACACTATTTCAGAGGACCCCTTTATCACTATAAACCTCCTATAAATCATCCTCAAACTGTCGTGAACACTCTAAATCAATTGCAATCAACGAATAAACGAATAAACGAATTAATCCTAGAAAATGATTCCGCGATTGAGTTTTCACTCTCTCCTCACTTCTCTCAGCTTGATTCACCTTCTCCTCCGGTTGTTTCACACACAGAATGTTTTAATGCCATAGACAGGGCCATACAGCTGTTCAGACTCAGGAGGGGGGAAATGCCAGTGTAGTTTCAGGGGCAGAGGAGGATGAGAGGGAGGGGGAGAGAGTGGAAGAAGAGGGGGTTGTAGAATCTCTGAGGGAAGTGATTACAGATAGATTCAACAACATAGAAATAAGACAAATTTTAAATTTCCCAATTCCGCTCACAAGCTGTCTGAAAGAGTCTTCTTGCAAGCACAGCCTTGTGATGTTGTATGGATGCAGCTGAGAGGGGACAGGCTGAGTAAGAGCGTTTCCTGTGTAGTCAGAGCGGAGAGCACTGACGGGGGTCTCTCCGTCTTTCAGAATCTCCTAGATGAACTGGTGCAGTCCAACATGTCTATCATGGCTAACGGCGGTCTTGAATTAGTGGTGCAGTTGATTCACAATCCTCGCAGGGGAGGGAAAAGAAGCATAGATAAAATGTTGGATGAGGAGGTTTTGAAAAAGAGGAGAAGATTTTTATACAGGGTGGAAAATCCCCACGACAAAATGTGTTTTGCTATTACTTTGGCACACCTGCTGCATCCCCATCTCTGCGATAGAGAGGTTGAGAGAAAGGCTAGATTGATTCAGACAGTTGAAGGTCTTGACGATCAGAGATCGGAGGTGACTTTTGACCATGTGTCGAAATTTGAGACGGGCCTGAACTGTAAAATTGTGGTGTTTTACAGATACGTAGGCGCACGAGGATCACTATTATGGTATAACAAACCTGAAATCCTTTCTAGGCGCCCGTCTTGTGTGCACGGGGTAGAACAGCGTTTGAAGCCACTGATGTCGAGGGCGGTGCTCCGTGTGTCTGGGCGGCTTGTGCTGCAAAGTCAGGTTCAAGCCCCTCCTTTGTGTAGATTGTAACAGAACGTGTCGGTCATCTTACTGTCTGAGTAAACTCATAAGCCCATAGAGAGATTAGGGTCAGGGTCGTACGCCAGTCAATGTGAGTTGTACAAACAGTGTGAAAAATGTCACAGACTGTGGTACGTCGCTATGAACGGTAAGGGCAAACCTCACGTGTGTCAAAAGTTAAAATGTAAAATATGTTGGCAGGTCAGCGGTGAGGAGGAGGAGGGGGAGTCAGGGAGCAAGAAGCATCTGTGTTACATGCAGCATTTACAGGCAGACACAGATCATAACCAAAAAATAGTCTTTGATGATTTTGAAACTTTCACGAACAAGCAGGGCGTGCACGTGCCTTATCTGGTGTGTACAAAAATCGAGATGGAGCGTGTGACGTGCGCCTTAGAGTTTGTCAGGCATCTCAGGGCGGCATTTCAACCGTCTTTATAGCTCACAATTCTAAAGGTTTTGACAGCTACTTGGTCCTCAACGCCATGATAGAGCTGGGCATAAAGCTGTCCCTGGTGATGCAGGGCAGCAAAGTGATTTGTTTTTCAGAAAGGGATTACGCTCAAATGCTGCTCTGAGCAGCATTTGAACTATGAAGGTCCTTACCCTCGACGAGTTTGAGTTTGAGGTGTGGTATGAAACGGTGAGCGGCGGAATCTTTCACTCTCTGCTCTGTTTTGCTGTCAAAACGACATCGATATTCTCTCTGAGGCTTGTACCGTTTTCAGAAATGGTTACATTCAGGAAACAGGCGTGGATCCTTTCAGCCAGTCGACCATACCCTCGGACTGCATGAAAGTATTTCTCCCCAATTTTCTCAGACCCAAAACCTTAGCCATTCCTCCTCCCGACCATTACAAACATCAGTTTAAATCTTATCCGCACAACAGCATACAGTGGTTAGAATGTGTTTCTAGCACCCGGGGCATCTTTATACAGCACACTACAACAACTGGGAAACTACTTTGAAGACGGTTATGCTGAAGCAGGAGGTGTAAAGTATGACTGGGAGTATCTGGGTTGTTTTTAATCACGGTTGCCCTATGTGTTTACAGCCACAAGAACGCTCTCGTCTGATGATGGCAACATTTGAGGAGCTCCACTCTAGCACCATGAGGAGAATAAAGAGGTTGCATTCGGTAACACCGATCATCATGAGGGAGCACAGGTGGGTGGAGATGAAAAATTTCTGCTGAAAGATTTCCTCAGATGTTACAACGCTCCTCAGCCTCTGTCATCCTGTGAGGCTTTGTACGGAGGTAGGATGTGCGCCATGAAGCTGAGGCACATGGTGGAGCCGGATGAGACCATCCGCTACGTGGACGTGACTTCCCTGTATCCCTATGTGAATTGCAGTTACCCTTATCCTCTGGGTCACCCTAAAATAATCCTGAAAGATTTTGAATATCCCAGAAGCTGCTTTGGGTTAATCAGAGCTGTAGTGTATCTGCCCAGAGGTTTGTTTTTCCCAGTTTTACCTTACAGAACTCTCTCTGGTAAACTGGTGTTTACACTGTGCCACACCTGCGCCGAGATGAATTTTCAGCAGGGGTCGTGCACTCACAGCGACAAGGCCAGAGCTTTAAAGGGGGTCTGGATCATGCCCGAGTTTAACAAGGCTTTGGAGATGGGTTATCGTTTGGCCAAGATCACAGAAGTGTGGCATTTTGATCACAGGGATGACGCCGTCTTTCTAAAGTACATGCAGACATTTTTGAAAGGTAAACAGGAAGCTTTGGGCTACCCTCCCGAGGCCGTAGATGAGGAGAGCAGGGAAAAATACATCAAAGACTATCAGATTCATCAGGGTATTTTGCTGGACGCCTCTCAAATTAAACCGAATCTGGCAAAAAGAAACATTTCTAAATTGTGTCTCAAGAGCTTTCGGGGAAAGTTTGCTCAGAGAAATAACCTCTGTCAGACATCTCTCATCACAGAACCCGAAGAGTTTATCTCTTTTATGTTTTCAGAGATGCACAAGGTTAAATACTTTAACTTCATCAATGACAGAGTGGCTCTGATCCAGTGGGTGTGTGGAGATTGCTACATCGCCCCTCTCAACAAGGTAGACAACGTGTTTGTAGCGGCTTTCACCATGGCCTACGGTTGCTTAAAATTGTACAGTTATTTGCAACCTATGCAGGACAGAGTTCTCACACACAGCCTTATTTATGTGACTAAAAAGGGACAAAACACGCTGCATCTGGGTAATTACCTGGGAGATTTGATTTGACAAATTAGACGGCAGCATACAAGAATTTGCAGCCACCGGTCTTAAAAGTCATGCTTATCAAACCAGGAACAAAAAATGAGGGCTGTATTAAACGAGCTGGGACTAACCCCCCTATGAGAAAATCCAAAAATATAACGCCCTATTGCAAAGATATCTCACCCTCGTCAAACGAGAGGTAAGCGGTGGAAAGACAACCTACACTTGCTGAAGAAGAAGAAAAAGAAGACGAGGCGGAGCCACCGCTACAACAACAACAACAACAGGATGAGATGGTCTCTGAAGTACTGCAAAACCTTGCTCCTCGCGACTGTAAAAATGCCTCCTATATCATGAAGAAATTAAACAAGAGCAATGGTGGATTGACTCCAAAGGGTGAATTTGTTTATAAGAGAAAGACTATGAGAGGTTCTCATATAGTGGACCTGTTTTTGTCCACCTCTTATAATGAAAAGTCCCAGACACTGTCGCCAAAGGGCTGGATAGTTTTTTTTAAATACTCTGATGGAGGTCAACATCCCCCTATCCTCTGCGAATAACCCTCAAGCTCACAAACAATACAGCAGAATGGGAGATGAGGAAGAGGAAGAGGAAGAGAGGTTTTAAAACCGCTTGGAAGAAAATCATCCTATTCCTGCGGTGGTGCATGCCCCCCAAAGAGAGAAGAGATGATGATGATGATGATGACGATGAAGAAACATCCTCGGTGGAGAAAAAATACAAAAAGAAGACGAAGAAACCTCTGTGGATCAAATTTTCTTGCTAAACAATAAAGTTTATAGTTTTTTTTTTTTTTTTCTGTGTGCATCTTTCTTTTTATTTCTTATCCAACTTGTAACATTCTTTAAAAATTTGTAAAGAACAGACGGTGTGGTGAGAGTCTTTACAACTCCTTGTACAGCTTTGATATTTTTTCACAAAACAAGTCACTGAGTCGTCATTTTTTAAGGCCTCGTCTTCACCTCCGTACAAAGATAAAACATTTTCAAAAGTTAATCCGCAGGCTCTGTGACATAAATAATAAACAATGCTGGCCACAGGCCGTAGACAGGGTGTGTTGCAGGTGTCTACCGTGATATAGCACGGTTTTGCAACGTTTTTCTAAAAATGTTAAAATGTCTTTTGGGTATTATATAAAATTGGGAGGGAATCCAAAAGAGTCGAAAAAAGTCTCCGTTCTGTCTTCTTCCAGAGTAAGGGCCAACCAGTGTTCTCCAGCCTTGTGTCCGGATGCGTGTTCACAATCATGTAGGCAGGGAGCATGAAAGATGACGTCAGTAAAGGCAACTGGTCCGAAGCCCAAATTCCAAAAAAAACAGAGTAGCCCTGCTCAAATTCTACCCTGTTGATGCTCAGAGGTAAATCTTTCAAGTGTTTCCCCGTGGTGGTAAACATGTTGTAAAACTCTCCCCTCGGTCAAATTGAGGTTGAAAAGCTTTGGCCGGAATTTGTCTCCCATCGCGGCACAGGGCCAGGTATTTCACGTCGTTGTGGATAGAATTAAAAAGGAGACAAGTCTCTTCTACCCGTGAAAGCTTTGTGGTGCACCATGGCCAAAACAACGTATTTGGGCATGGTCCCCAGAAATAGATTCTCTTGGTCACATATTCAAGTTTCGCACAGATATTCGTTGTATTGACTGAAAATTGTATTCAGGGGGTAATTGATCAGGCTCACCCAGGCGTTGTTGGCCAGGTTCGAACCGTACACGTTGGTGATTTTCACCCTCAGGTGCAGCAAGGTGTCGTTCAGATATTTGTCACTGTCTCCCAGTATAAAAAAACTCTATGGGATAGGGTTAGGGTTCCATAATCCATAATTGCGGATAAAGGCAAGACCTCCATATAGTTTTTTGTCGATAGACAGCTGGGTCATGGGCGCTGAAAATAAATCCAGCTCCGCCATACTGCATTGTCGATTTGTGACATCCTTTATTAAAGAAATATATCTCTGGAGCGCGAGTTCCTCCCTTTGGCACTTTTTCTTCCAACTGATTTCTTCTTGACGCCACAGCATTCTTTCACTGCAGTTCCTCCCGAAACAACACATTTCCTGGGTGGTCTCTTCCTAGGTCTTCTGGCCAAAACCATGATATCTCCGGCGCCCTCTTGAGATCCCAGGTTCTCTCGTTCGCCGGCTAATTTGTTTTTTCATTTGTTTTCTATGTTTTTGGCAGCCATTTTGATATGAACAACGGCAAAACCCTTTCTCACCAAAGGTGCAAAAAAAATTAAATAACTTGCTAAATACAGATCCTGTCCCTCTCCCGTACATCACGGGGGACCCTTAAAAGCCGGGCAGGGCTCCCCCTACTTGATTTCCTTAATAACTTACAAAACAGTGAGGGACCGTTTTTGAATCCGTCTGAATTTTTTTTTCTTTTTTTTCTTTATATAGCAGAAAGAGTTTTGACAGGTCTGAAAAGTAACTTCAACACCGTCTTGCCAAAGGTGAAATCGAAGGGTAGGTTTTGATCCGTTTTAATCTCTATGCAAATGTTTTCAATGTGGTTCTTGGCCACAGGCAGATAGTAAGCGGGATTAAAATATGGAGTGACCACATCCCCGTACTTTCTTTGTGCATCGACGATGCTCAAGAGAGGAGCGTAAGCGTCGCCTACCACCTGATGTCATACCACGTCTGTGTAATAGTAGAGGTGGTACATCCTTGCCTTTATATCCACAGGATAAGAAGCCATTTTCACATCAAACTTGTTCCATTCTCCGGGCTTTACGCCCACGATGTAAGCCACTGGTGGAAAAAAACGAAGATGAACCTGACCCCCAGCCTGATATTCAAATCTCTTGTGAATGTCGTTAAAGACTAGTTTAATGTCTGAATCGTCTAAGAAACATGTTGAACTCATCCGCAAATTGCACGACGCTTCTGTAATAACCTTCCGTAAATCTTTGACAACAAGCCCCAGTCTCTCTGTTGGTCAGTAAAGCTCTCTTCCTATTTTTTATCAAACATTCCCCTCAGTCAGGATATTCTCACCATGTCCCCCTGTTTTAAAGTTATCTTGAAAATGTTTTACCTTGTTTCTTCATCAGCCTCTGGAATATCTTGTTGAAAAATTCTTTACCAGAGTCCGTTTGTAACTTTTGAGGGGTCCGGCTCTCTTGGATGCCAGGATGGCACCCTGCTAGGACATCTGTAAGAGATATAATTTTCTCTGAGATAGACTTTGTACTTTTCCAGCATCTTGTTTCTAAAGAGCTTACATTTTTTAAGTGGCTTCTTATGTATCGAGCACTAAGTACAAAGTACATACGTCGTACAAACAAACAAAATAAGTTGCAAGAGATTGATAATTACCTACATAATACTCACAGATGTACTCTCTTCCAGGGCAAAAACATTCAAACAACACCGGCAGTAGAAATCTAGCCGTCTGCATCGCTTGTCTGAGCTAACAGAAAAAACTGAAAAAGCTTGAGTGAAAGACAGAGCGCTCGCTCTGATGATTTACGAAACTTAAAGAGGGCATGCACTCTGCTGCTTTTACACACTTAAAGAAGAAAGAGTTCACTCTGGCACTATTACGAAAACTTTCTAAACCGTATAAATTTTTTAAGAGTCAATTATTAAATTATTACTTATTTAGCTTAATATGGTTTTTACACAACTTCACAGGCATCACAATCACAATATTTGGGTTTTAACATCAGACATCATTGTTCTTATCAACCACAGTCAGCAGGTGCAGTGAAGCGAAAGAACATCACCATCTGTAGTTATTCATCCTATTCAGTATTACACTTGATGTACACCAAAAAACCACCAAGATTAACCAGGTGCATACAACTCTAGAGCAATACAACACTATGACTATGAAACATCTAACAACTCTCAATGGTTGTGAGTCTAGAGCTATCCAATACTCCAAACTTCGCAGTTAATCATACTCTGTATTAGACTTCTCCCCTGTCTTTTTCTGCTCTTCTCTAATTCAGTGGGGTTAATGCTGAAGCCCAGCTTTGCTTCTACTGCTTTCTCCCAGTATCTTTAATCAAAGTTGTTGTAGAACAGACATGAAACACAGTCTCAACATCACTCACGGCATTCGCCACTCTCAGAATAAGTCACTCCAAACACGGTTGTGTTTACTTAAATTTGGAAAAAGTCCTTTTGATTTGAATATTTTTAGCTCTGTTGAGACCTGATGACATTATAGAAAACTGACAGAGTTTGGATGAGTTTTAGGGTTTATAACTTTTGAGATGAAGAACACAAGAAATTTAGGGGGAAACTGTTCAAAAACCCTGTTCTCTGAAAGTCAGCAATCTCCAGCTGAAGGTATTCCTTATAATTTTTTTTCAAATGCATTTTCTACTTCATGCTAAGTGTGCAGCACAGGTTCTCTGGATAGCTCTCCAGCGCTAAGAAGCCCTGTGAGTTGATGGCAAAAAGCAAATGACTTTCACTGGAAAGAATACGATCTGAAAGGCACAAAAATAAAGCCACCAGCAACTTTTTCTGGGCAGTGTATAAACAGGGACAAATTTTGGCAGATTGAACATTAGACTTCAGTGAGTCTCCCCAAAGAACAGAAGTGGCTGTGGAGTTTGTCCAAGTAGCATCTTTGCCATCTGGTCACAGCCATCACAGTGTTTATGAACACACACAAAATTGATGCTTCTCTTTTATGGGCTTGTGTTTCAGAGCTAATGTATATGTGTTTTGTTCAAGGAATCTGTCTGCAGTATTTGTCATTTGACAGTAAAAATAGAATACTGTTGCATTTCTGACAGATGAGCAGAAGTTACTTGACATTTCTTTCCAACTGATATTATTCATTATGGACCATTTACATTAACATATTTTCTCCTCATGAAGAAAATCAAACGTATGACAAATGTATTCCTCATACAGTACCAGCCAGAGTTAAAAACACAGATAAAAAAAAAAAAAAAAAAACAACACACAGAAAACTGGTCAGTAGCAAAGGAACTACACTACACAAGAAATTTATGATGGGATGCTTTACACAAAGGACAAAGATAATCTGGTGCTGGATCTGCTGATCTACTCCTGGGAAGATTTAATCTCACAGCCACAGGTGCAATTACCTTTGAAACTGGGAGTGGACCAGCAAAACATGGAGTGTGCCGTTTTTTGTTTTTTTTTTCTAAGGGGTAGTAGTCATAAAAACTAACAATTTGAGAACAGGGGCAGAGCCTCTAAGTATTTTTTAAGGCTCAATAAGGATAGACTGCCATGTACACTGTGACTTTCCTCTCCATGGAAGGCCATCAGAGGCACTGCTAAACCACAAACAGAATCCTCGTCATCCTTAGGTGACAGGAAACGAAGGAGGATTGGACTCAGCAAGATGACCTTGTAATGAAAAAGAAAGGGCACATACAGCTGATTCGCAGCCAAGTGCTTATCCAGTGACATCACTCCTCCAGCCCAACCCTTATGGCAAGCAACTGTAAAGGTGTGTTGTGTTGTGTACATAACTGTTTTAAATGAGTTTGCATGTTTTTATATGGTTTTATACCTTTTTGTTTTATCTGGGTTGGGTTGGGTTGGGACTGTGTGAACCGAACTTTACTGATTGAGTGATGAACTGATGGAGAACAGGTGGGTGATTAGGTGACACACCCCCTTGACACAGGAATGGCGGACTGGTCTGAGGACTTTCTTTTAGCTGGAAAGTGACAGGTGAACCGGGAGAACAATCAAGGGAAAGAGGAACGGAGACACGAAGAGGAACAGACATGAGAGGTTTTGCTCCACAGGAAATCTGTGGCGGTTGGCAGTTTGGACTGGGGACGGGGACTGCTGTGGGGAGAACACCGATTAACTGGTGGAGAGGTATATTGGAGAAGAGGGAGTAGACAGACCACTTGCAGCGCGACAAGCCAGGTGAGGATGACCGAAACTTGGTTCTACGCACACTATCATGATAAGTAAAGAAAAGAGAACCAAGCTTCTCTGTGTGATGCTACTGATCGCTTTGTCACTTGGTTGAGGATATCTATCCCTTTTTATTCTTCCGCAGCTTCGCCTCAAAGGACCCTCTCCAAGGACCGGGAAGGAATGGACGTGGCTGGAGAAGAGAACCCAGAGTTAAAGGACTCCTTTTCCCCCTGGTGCCACACGGAGTATAAAAGTTAAACAAATATTCAAACTAATATTAATTTAATGAAACAAACACATTTGAACTTTTGCTGAGCCACATTATTTTCAAAGCAATTGAATAATCATGACAGAAATGTAAATCAATACATTTACCATCATTACAACACAATAAATATGGAAGATATGTTATTGTTAAAAAAGTGCATCCTTTGAACTTTTAATTTGTCAAACTAACCATGCCATTGGTGACCAGTATAATTTGTTCCTGGCAGAGATGAAAGTATAAACTTTTGTACAGACAAATTTTTTTCCCTAAAAAAGAGTTAGCTTCTCTTTCTGTTGGCCATTTCTCCATTTTCTCCTCTCTGTTTGAAACGTGCATGCTCCTCGCCGTGTTTTTGCGAGTATGTAGAAACATATCTCGCAGCTCTTCTGGTCACGCAACTCGGATGGACCAGTTCAATATGCTGCAGGCTGGGGGATGTTTTGGCACAAAACACAAGTTACATAAAAAATATTTGGGAAAAACACATGCTCTTTTAGTCTTTACTGTCTCAGGCAAGCTGCTCCACCTGCGTGGGGCATAAATAGAAAATGCAGCCTCTCCTTCCTGAGTTTTTGTGCGGGGAATGACTAGTGTACTAGTGTTTGTGGACCTGAGGGTTCTCGCTGGTGTGTAAGTAATTAGCATGTGTACTAGGTACTGAGGTGCAAGACCATTTAGCGCTTTATAAACTAACAGTCTTTGAGTGTGCGCACCAAAGATTAGTATTTCTGTTTTGTCTTTTTTTAACTGCAGGAAGTTTTCTGTCATCCATTTGTTAATGTCACTGATGCATTGAATGAGGGACCATATGGGAGATAAATCATCGGGGTATAGAGAAATGTAAAGTTGCGAATTGTCTGCATAATTGTGATAATTGACGTTATAGTTATTGATGACGTGAAAGTGGAAGCATATTGAGGTTGAACAGTAGTTGTACAAGAATTGACCCCTGGGTGGCCCCACATGTAACGTCCCTTTTGTTTGAAGAGAAGTCGCTGATGGAAAGATAAGACTTCCTGTCACGTAAATATGAATTGAACCATTTTAGGACAGGACCAGATAAGCCCACCCATCTCTTGAGTCTCTCCAACAGAATTTTTTGGTCAACAGTGTCAAAATTGGCACTGAGATCAAGTAGAACAAGAATAGATTTTAGAAGAATAGTTTTTTGGAGTCTGTGTTTATATGCAGGTCGTTTGTTACTTTGATGAGAGCTGTTTCTGTGCTATGGTGGGGACGAAAACCTGATTAATAAATATCTAGAAGGCTATTTGATGTGAGATATTTTATGAGGTAATATTTTACTGAGGAATGGCAGATTGGAGATGGGCCGATAGTTTACTATAACATTTGGATCCAGATTCTTTTTCTTCAGGAGTGGTTTTATAACAGCTGTTTTAAGTGATGTGGGGAAATACCAGACTGAAGAGACCAGTTAATGATTTTTAAAACTTGGGGTGCTAAACAATTAAAGACGGTTTTAAAAAATGTGGTTGGAATAGGATCCAAGCAACAGGTAGAGGACCTGAGCGGTCAAACTGGGACATAAAACAGCTGGAGCCCCTGGAGAAAGGAAGGAGAGGATAATTTTTTGGTCTGAGGGCACTGTAGTTTTGTCCAATTGTGTTAATTTTGCTATCAAAAAATAAAGCAAATTGCTCACATTTTTCTGTAGACAGCAAATGTGATTGGATGGCGGATGGTGGATTTATGAGTGTCAACTGTGGAGAAGAGTACTTCACTATTATTGATATTTTCATTTATAATTTCAGAAAAGAAAGACTGTTTAGCTTGTTTAATAGCTTTGTTATATGCATTCAGTTTTTCCTTACAAATCTCATTACGAACCTTAAGTTTTGTTTTTCTCCACTGTCACTCTGCCTGGTGACACTTTCTATTAGACTGTCTGACCTCTATGCCAGTTCTCCAGGGAGATTTTAGTTTTTCTACATATTTATTTTTAACTGGTGCAATGTTGTCCAGGATGCGCTGTATTTTTGAGTTCAAAATGTCCACAGGATCACCAGCTGGCGATACATTGGACAGTGACAACTTATTCATGGTTCCTTGAAAACTTCCAATTGTATTGTTGTTGATTATGCGTTTTTTTATTGTACGAGAACCATTATGTTGTACAGAAGAAGCAGATACATTAAAATATATGCAAAAATGGTCAGAGAACGCTATTACACATGGTGTAGTAATATTAAGTCCTTTTGTGATGATGAGATCCAAAGTGTGTCCTTTATTGTGGGTGGTTCCACTGACATGTTGGGAGAGAGCAAATGCCTCCAGCAAACTCAAAAAGTTAGTGGCATCTGGATGCAATGTTGAAATCACCTGATAAAATAAGACCGTCACAGTCAGTGGAGACCTTGGCTAGTAGTTGTGAGAATTCTTCCAGAAAGCCACTTTTAGATTTTGGTGGACAATAGACTCTTACTATTATCATTGTGGTTTTACAGTGTACAGATATTGCTAGGTATTTAAAACAATTATATTCATCAAGAGAGATGTCCTTGCAACTACAAATGTCGGAAAAGATGGCAGCAATTCCACCACCTCTCCTATTAACTCTGGTGGTGTGGAAAAAGTTTAAATTGAGAGGAGCAGTCTCAATGAGTGTAGCTGCACCATTTTTATCTAGCCAGTATTCAGTTTGCAGAGCTGTGGGTGCTAATTAGATCATTTACTAAAAATGAGTTCATTTGGGAGTGACCTGACGTTTAAGAGAGCCATTTTTAATATTTGAGGTGCATTTCTGTGTGGGGGGGGTGGTGACTGGAGTAATATTGATAAGGTTGCTAAGGTTAGCTGATTTTGGGAGATCAGAAATGCATTTCATAGGTCTGACATTTGTGATAACTGGGATTGATGAGACAGTGCTAATAGGATGTTTATGGTGTGGATAAGCTGAATGTCAACCAGAGAAAGCTTTGCAGGAGTGCAGGGTGAGTTCAATGTTCAGGGCTAACAGGAAAGATCCAACTAAATTTGGGTGGAGGCAGTGGAGATTTCAGGGTGAAGTGTAGATCGTGGTTCCAGGGATCAAACTGGGTAGCTTCCAATCAACTGTGAATCTACTGGAATCCTCTGGAGCGTCCACATAGATCTCTTTGCTCCACAAAAACCTGTATTTTAAAAACAGGTTGATGAGTCTATGTCCTGATTTAGTATGTGATTAATCTCTCTTCTACATTGCAATTTATATTATTATATATTATGAAGTATATATAATATATGTATGTATGTATATGTATATATAATATGTATATATAAAGGAAATCAAGTGATGTCATCTTGCCATCATACTATCATCTAAAAAAAAAAAAATAAAAATTGCAATTTCCCAGTCTGGGATAAATATTTTACTTGAATGAAATTTCAATTTACAAATTTCCGAATGAAATTTACTGTAGAATTATTTTATTCTATCAAAATACATGCTCAGCATATTTTACTTCACACAAATCAGCACATAATCAGTATTAAACTAAGTTGGTTTAAACATTCATCAACAAGAAAAAAGCATTACAAATTAACAGAGTGAAATGATTCACGTTTCAAGTAAATTAGAATATACTATGTTACTTTGAGATGTGTCCTTTTTTTAAATCAGATATCATTATCACTGGCACAAAATAACTGTGTGGCTGAAACCATATATTAAACAGAATGTGCCACCTACAAGCTAAAACAACAACCAGCAGACACCTACTTCAGGGCTCGGCCTCGGCTCAAACCCGGCGGAGAACTTCGACGACGTATTTAATGTTTATTTACAGCGCCAGGACTCCTTTTCAGTGCTCCTGCTCGTTGTGCGCATGACTTCTCGCTCCGACACTGAGAAGAAAAGGAAGTGCAAGCTGCAGCGCGCAAAGTCCCCTCCCAACAATAGACTGAATTCCACTTCTGATTGGCTGTTGATTGACGGTATGATATCTGTTTGGTTGGCTGCTGCCGTGAGATGCTGCATTCATCTCTAGCTCGGGTTTCTCCAAATTTAACAAAATAAGACAAAATAAAACAAAGTGATGAAATACTTATTTCTTAATTATTTTTCTGTGACTTCTCATTGTTAATACAACTTAACCTGGTGTTTTCACCTGGGTTACACCTCTAAAGTGGCTGTGAGAGTGTGCGATCCTGCATGTTTATATGACGCGCTGCTGCTTGCATAAGCGCTGAATCCAAATAGAGTCTTGCACTATTTAATGAAACAATACAGCTCCTCAGGCGGCTTTTAGTTACAAATGCAATAAAGTAAACACGTGCACTGTCTGTGAAATGTAACTAAGCAATTAAGTGATCAACGCAAACGAAAAGCGACGAAAACAGTAAAAGCGGTCAACAAAAAATTACAGCTACCATGCACACCTCTCTCCTCCCTGCGTGCACCGGTGACTGAGCCTCCTCTCCACCTTTTTTTCAAACATGGAAGTAAATAGTGATGAACTTCTGTGTTTTTGTGAGGCAATTCCGGTCAGCCTTACCAGAGCTAACAGTGCAAGCTAATGTTGATCAATGGTGTCATGGGTACACTATAAAGAAACCTTCAAAAAACAAGATGATAGGTTGGTACCACATCCTCAGATGCTTACCAACTGACAGTACCAGTTCCAGTACAAAGCTGATGTACTGCCCAGTCAAAGCAAAGCTGACCTCCACTCTGCCGGGGTCCTTACTACATCGGCCGGTTGTTCCTGCGGTCACGCATGAAATACAAATTCAACTGACACTTGAAAATGAGAAGACATTTTATTTAAAATCAAGTTGTATGTGTAATTATATAGTCTAACCCTAACCCTAACCCTTTTGGTACCCTTCAATTCTTGAAATATAACCACAAAAATAGAAGAATTAATGAAAAATCAGTGACACAAACTGTTCAGAATAAATCATTCAAGAAACACCCACTTTCTGATAAATTTTAATTGTTTAGTTAATGTAAATATACACATTATATATGTATGTATATCATATGTGCAAATGATAGCACAGCCAAGGCACAAGTGGACATGACGTTTTTTCCTAAATGTAGATTGCAATTTTTACTCAGCATCCTCATGGATGAACCACAGGCAAAGGGATTTATCGTTTTTCAGCGGAGGGTGCAGATCATATCGCGCCTTACATCCACATTCAACTCTCATACGTGGCAGATATTCAAAACACTCCCTCTCTAGGTAAACTTTGCGTTTATACCAGTTATAAGCTCCTAACTGTAGCTCCTAACTGCACAAGAGACCCAGGTCTTCCTTGAAGCCATTACTTAACCAAAAAACAAAACAAAGCTCAAATATCTCTCTGTAGCTGCAGAAGACACAAGTTAGCTAATAGCTACACAGTGGTGAAGACTGCTGGACTGGAAGTGTTACACAAAAAACCGGAAGCTGGCTGCATTCTGTCTTGCCTCCGTGCTTCCATGAAAAATAAGGTGAATATCATCTATGGCATTCATGCCCAGTACCCACATGACCCAAACACCATGAATCACCATGGCAACCACAGGCTAAACAAATCAAAAGATGAGTAATCCAACTGTTACATAATACGGCTCCTACAGTTTGGAAATGGAATTGTGGTTCATTGTAAGGAACTGAAAACACAGTTCAGTCTAAAAGATCTGAATTTTTATCCTATTTATAAATAACAAATTATAATTAAATTAATGCTTTCTTAGGGCATAGACATAGGACGTAAGAGAGACTTTGAATACAAACTAATGAGAAACTCATGAGAATTGCTGCCAAGAGATGTTGATGCATTCAGAATTTTTGATTTGTTTGGTGTAATAATTTGTTCGAACCCGTTACCCCTTTATTTTATCTTGTTTTGTCTTGTCTTTTTTTTCTGTCTTTCTCCATGCTGTTTCGTTTTGTACTATTGTGGTCCATGTCTTTGTGATTATGATCATAAAATGTTGATAAAAAATATATAGGTATTGATCAAATTACATCAAATAAAATAAATTTACAGTGCACCCATAGCAGTTACATCAAAACACTTTATGTGTAAAGCAGGTGTACAGCTAAACCATTATGGAGCCACCAGACCCACCAAATCCCTCAGAAAAACAAGCACTTGGCGACAGTAGCAAAAAAAATCCTTCAGTAGCGTAATCCATGTTCGGGGAAGGGAACCATCTGCCTTGACTGGTTGGGTTGAGAGAGAGAGAGACGGAAAGAGACAGCGGCAAACGCAGTGAGGGAGAGCATGAAGGAGAGGGAAGCTGAGGGGGCTGGAGGGGTGATTAGGAGTTAAACAGTAAAAAATGATTTAATTTATTATGTGCGCTAAATAAATATTTTTGAGAGGCCGTCATTGTCATACTGAGCCAAGCCTCACCACCTCATGAGCCACAATATCCTGCACCTGGTCTCCCAGCTAAAGTTCTTCTCCACTCATTAGCCAGCCAGTATTTTAACAGCCCCCTCACAGACACTGCCAATCTGGTCACCCACCACTCTCCAGCATTCTTTTCCAGACTTATATCAGCTCTAGGGCCTGATATCAACTCTGCCCATCCCTGACCACATTTCTGAAGCCTGGTTTAACGTCCTGCTTAACACAGGACCATCAACACAGTACCTATGTTGTAGGGTAGGGAGGCTCGCTGTAGCCCTCGGCGTAGCCTGACGTGCACTTCCCAAAAAATTTTACCCTACACGTCAAGGCGCCACGGACCCAGCACAGACCAAGAGGGTTGTGATTGGTTGCTTGGTTGCAACACATTTCTGGTTTTGTATTTCCAGATTCTTCTTCTTCTGTTGCAATGTAGATGTTGCAGGATAATTTGTTTGACATCCAACAACTCCAACTCCAGCAATATTTTGTCTCTGTCACCATTGTTCACTGCAGCTGGAAAAATCATAAGCAAAACAAATAATCAACTAGAGACAATGATAACCACTCAGGAAAGGAGCGCAGCCTCCTACCGCTCTGGCGATGAATTGCACCGCGACGAAATGGAGTGACGGAGAAGTTCAAGGAGTTCATGACGGGCGTTGATTTAACGCAGGACCATAAACCAGGCATTACTCTCTGCCCAGGTAACCTGACCTGCCTATCATCCCTGACAACGTCTCCTTGTTTCTGCCGTGGAAATCTGACCTGCCTTCAGCACCTGTCTGCGTTCTGCCTGTGTGTCTTCTAATTCTGGCCACTCCGGCTCTCCTGGGGGAATTGCCTGCTACGTCTTTGAAAAGTCGGTTCCTGCTGAAACCTCAGCCAGCCTGTCCTGCGGTTGTATGGCATTATCAGGATCTGTCACTCCCAACAACTGAGTTTACATTCCAGCAGGGGCTGGATCCAGTCCTCGTGGATTGTAACTCTGAATAAAGACTTTTTATATCTATCTTCCTGTTGTGCTCCACTTTGGTTCTGCCTAAACCTATGACAGTACAATCTGGTCAGTGTGGACTCAGCACACAATCCATCACCCCTGAGCCAACTGGAGCAGATTGAGAAGGTCCTCCAACAGCATGAGGCAGTTATGTCTGCAACTGCTTGAAGCCAGGCAAGCAGCTTCCCACAATTGACAGGTTTTAGCTACACTGGCTAAACAGATGCAGCAGCTAAGAGCCCTTATCTTTTCATCTGTGGTTAATCTGCCCACATCAGCTCCTCCGACACCTGCTCCAACGATACTCCAGTCCAGCAACACCCCTGAGTCCTAGGTGTGAATCCCTGAATGCTAAGATGGCAACCCAGAGACTTGTGGTCCCTTTTTAACAAACTGTGCCTTGCTATTCTCCCTCCATCTTTGTACCTTTGCATTTGAGCAGGCAAAGGTAGCCTTTACCATCAACCACCTCACAGGCAGAGCTTGTCTGAGGGACCGCAGAGTGGTTGTCTGCCAGGGCCGTGAAGGATTGAGAGGTGTGTTGGAGCCATAATCGTTAAATTAAGATGTCTGTTTATAATTTGACCCATTTCTAGGAATGACATATTGTTATTTATTTATTTTTGCTTATTTGAAACCACATTTGTTGACATTAGACATTAGACAACTCAAAATTTAGGTTGCTTTACCGATTGTCAAATCATTAGCACTGGACGGCTCCTCCCTCCTACTCTCAGGTGAGAGAGAGCAAGGTGTGTGGATCCTTTGTGTCTGAAGGAGAGAGAAGCTGAACAATTTGATGACCACAGGTCTTAGTATTTTAATTAGTTTTGACTATATTACATAAAAATGTTTTGGTTAATATGATTATTATCTTTATACACCATGGATTGGTTGGTTTCAGTGGGACCTGCTAATGCTACCACAAATGTGGCTGAGTTGGACGACACCATCCCAGTAGCCCAGCTCTCAATGGGAAGTGCCAAAACCCACTGGTTGCAGAAGGGAGCAAAGCTGAAAAAGTCACACTTCACTCCCAACCCAAAAGTTGATAGCCCCACTCCTACTCAGTTTCCATGCACGTGAGCTGTCTTTCCATCGGCAATCAAAGCATGCTGCTGCCAGTAGCTTGCATCCAACAGTGCATGAGTGTCTAAATTTCCACCTCCAGCCATGACCTGACCTGTAATCCTACTTGTTGTATGGTCATCCATGAACCAATGTGCAAATCAACAAGTGCAACACTTCGTCCCATCCAGGTGCACTCGTTACAGACATTGACAACATTCCTCAATGTCTGCGTGACCGCCCACCCAGAATATGCGATCTTAAACTGCAGCAATTGGAGAAACTTAAAGAAGATTACGTCTCCCTCATCGATATTATCCTCAACTCCAACAAAAAATGTATAATTTCCAGCCCCTTCGTCTCCCCCTGCTTTGGTGATACTACATTTAGCCGCCTCAGACAACTTCACATCTGGCTTAAAGGCTATTGCTGCAGCAGAGGCATTCCTTATGTGGATAACTTCACTTCCTTCCTAAATAGACCGGACCTTATCAAACACAACTGCCTTCAAACAAGTATTTCCAGATCTTGTCTTCTTGTCTCCTGTCTACAAACATTGAACTCACTCTCCTGCATGGCTTTCTCCATACACTGAGAGAGTGTTTCTTCACACACTCATCATAACTTATCCCTGTTATCTCTAATTTCCGGCCTATGACACAGATCTCCGTTCACACAATTTCTACCAAACCCAATAACCTTATCCCTACTAGCAAGAAACAATGCTATGCAATCCACCACTCCTGTTAAATTTGTTCCATTTAATTTCAGGTCTCTGTCAAATAAATCTTTCATCCTTAATGATTTAATCATTTTTCATAATTGATTTCATCATCATTTAATCAACTAGGCTTCTTGATTCTAACTGAGAAATTGCAAAAATTTTGTCATATTCATGCCAGCGCTGTGCCAGCCTTCCCTGCTGTGTTTTCCCTCCCTTGTGTTGTTCTCACACTTCCTCCTCCAGGGGCAGATCCAGGGAGTTGGCAGTCGCTGCAGGTGACACACCTGGCATTAATCAGCTTATCAAGCTACAATATCTACCCCGGTCTCACAGTCATTCACCGCCAGATCGTTGCAGTAACCCTTGCGGTAACCTAGCACTAGCTGACTCCAAGTGATTTTGTTTCCCAGTGTATGTGTATCTCAAAGTGGCCAGTTGTGTATACTCATCTGTTTCTTTTGATGTGCCTCAGGATCCTCTGCCTGCACCGCTCGGATCCGCCCCTCCCCTGTTCATCACCTGCACTGCTCCACCGCTCCCCACTGCTTTACTTGCCACACAGCTACTCGGACTCTGGCTCCGCCGCATATTCACCCATCAGATCCTCGCCTCATTCTCATTCTGCGTTTTTTTGAAATAAACCTGTTAATCGATGCTCCGCCTCTGAGTCTGCATTCTGGGTCCAGAAAACACACCCACACGTGACAAATCTAGTGACTACACCCAGTTAATTGCATACTGTCCTCCAGCCTATAGATTTCTGGACTCACCAATGTGTACTGGCTGAGGGTTAGGGTTAGGGATAGTTGGTCCACGGGGTCCCCAGCTGGTCACCAAAATATCAAACCATGTCACATAGAGCTCATTTGTGCTCTGCCCTGAGAGCGCCTGAGCCACAATTGTCTGACAAACCTTCTCTGATTCTGTGAGATCCATGTGGCCAGGGTATTCTGTCAACAGTCACAAAAAGAGGACCCTCTTCTCTCTGTCAGCCTATCTACAGTATTGAATGGAAACCTGGTATTGTTCTTACTTTTTTTTATCAGCGCTGAATAGTAGGAGCTTCTGGCACTGCAATTAGCTTTATGGTGTCTTTCTCCAGCTCCCAGGCCTAGGATGTCTCTGCTACCACTGGCCCCCAGCCTGGCTCCTGCTGAAGCTCTTGCCTTACCTCCTAGTCCTCGTGAGGAGCCTATGCAGCTGGGTCGTGAAATCTTGATGGAGTGGCCTGTTCCTGTCACCGAAAACAGCTGCAAAGATTTGTTGGTTTTGCCAACTTCTATCCATCATTTACTAAGAACTTTAGCACAGTGGTTGCACGTCTCACCCACCTTACCTGTTCTGCAGTGTCTTTCCAGTGGTCCTCAGAGGCAGAGTCTGCTTTCCACGCCTCAAGCAGCTATTTACCACAGCCCCAGTTTTTTTTCAATGACATGTCACTGCCATTTGTTGGGGAAGTGGATGCTTCAGATGTGGGAGTTAGAGCCATCCTCTCCCAGTGTCATGGTCTAGAGAATAAGCTCCACCTCTCCATATTCTTCCCCAGACTACTACTATAATGTGGGTGACTGGAAGTTACCAGTTACCCACACTGGTTTGAGGGTCCTGAAGAGCCATTTGTGGTATGGACTGGCCATAAGAATCTGGCATACTTCCAGTCTGCTAAAAGATTAAATCTTCGGCAAGCTGGGCTTTTTCTTTTTTTTTCACATTCAACCTCACACTAACCTATCACAATGGTTCCCACAATGTAAAACCTCTCTTGTCAGTTCAGCCAGGAGGAGGCTCCCTGTCTGACCGGATCGCATCATCCATGTCTCCTGCATTGTGGCCCCTGTCATCTGGGAGAATAAGTCCTGCATCCAAGAGGCTCTCCATATCAACCTGAACCAGGAACTGGTCCTGCTGATAATCGGTTTGTTCCTGAGATTGCCCAAGTTCAAGTGCTACAATGGTTTCATCATACTAAATTCCTCTGCCATCCTGGAGTGAAAAGAACATTGTGTTGGGTTCTCTATCCATGTGCTCTGAAGTGAACAATAGAGAGCCCCACATGTCCCTCCAAAAGCCTTAGCCAGAGTAGGCTGACTGGGTGAGGACTACAGTGGCCATGTGCTCCCTATGGTCTCAGTGGTGGCGCCATTCCCAAACACAGACAATAAACCTGTATCAAACAGTCAATGGCCACCTGGAGCAGTGTGGTTTTGCTGAGGGTGCACGCTCAGTTCATGCTGCCATATTCTGACATCTGCTTTGACTGAACATGACTTTATTTTATTTATGTTTCTTTATACTTACCAGTAGCCCACTGTCTGGGCCTAAGAGGCTGTGGGCCAAATATGATCTGGGTAAATACCCTTGATTGCTGCTGATTGAGTGCACCTGCATTGGGGAGGAGTGCAGCTGGATCACACCAAGTAAAAATTTCCTTAATGTGTAAATATTGGGAATAAATACTATTAAAATGACATTACTAAAAACAGGGTAAAATTATTTATGAGTTAAAAGAGGGGAGGACCCTGATTAAAGGTTAAACATGATGTTTAAGTGTTAAAGAATGTAATGGGAGGGTGGAGTCCTGGAGAAGGCTGTGGGTTTAAAAGAGGGAGAAACGCTCAGTTCACCCTTTTGCCCTGTTGCTGCTGTGTTGCTATGAGGAGCTGTCTTGCCTATTTTAAAGGTGAACTTGACTCTTTATTTGTAACTGTTTTTGTATTTTCTTTGTTTAATTAATTTTGTTCTTTGTGTGTAATGGTGTTCTTTTTGTCTTCACCACTGGCATTTTGGGACCGCCCCAAGTAAATTGCCACTAAAATAAACAGAAAATAAATCACCCTGAACCTTGGCCTGTTGTGTTTGTCTGCCATCCCTTACTCATGTTGAGAGTTTCTGGTCTAGTGCTGAGGGGTTACATATAATATATATAACATACAACATAACATATAACAATATCCCGACTGAGGGGAAAGTTTGATAAAAAATATGAACAGAGCTTTACCGACGAGCTATTTACATTGTCTGAATGCATACTGCGTCTACCGCCGGTGTATAAACTCAAAGACTACGATGGCGAACCTATCGAAGGCACTTTTTATGAAGCCGAGTTGCAAAAAGTAAAGACGGCTCCGGATAAGCTCTATAGAGTGGAGAAAATTTTAGCCAGGAGGGTGGTGGGGTTGGAAAGCAAGCCTTGGTGCGACGGAAAAATTGGCCCGAAAAATTCAACAGTTGGATCAGAGCCGACAATCTGAAAAATGTATGAAACAAATCCTGCGAGCCGTCCGTGTACGCACTTTTATCCCTCATTCCGTTTGCACAAAAAATCATTAACGGGACGAATAGCGAGGGTTTTTACATCACCCTTCCCTCTAACGCCAGCCGCAACGTCTTTAAAAATAATACGGCCTCTGTTTTCCAGGTGGATTTACCTCAACACATTGATTTAGAGAGCCCATGGCAGGTGGCCTTGATGGAAATTTCATACCCGCACACCTGGTTTAACGTACCAAAAGGCGCGGGGTACTTTGATTGGAAAAAGAAACCTAAAGAGGATGAGGAAGCGGGGGAAGAGGTAAAGGCCGTTCTTCTCGTAAAGGGAAAAGGTGATGTGCAGGTAGCGGCGGTTGCGAATGCGTCCAAGAAAGAGACGGGGGGGTCGTCGTCAAAGATTTACGGAAGGTTATTACAGAAGTGCCGAGCAATTTGCGGACGAGTTCAACACGTTTCTTAGACGTATCGAATCGGACATTAAACTAGTCTTTAACGACGTTCACAAGAAATTTGAATATCACGCTGGGGGTTAGTTTCATCTTCGTTGTTTTCCACCCGTGGCTTACATCCTAGGCGTAAAGCCCGGAGAACGGATCAAGTTTGAATTGAAGACGGCTCCTTATCCCGCAGATATAAAAGCGGGGATGTACCACCTCTACTGTTACACAGACATGGTACAACACCAGGTGGTGGGTGACGCTTACGCTCCTCTCTTGAGAATTGTCGATGTGCAGGGGACGTACGGAGACGTGATCACACAATATTTCAACCCCGCTTACTATCTGCCCGTGGCCAAGAACCACATTGAAAACATTCGCATAGAGATTAAATCGGATCAAAACTTACCCGTCGATTTCACCTTTGGCAAGACTGTGTTGAAATTACATTTCAGGCCCATCAAAACTCTTTCAGGTGTATAAAAAAAAAAAAAATGATTCAGAGTCTCAAAACAGACCCTCACCGTTTTGTGAGATATTATGAAAATCAAGTAGGGGGAGCACTGCCTGGCTTTTACGGGTCCCCTGTGATGTACAGGGAGAGGTATAGACTCTGTATTTAGCAAGTTATTTCGTTTTGTAGCGCCTTTGGTGAGAAAGGGCTTTGCTGTTGCTTAACCTCACATCAAAACGGCGGCCAAAAACATAGCCTCCGAAGTGTTTACCCGCGCTGTGGGTAAATTATCCAGCGGCGGCGGTGGTGGGCGAGAGAGCCCCGGATCTCAAGAGGGCGCTGGAGGTATCATGGTTTTGGCTAGAAGACCTAGGAAGAGGCCTCCCGGGGAGCATGTTGTTTTGGGAAGGCCGAGGGTAAAAAAACGCAAAGGAGGCCTCAGGAAGAAATCAGTCGGAAGAAACTGTCCTAAAGGGAGGAACTCGCGCTACGGAGATATATTTCTTTAGGAAAATAAGTAAATATATATATATATATAAAGGATGGTCTTATTACACCACAAATCGAGTGAATGCAGTATAGCGGAGCTGGATTTATTTTCAGTGCCCATGACCCAGCTGTCTATCGATGGAAAAACTCTATACGGAGGTTTTGCCTTTGTCTGCGATTACAGACGGCGGCCCCATAGAGTTTTTGATACCGGGAGACAGTGACAAATATCTGGATCTGAACGACACCTTGCTGCACCTGAGGTTAAAAATCGGCAACGCGGACGGTATGAACTTGGCCAACGACGCCCCCGCGTGAGCCTGATCAATTACCCCTTGAATACAATTTTTAATCAATGCGACGTTTTTCTGGGAGACAGATTGATATCGCAATCAAGCGCCACTCACCCGTACAGGGCCATGATAGAAACCTTACTAAACTATTCGGAAGACGCCTTAAAAAGTCAGTTCAGTGCTGGGTTATTCTACAAAGACACGGCCGGTGCTATGGACTCAGTGATTGTCACCAATGGGCCCAACAAAGGCCTGTGCGAGAGGGCTGCTTTTACCTCCGAGTCCAAAGAGGTCCACCTGCTGGGACCTCTCCACGATGACATATTTTTCAGCAAGAACGCGGTGGATTTGAGAGTCAGCAACGCCTTCACCACGGCCTACGGCAGATTAAAATTGTACGGTTACTTGGAACAGATGCAGGACAGAGTTCTTTACTTTGACACAGACAGCCTCATTTACACCACTAGAGAAGGCCAAAGCACACTGTCTCTGGGCAACTACCAGGGAGATTTGACCGACGAATTAGACGGGGACAGCATACAAGATTTTGCTGCAGACGGTCCTAAAAGCTACGCTTATCAAACCAGGAACAAGAAAAAAGCAGTGCTCAAAGTCAAAGGTATTATGCAGAAAAAGTTGTGTTTGACAAGAGACGGTTGCTGCCTACCGGTCGTACTTTGCCTTTTGGTTTTTAAAAAGCTATCACACCTCGTTGAAGAAATTGATTTTGATCCTAGATTGGTCTTGCCTTTTTCATGCCAGATTGTGGGACCCAGCGATTGTGGAAAAACTTTTTTTGTAAAAAATGTATTGGAAAATTGTCAACATGTGATGAACCGTGTACCTGAGAATATTGTATGGATTTATACTTCTTATCAAAGCATGTACAAAGAACTGCAAAATAAAAATAAAAATATTAAATTTGTCGAAGGACTGCCAGATTCTATTGAAGACGCTCAATTATTTCCCCCTCAACAAAACCATCTCATTATATTAGACAAGGTATTATTACAAGCGGAAGTGGCAAGAATTTTCACGCAATACAGACACCATAAAAATATGAGCTTGATGCTGCTGACCCAAAATGTATTTTACAAAGGTAAATACAGTCGCACCATCAGCTTAAACAGCAATTACCTGGTGCTATTTAAAAATCCACGGGATAAATTGCAAATCAACATATTGGCTCAACAAATATACCCCGGTCAAAAAGATTTTTTTATTAAAAGTTTTGAAGACGCTACTCGAGATCCTTTCGGTTATTTATTGGTGGACCTCACACCTGCCTGTCCAGAAATATTCAGACTCAGGTCGGGAATACTACCTCGCCAGTGGCTGGTGGTTTATGTGCCTTAAAACAAAGTGAAATCATTTACATATTTGGAAAAACAGTATGTCGGCGCGCATAAAAAGGAACGCTCCTTTACTGAGGGCCTTGAGTCGAGCCACGCCGCTGAAACGTAAAGACATTCTCCAGCACTGTTCCACAGACTTTCTTCAGTGTCTCAGCGAGCTCTGTTTAAACGTGCTGAAAGGAAATGTGCCGTTGAACGCTTGTCAATATAAAAAACTCAAAAGCCGGAAGAAAATTATCAGGCTGCTGGCAGACAAAAAAACTAGTCTGAAGAGAAAACGAGGGGTTTTCATGAAACAGACCGCAGGTTTTCTTTTGCCTCTGCTCTCTGCCGTGGTACCCATGTTCGGTCAGCTTCTCGGTGGTCTGATTCACAAAAACTAAATCATGAGTCAGAAAATGAGCCAGAAGATGTTTCTGCTGAACCCTCAACAGCTGAGCCGACTGACGCTGACGTCAGGCCCCACAGTCGTCCTGAGTACAGAAACTCTGGCTCAAACCATGAGACGTGCAGCCAAAAGTGATTTGAATGAAAAAATGAAGGCTGTATTAAACGAGGCGAGACTAACCCCTTGAGAAAATTAAAATATACAACGCCCTGTTGCAAAGATATCTCACCCTCGTCAAACAAGATGACAGAGAAGGGGCGATGAAGAGACAACCTACTCTAACGGAGGTCAACATTCCCCTATCCTCCGTGAATAACCCTCAAGAGGAGAGGAGGAAGATGTCACACCATGGTGAGGTTGTCTTGGTTTTATTGTGTCTTGTCATTTTCTGTTTTTAGAAATGTCTAACTCTCCTCTCATTTCAGAACACTTGCCCTTCCTCATGTATCCTGTGTGTCTTCATGATTAGGTAAGAAAGAGGAGGAAGAGGAAAAGAGCGGTGTTAGTGGTGGTTTTGAAACCGCTTGAAGGAAATTATCCTATCCCCACGATGGAACACGCCCCCCAAAGACAGAAGAAGACACGATGATGATGATGATGAAGAAGAAGAAACACCCCAGTGGAGAAAAGATATAAAGAGATGAAGAAACCTCTGTGGATTGAATTTTAATAAAGTTTATAGTTGAAAAAAAAAAAAAAAAAAACGCTTGAGACCGTTTTCTTTTTTGTGCGTGTGCGTCTTTTATTTCTTATCCAGCTTGTGACAATCTTTAAACATTTGTAAAGAGCAGACGGTGTGGTGACAGTCCTTACGACTCCTCGTACAGCTTTGATATTTTTTCACAAAACGAGTCACCGTATCATAATATTTTAATGCCTCGTCTTCACCGCCGTACAAAGATAAAACATTTTCAAAAGTTAAACCGCAGGCTCTGTGACATAAATAATAAACACAATGCTGGCCGCAGGCCGTAGACAAGGTGTGTTGCAGCTGTCTGCCGTGATATGACACGGTTTTGCACCGTTTTTCTAAAAATGTTAAAATGTCTTTAGGGTAGTGTGTAAAATCAGGAGGGAATCCAAAAGAGGCAAAAAAAAGTCCCCGTTCCGTCTTCTTCCAGAGTAAGGGCCAACCAGTGTTCGCTGGGCTTGTGTGCCGGATGTGCGTTCACAATCATGTAGGCGGGGAGTGTGAAAGATGACGTCAGTAAAGGCAACTGATCCGAGGCCCAAACCCTGCAGAAAACATTTCCCGGTAAACGATGCATGAGACTTTCCAGCTGAAGGTTATTCATTTTTTGCATCTGTTTGACTTTTAGTAGTAATCCACCAACACTTGTCGCTTGGAGTTGATTTCCAGAATAGATTCGTAGCAAGCGTAAATGATCAGGGTGTTGGTATGAGGTAACGGTACCCTGAATCTCATTTCCAGCCTTAAATTTCCATTGGAAACAGGGGATAAATTCTACCCTGTTGGTGCTCAGAGGTAAATCTTTCAAGTGTCTCCCTGTGGCGGTAAACATGTTTTAAAACTCTCTGACGGAGACACCTCGGTTAAATTGAGGTTGAAAAGCTTTGCCCAGAATTTGTCTCCCGTCACGACACAGGGCCATGTATTCCACATCGTTGTGGATAAAATTGAACGGAGACAAGTCTCTTCTACCCGTGAAAGCTTCGTGGTGCACCATAGCCAAAACAACGTATTTGGGCATGGCCCCCAGAAATAGATTCTCTTGGTTACATATTCGAGAATTCACGTTCACCCGGGCCAAAGGATAGAGAGCATTTCCCTTTGCTAAGGCCGCAGCATGTCCTAAATACTCCGTGATGGCCACGGTGGCTTTTTTCACAAACACAGAGGTGCTCAGCACTTTTAAACAGTAGGTGGCGTCACCAGGGCACATGAGGCTGAAGGCATCGCTGGTTCTGGTGAGCTTGACTCTCAAATCCATCGCGTTCAAAAGAAGCCTCTCGCTGAAAAATATGTCAGCGTGGAGAGGTCCCAGCAGGTGGACCTCTTTGGACTCTGAGGTAAAAGCAGCCCGCTCGCACCGGCCTTTGTTGGGTCCATTGGTGACAATCACTGAGTCCATAGCACCGGCCGTGTCTTTGTAGAATAACCCAGCACTGAACTGACTTTTTAAGGCGTCTTCCGAATAGTTAAGTAAGGTTTCTGTCATGGCCCTGTACGGGTGAGTGGCGTTGGATTGCGATATCAATCTGTCTCCCAGAAAAACGTCGCATTGATTAAAAATTGTATTCAAGGGGTAATTGATCAGGCTCACGCGGGGGCGTCGTTGGCCAAGTTCGTACCGTCCGCGTTGCCGATTTTTAACCTCAGGTGCAGCAAGGTGTCGTTCAGATCCAGATATTTGTCACCGTCTCCCGGTATCAAAAACTCTATGGGGCCGCCGTCTGTAATCGCAGACAAAGGCAAAACCTCCGTATTGAGTTTTTCATCGATAGACAGCTGGGTCATGGGCACTGAAAATAAATCCAGCTCCGCTATACTGCATTCGCTCGATTTGTGGTGTAATAAGACCATTCTTTATATATATATTTACTTATTTTCCTAAAGAAATATATCTCCGTAGCGCGAGTTCCTCCCATTAGGACAGTTTCTTCCGACTGATTTCTTCCTGAGGCCTCCTTTGCGTTTTTTTACCCTCGGCCTTCCCAAAACAACAGGCTCCCCGGGAGGCCTCTTCCTAGGTCTTCTAGCCAAAACCATGATACCTCCAGCGCCCTCTTGAGATCCGGGGCTCTCTCGTCCACCGCCGCCGCCGCTGGATAATTTACCCACAGCGCGGGTAAACACTTCGGAGGCTATGTTTTTGGCCGCCGTTTTGATGTGAGGTTTAGCGACTGCAAAGCCCTTTCTCACCAAAGGCGCTACAAAACAAAATAACTTGCTAAATACAGAGTCTATACCTCTCCCGTACATCACAGGGGACCCATAAAAGCCAGGCAGTGCTCCCCCTACTTGATTTTCATAATATCTCACAAATCGGTGAGGGTCTGTTTTGAGACTCTGAATCTTTTTTTTTTTTTTTTTTTATACACCTGAAAGAGTTATGATGGGCCTGAAATGTAATTTCAACACAATCTTGCTAAAGGTGAAATCGACGGGTAGGCTTTGATCCGATTTAATCTCTATGCGAATGTTTTCAATGTGGTTCTTGGCCACGGGCAGATAGTAAGCGGGGTTGAAATATTGTGTGATCACGTCTCCGTACGTCCCCTGCACATCGACAATTCTCAAGAGAGGAGCGTAAGCGTCACCCACCACCTGGTGTTGTACCATGTCTGTGTAACAGTAGAGGTGGTACATCCCCGCTTTTATATCCGCGGGATAAGGAGCCGTCTTCAATTCAAACTTGATCCGTT
Organism: Echeneis naucrates; assembly: GCF_900963305.1. Lineage (NCBI taxonomy): Eukaryota > Metazoa > Chordata > Actinopteri > Carangiformes > Echeneidae > Echeneis > Echeneis naucrates. The sequence continues at coordinate 2,573,767 of NC_042516.1, forward strand.
CTCCGGGCTTTACACCTAGGATGTAGGCCACGGGTGGAAAACAACAAAGATGAAACTAACCCCCGGCGTGATATTCAAATTTCTTGTGAACGTCGTTAAAGACTAGTTTAATGTCCGATTCGATACGTCTAAGAAACGTGTTGAACTCGTCCGCAAATTGCTCGGCACTTCTGTAATAACCTTCCGTAAATCTTTGACGACGACCCCCCCTGCTCTTTCTTGGACGCATTCGCAACCGCCGCTACCTGCACATCACCTTTTCTCTTTACGAGAAGAACGGCCTTCACCTCTTCCCCCGCTTCCTCATCCTCTTTAGGTTTCTTTTTCCAATCAAAGTACCCCGCGCCTTTTGCTACGTTAAACCAGGTGTGCGGGTATGAAATTTCCGTCAAGGCCACCTGCCATGGGCCCTCTAAATCAATGTGTTGAGGTAAATCCACCTGGAAAACGGAGGCCGTATTATTTTTAAAGACGTTGCGGCTGGCGTTAGAGGGAAGGGTGATGTAAAAACCCTCGCTATTCGTCCCGTTAATGATTTTTTGTGCAAACGGAATGAGGGATAAAAGTGCGTACACACAGGATTTGTTTTATACATTTTTCAGATCGTCGGCTCTGATCCAACTGTTGAATTTTTCGGGCCAATTTTTCCGTCGCACCAAGGCTTGCTTTCCACCCCCCACCACCCTCCTGGCTAAAATTTTCTCCACTCTATAGAGCTTATCCGGAGCCGTCTTTACTTTTTGCAACTCGACTTCATAAAAAGTGCCTTCGATAGGTTCGCCATCGTAGTCTTTGAGTTTATACACCGGCGGTAGACGCAGTATGCATTCAGACAATGTAAGTAGCTCGTCGGTAAAGCTCTGTTCGTATTTTTTATCAAACTTTCCCCTCAGTCGGGATATTCTCACCGTGTCCCCCTGTTTCAAATTCATCTTGAACCTGGCTTTGTATCTGAGAGGAAAAGAACCGTACAGGTTTTCAAAAACAGGTATTTTCCTCGGTCACCTGCTGAGGGGTCATTTTTATACTTTTATGGTAGCTGTTGTTATAACTTTTCACCAAATCCTGTAAAACCTCCAAGTATCTGCAGGTGTTTTTAGCAGTAAAATACCTACATTCTAGTTTTCAGTGTACGGTTAAATCTTTCCACCACTGAAGCTTTCAGATCGCTGGCCGTGGCAAAATGTTTTACCTTGTGTTTCTTCACCAGCCTCTGGAAATTCTTGTTGAAAAATTCTTTACCAGAGTCCGTTTGTAACTTTTCCGGGGTCCGGCTCTGTTTAAAAACAGATTCAAAAGCCTTTGCAGTCTCTGAGGTGCTTTTATTCTTTAAAACTCTCACGTAGGCCTTTTTGGAAAATACATCTATGACTGTCAAGAGATAACGATAACCGTCGTTGTGCTCTGCCAAAGCCTGCATATTGCAGAGATCAGCCTGAAATTGAACCATCGGTCATGGCACAAACACTCTCTTCCTAGGAAAATTGACTCTGACCGGCTTATGCAGAGTATAAGCATGCTGCTCTGATAGAAATTCTTTAACTTTTTTCACATTTACTTTTTTACCAGTTTCATCTTGCAAGGCTCTGAGGAGTCAGTCCGCTCCTCCAAAGCTGCCCGGGTGAACCGGGTTATAATAAACTTTTTTCACGACGCTTTTCGCAGACATGTTAACACCCGTGCCTCTCCAGAGTTTATGAAAAAATCAGTGAGACTCTACTTTTTTAATACAACTTTTATTTTTCATAAAGCATCAGAAATACATTGCAAATATATGGTGGTCCAAAATATATGAAGGTTCAAAATACATTGAAAATATATGATGGATCAACACACACACACACACACACATTATAATATTTAAACATCGAGGCTGTACAGGGCAGTCCTCATCACCGAGGCGCCAATGGCGGCTCTAATAACGCAATACAGCTTCATCCGTTCATCCGTGAATTGCGAGGCAACTGTGATGAGTAAACCCCAAAAGGGTCCTGCGTGACTTCGAACCGAGTCCAACCTTTCTCATTTCATATACACAATTATCATTTGTTGTGTTTTCAATCACCCCTTCTAAAATAAAGACTAACCGGCTGGTAGTCCAGTGATCCTCCAAATGCGCCATCAGTTTTCCAAAATAATCCCCCATTTCTTCAACTCTTCTCCGCCGTTCCACAGGGTGAAGGCTTCTTCGATGCTTTTCAACTCCAGAGCATTTCCTTTTTCAACCAGTTTATCGTACAGGTCAGCGATTTTCTCGTTCACGCGTCTTTTGAATTTCAGATCGTCGAGAAAGGCTTCTGCCAGACCTTGGATCCTCTCACCCGACACGTGGATAGAGCGATTTTTCAAGGCCGCGGCGATGGCGGGAACAAATTTTATCCGCCCAAAGTCTCTCGTTCACCTGCTCAAAGTACTTCAGGTAGAAGTAGTCCGGCGCATCCTCCAGACACTCATGCGCCCTCTGACTGGGGTGGCCGGTGATACAGCCGTAGCAGATTTCCGAACGAAAAACGGAGATGACGTGGTTCAGCAGATGAGACACCACGGCTTTCACCGTGTTCAAAAGAACAGCGGACAGCCGTCCGTCGGTCACATCCCCTCTCTCCACTGCACTTTCCGTCGAAGATTGGCTCGCCTGCGGTGAAGGGGGTGTGCCAGGAGCAATCTGCTAGCCGTCGGGGAGTTTGGCGGCGTTGCGTGATATCCGCTCGACGGATAAGGAGCGATCCGGGTCAGATGTCTTTTCCTGCGAGACCGCAAAGTCAGCGTCCTAGGAGGACGAGGACTCGGCGGGCGGACCATTGTGGGTATGAAAGACATGATTTTATCTTCTTTTTAAAGTACAACTGAGAGGAGGCGGAGTTACTCGTACGCCGTGTACTGAATTATTGCACAATAATAATAATAAATTGTAAATATTTTGCTCAGTCTAGGGTTTTAACATACAAACTCCCCCTGTCTCATCCAACAACGGGACAGTTTCAATTGAGAGCCTGTGGCAATGCACGGGCCAACACACGTTTTCTTGAACTCTCCTGTCCTCTCCTTCCACTGTCATTCCCAAACACACACACACACCAAGAAAAACCCTCACACCTTTTGTTTAGTTAATGAGCTGAAGTTGTTGTGACTTTCATGAGCACACAGAAAACCTTTCTAAACACTGGAAGGTTTTTAGTCTTTCTACTCCTCTTTATCTGAAATGATTATATTTTTGTGCTGTTTATGTGTCAAGATGGAGATTAAGGACCCAAAAGCAGCCAGTCAGGAGGAACCGTAAAACAGTTTTTATTGTGATACAAAGTGTTAGAACAAAGGTAGTCCGGAGTCCAGGGTGGAACGAAAAGGTGAGAGAGAGGGAGCTGGTGTGAGGCACGGAGGCACGGAGGGAGACACTGGAAAAAACAGAAAATAGGAAGGTTAGCGTCGAGGGAAGTCAAATCAATAAGTTTCTGTTTCCAAAATACTCGGGTGAAGCGAGGGGGACCCACATACCACTGTGTAGAGGCAATAATACTCTGCAGTCCGCAGCTGTCTTATAGGCCTGGGGATGTTGATTGGCAACAGGTGAGTGCTATCAGCCTCAGAGCCAGGGGCGGGGGATGGGAGCAGCCTCTGGGGAAATTTAAGCCGGTGACAGTTTTTCAAAATAAAGCCATGAGGCCAGAACCACCACAGTTTAATTTATTTTAAACTTAATAGTTTAAGAAAAGTTTGTTTCAGAAAGGTATTAGGTAGAAACAATTATAAAGTAAGAATACAGTACAATAGCGTACTATATAATAAAATACAGGATACACATCTTTTTCTACATTTTGTGTTTCTTCAAATTAACAAACTGCTTATCAATAAAAGACTCGACTTTGTGATGACTTCGGAGTGGATCAGGATCAGTTTATTGAACAGATGGAAATCAGGAACATCGCTCATGTGACTCACGTGAGGATCATGCGTGAATATAACCAAATTTAACCAGGAAATGGAGGCAGACATCACACAAGGGGTAGATGGGGAGAAAAAACTGCTGAGGCCACAAAGAGCCCGCAAGAGTCAGCAGAGGACAACAATCAAGAGCTGGTAGAAAGAACTGAGACCCAAATTTGATCTGAATAGATGTGAAGTTTACTAGTAACTGAAATTATGTTGTAGAGACTAACTGGGATGTACAATACACTATGATAAATTGACACTTGAAATATTGCAGGGTGAATTATGAGAGCAGTTAATGTTTTATGACTATCAAATGCCATTTAAAAGTAACACCATATTTATTCAGTGTCAATATGTGAAATAGAAATATCAGTAACTAAACATGTCCAGAAACATTTAAAATTGAAGGGGAGAGTGTGGCACAATAACTCATACATGGACATTAATTTTGGGGATGTGATGTATGTACTTCATATTTATTATCAGTTTAGGGGAAGGAGGTGTTAATGATAAGTAAAATCCAGGTCTCGGAAATCACCAGTAGATGTCAGTGTTGCAATACGATCCCATCTGACACCTGTGTCTCGACCATCTCATACCTCTTTTAAACCACCTCTTTTCTCCTGAATATCCTTTTTTCCAAAGCAAAAAGAACAAATAATAAAGGAAAACATAAGAAACAGTAGTACACAGCGAGTGAGTTATAGTTGTTGTTTGTGTTGTTGTGTTATTTGTGTATGTATACATGCTTACATATACATTGTATTAACTAAAGTCTGCAAAGTCAAAGTCCAGTCTGAGTAGTATTACATAGTCCATCCATTTCTTCCACAGTGATATGAAAAGTTCAAATCAAATCAAATCAGAATTATTTGTATAGCGCCCGATCATAACAAAGTTACATCAAGGCACTTTACATATAGAGCAGGTCTAGACCAAACTCTTTATAAAATTATTTAAAGAGACCCAACAGATCCCCCGATGAGCAAGCACTTGGCGACAGTGGCAAGGAAAAACTTCCTTTAAGAGGCAGAAACCTCGAGCAGAACCAGGCTCATGGGGGGCGGCCATCTGCCTCGACCGGTTGGGGTTGAGAGTGGGAGAGAGAGAGTGAGATAGGCATTGGGGGGAGGGTATAGGCAGGAACATGTTGCTGCATGAAGTTCATGGAGTTGAGCTGTAGTACAGAATTCATGAAGATATGGGACCAGCAGGTGTTGCAGGAACATGCGATGAGTCACCACCTGCAGGATGAGGACAGGGAGCGGTAGGAGAGTAACTGGGAGAGACAGAGACTTTGGCAGAACATGGTTAGTAAATGCAGTATAAATGCATAGAACTGGGGGGTGAAACTGTGTTTTTTAAGAAGGATGGTTCTTATCAGTTCATGCAAGGGGGGAGGAAAAAAGAGCGAGCGAAAGGCAGGGAGAGAGAAAGAGAGAGAGAGGGAGAGAGGGTGACAGGGAGAGACAGACAGAGAGAGAGAGAGAGAGAGAGAGAGAAAGAAGCTCAGTCCTTCCCCCAGTAGCCTAGGCCTATAGCAGCATAGCTGAAGAGTAGAGGAGTTTAACTTTTTAACTATAAGCTCTGTCATACAGGAAAGTTTTAAGCCTGGTCTTAAAAATTACTAAAGAGTCTGCCCCCCGGACCAATACTGGAAGTTGGTTCCATAGAAGAGGAGCCTGATAACTGAAAGATCTGCCTCCAGATTTACTCTTGGAGACTCTAGGAACCACAAGTAAACCTCCATCTAGAGAGCGGAGGGGCCTACTAGGACAGTAAGGAACTATGAGCTCTCTGAGATATGATGGAGCTTGGCCATTAAGAGCTTTATATGTTAAAAGAAGAATTTTGAATTCTACTCAATATTTTAACAGCAGCCAATGAAGAGTAGCTAACACAGGAGAGATATGATTTATTTTCCTAGTTCCTGTTAATATTCGTGCAGCAGCGTTCTGAATCAACTGAAGGCCTTTTAGAGATTTTTTTGGACATCCAAATAGTAATGAGTGACAGTAGTCCAGCCTAAAAGTTACAAATGCATGGACTAGTTTTTCTGCATCATCCTGAGAAAGAATGTTTCTGATTTCCCTAATGTTTCTCAGTTGGAAGAAAGCTGCCCGACTAACTTGTTTTATGTGAGGGACAAAGGACATGTCCTGGTCAAAAATTACTCCAAGGCTTCTTACAGTGGAGCTGGAAGCCAAAGACTGATGAGATGATTAGAGAAGTAAAAAATTTCAGGTCATCCAGACTTTTATGTCTTCAAGACATGCCTGCAGTCACACTATCTGAGTGACTTCATTTGGCTTCATTGATAGGTACAGCTGAGTGTCGTCTGCATAGCAGTGGAGGTTGATGCTGTGTTTCCTGATAATGTTGCCTAGAGGAAGCAGATAAAGCGTAAAGAGGATTGGTCCAAGTACCGAACCCTGCAGGACTCCATGACTGACTACAGTACATGAGGAGGAGCTGTTGTTAACATGAACAAACTGATGTCTGTCTGATAAGTAGGATTTGAACCACCTTAGTGCAGTTCCTTTAATTCCAATTTCATGTTCCAGTCTCTGTAGTAAAATATTATGATCCATGGTGTCGAATGCAGCACTAAGATCTAGAAGGAGAAGTATGGAGGCTGATCCATTGTCTGAAGCCATTAGAATGTCATTGGAGACTAACCAGCGCTGTTTTTGTGCTATATTATGTGCTCTAAATCCTGATTGAAACTGTTCAAACGAACTGTTCCCATCCAGGTGGTCATGTAGTTGTTTTGCTACAGCTTTCTCAATGATTTTAGAAATAAATGGAAGGTTCGATATGGGTCTATAGTTTGCCAAAACATCTGGATCAAGATTAGGCTTTTTAAACTGGGGTTTGATGACCGTGGTCTTAAGTGCCTGAGGTATATAACCCAGAAATAAAGTCAGATTAATCAAATCTGGAATGAACGGCTCAATTAAATAAAAGATCTCTTTAAAGAGGCTAGTTGGTACAGAGTCTAATAGACAGGTTGACAGTCTGGATAATGAAACTCTAGAAGCTAGCTCTGAGAGATTCAGAGGTGAGAATGATTCCAGATGTAAAAGAGGCGTTGCAGCTGATTCAGGAGTTGTTGTATTCAGTAGGAGATTTTTATCTAATGTAGGCAAGAGCTGATAAATTCTTTCTCTGATCGTGAGAATTTTATCTGTAAAAAAGTTAATAAAATCATCACTGCTTAGAGCTAAGGGGATCACTGGTTCAACTGAGCTATGGCTCTCTGTCAGCCTGGCTACAGTGCTGAAGAGGGGTTGCTCTGTTAGACTCTTCTGACTTACTGCAACCCCAATTTCTTTCTGATTTCCTTGATGTCTGCCTTAAGGCACAGATTTGGGAATTATACCAGGGAGCCAGCCTCCTCAGTTTGAATACTTTCTTTTTGAGAGGGGCGGCATTGTCCAGATTTGAACACAGTGTGGCCATAGTGCTAGTCACAAGGTCATCAACCTGCGTATGGGAGAAATCCTCATTTGAATTTAGATATGGCATTGTTGGGAATGATGACCAAATGTTCTCTTTAAATTTAGCCACAGCAGCTTCAGATAAACATCTTCTATAGCTGAATTTATTCCTCAATGCTGTGGAGCCCATTAAAGTAAACTCAAATGTAATAAGGTAATGGTCAGTCAGGAGAGAGTTTTGGGGAAGAATTGTTAGCTTGTCAATTTCAATGCCATATGTTAGAACAAGATCAAGGATATGATTGTAGAAGTGAGTGGGTTCATTCACATGCTGGGAAAAGCCAATTAAGTCTAATAGGGAAAGAAACCCAGAACTAAGGCTGTCACTTTCTACATCAACATGTATATTGAAATCTCCCAGGATAATGATTTTATCTATACTGAGTACTAACTCTGATATAAACTCAGAAAACTCTGATAGGAATTCTGAGCACGGACCAGGTGGACGGTATACTGTAACTCACAGAACTGGTTTTTCACCTTTCCAGTCTGAGTGGGAAAGACTAAGAGTGAGGCTTTCAAAAGACCTGCAGCCAGATTTTGGTCTTGGGTTGATTAATAGGCTTGACTGAAATATTGCAGCCACCCCCCCTCCTCAACCTGTGGTACAAGGGATATGAAAATTAACATGAGTGGGGGGGTGTAGCTTCATTAATGCTAACATACTCATCCTGCTGCAGCCACGTTTCAGTTATACAAAATAAATCAATATGATGATCAACTATGAGATCGTTAACTAGTAGAGATTTTGATGATAATGATCGAATGTTCAACAGTCCACATTTGATCGCAGTGTTATTTGAGACTGAATTTGTGGCTGTTTTAATTTCAGTTAGGTTTTTGTTTTTAGCTCCTCTTCTGTTTAATTTGGGTTTATTAACTTTTCTAAATTTAGGTGGTCGGGGGACAGACACAGTTTCTATAGACCTAAACATAGACAGAGACTCTATTCTATTCTCGTCAGGTGACCGCTCTGACTGAGGCACAGAGGAGCGTGTTAAACTTCAGCTCTGCCTCCTGGTCTCGACCCGGGATTGTCAGAGTTTTGGATTTCTAATAAAATTGGCCATATTCCTAGAAATGAGAGCGGCCCCGTCCACGGTGGGATGGACACCATCTCTCCTAATTAGACCAGGTCTCCCCCAGAAAGACCTCCAGTTATCTATGTAGCCCACGTTGTTTTCGGGACACCACCTCGACAGCCAGTGGTTAAATGACGACATGCGGCTATACATGTCATCACTGGTCCGATTGGGGAGGGGGCCGGAGAAAACTACAGTGTCCGACATCGTTTTAGCAAAAGTACACACCGATTCCACATTAATTTTTGTGACTTCCGACTGGCGAAGTCGGGTGTCGTTACTGCTGACGTGAATAACAATATTAGCATATTTACGTTTACCCTTAGCCAGCAGTTTCAGATAAGACTGGATGTCGCCTGCTCTGGCCCCCGGGATACACTTCACTATGGCCGCCGGTGTCCCTAACTTCATGTTCCTCAGAATAGAAACACCAATCACTAGAGTCGGCTTTTCAGCGGGTGTGTCGCTGAGAGGGGAGAACCTGTTTGAAACGTGAACTGGTCGGTGGTGAACCGGGGGCTGCTGCCTACGACTATGCCTCTTGTCTTGGACAGTCACCCAGCCACCCTGACTAGATCCCGGCTGTTCGGGAGCCAGTAGGGGGGAGGAAACTATCTTAGCTGCCGTATGAGCTCGTCTAGGTTGGCCCGCACTGGCTACAGGGGGGGCTAGCTACACTAGCATAGGTTGGGCTAGCTAAAGTGTGGAGCCGTGATTCGAACTCATTAATTTTCGCCTCCGTTTCTACCATCATCCTACATCTATGACAAGAGGTGCTATCATAAAAGGAGGCAGAAGAATAACTACACATGAGGCACACAGAACAGGAGAGGAGTAGGAGAAGGAGGAGCAGAGAGTGGAGACAGAGAGCCAGAGGACATTGCTAATCGGGTAGTTTAATTAGCGGAGGAGGAGAACCGGTTATAACCTTTGGAGAAAGGGGAGATATTGACTTTTAAACCTAGTGTTGGGTGTGAAAATAATTTGCTGTCGGATTAATCGAGTGAATTAGGAAATAATAGCAGAAGAACAGTGGAAACAACACACAAGATGACAGAGCACAACCGCCAGTGACCGGAAATGACGCAACACGCTTACCGCACCGCACGCTTACTGTCTAATGTTGGCCCAGGTCAGCGCAAGTTCCAGTCAGCAGCGTCAGGCAGATCTGTACAACAAGGGGGTCAAGGGCACAGAAATTGAAACAGGGGATCGGGTTCTCTTGGCAAACTGTGGGCGTGGCCGTAAGAAGTTGGCTGATAGGTGGGAGTCCACACTCTACACGGTTGTCTCGAAAGACTCAAAGTGCCACACTTACCGCATAAGAAACCACACCACTGGTCAGGAGAGAGTTGTCCACAGAAACATGCTTGTGCAAGCCAACTTCTCGCCGATGAAAGTAGAGCATGAAGCTGAGCCATCCTTTGATAGTGGTTCTGAGATAAGCCAATGTGGTGAGGTAGATGGAAGCTTCCTATTGACTGAGTCTGAGTTTGACTGGTCAGCTTGCACTGCCAGCTGGGTAGCAGAGTCTGCTTTTCCTGAAGGTTTCCCAGAGTCAGAACATGCTCCCCCTGACCCTTCTCGATCGTCTCTTGATAACCCTGAACCAGCTCCACAGGAACCATAGACAAGCGACAGTGTCAGTATTGAAAGTGGATCAGATGTGCACAGCAGAGAGAGCACTAGTGTTGTGTCAGATCTCCTTACTGAAATGGAAAGTAAAATCAGCAGTGAAGCAAGTAACAGTGATGCAGGCAGTAATGACACAGATCCTAAGAGGAGTGGAGAGCAATCAAAGCCAGATAATGATCGTCCAAAGAGTCAAGCCGCCACTGGAGAATCTACTGAGCTGGCTGTGAAACCTGACTGCCTACCCCCAAATGACTCAGGCCACATCAGGACAAGAGTTGGCAGAGTCGTAAAACCAGTTAACAGATTGATTCAGATCATGACGCAGAGAAATACACAAGCAGGGAAAATGGTCACAGGGCTTGCTAAAGCATTATTTATGTAGGTAACACTGGGTTGTAATGTTATTGTAATGTCATTGTAATGACATTCCAAGTTCATCTGAAGTGTGTGTTTTTGTTAGTGGTTTCAGAACATGGGTAAGTTATATAACCATCTATGTGAGATTGTGTACAAGGCACTTTCCTAAGCAAGTGGACATTAGAGAAGTCTGGCCAACTCCCCTATGTCACTTTCCATTTTATTTGGGAGACAGTTATGTTGCATGTTGAGATGTGTGTTTGTGAATAATAAGCTATAATGCTGTAGTTACCCAGAGGTCAGCTACTATCTTGTACTGGAGCGGTTTTGAGAAGTTCAGGGAGGAGTATGTAGCCAAGTTATTTTTTTATCATATTGTATATTTGTTTATTTTATTTTATGAACTTCCTCAAAACCTTTAATGCTGTGATATCCATATTATTAGTGTAATTGCCCTTTATTGTAAGGTTAAAATTGTTATACATTGTTTTATACTGTTAATTAAGTTTTGCTAGTTTCGATGGTTTCTCCTTATCTGTATAGCACCGGGGGGTTAATTAGTGGAACACACGTGACGCATTTGTGACGTCAGTCCAAAGTCCCGGCAAAACTACAATAACTACTGAACTGGTAAGACGTGTGTTGTGATGTTCCATGTTTAGTTGCTAAGCTAGCATCATAAAACTAGTTTATTTGATTGAGACTGAATTTAAATGAAACAGTTGTCCTCTATGTGTGTAGTAGCGGGTTTTGCCTGTGTATTTCTGTTATTACTGTCTTCCAGAGTCTGCTTGATCCAGGGGTTTTCAATTGTTTTCGTAAAATCTTGCAGACTACTGTCAGCTATACACTGAAAAAGAAAGTCTGTGGGATTTACATAAAAAACATATGGACATCGTTTGCACATATTAAAGTTATGCTTACTCAAAATGATATATTCATGTTCTACACATTACATTATTTATTATACCAACACGTTTTTTAAATATTAAGTTAATGCTTTTCTTTAATGTTAATATTAAATTATCAGTTCTACCAATGTAACTTTTTTATGTGAAGTCGACCTTTCACAGGTTAATCATACACTATTGAGTTATAAACTTTGGCATACTTTGATTATCTATTTTTTACATGTTAAAATTACTTTTGTAAATCAATTTATAATTTAAGAAATATATGTGTACATCCCTCCATTTTATCCACCCTAATCTTTTAATTCCACTAAAAAAAAAAAAGCATATGTGGCAATAAACAAACATCTTCACGTCATCACAAAACCTGTATTTGGTGTAACAATATTGTACAACCATTAAACTGCACTATTGTGAGGATTAAAACAGACTTTGGCTTTTCCTAAAACCCCTCAGTGTGCATAAACATACACAAGAAAACATCAGAAAAAGCACATTGTCTTAAAATACTTTAAAGTGGTAATCTCAAAGATTTCTGTGCTGGTTGATTTGGTGACACCTACCAGCAGGTATTTATCTAAATGACTCATACAGCAGCTAAAGCAGGCTTTAGATAGAGAGGTGGGAAGTTTGTATTGTATGTTCAAATTTGCCTATAGCTAGTTTAATACATAATTTTTTCAAGGGAATGACCCCATATTAACCCCATATACACCAGTTTGTAATACTGCAAACATAAATTTCAATTTCACCTGTGGGCCATAGGCTCAATCATAATTGTGTTACTTCATTTGGCGCTGCGCAGTGAGCTAACAGACATTTTGTTTTTTTAGCTAGACATCTTCAAAATTATCACATTAAGATACACTTTAAGGTATATGTTATCAAGGCATAATAAACATCTGTAACTGCTAGAACCTAATGCAACACTCCAGGTCCTTAAAACATCTGTTTCTATGAAAAATAAATAAATAAATTAACAGGTTACATCATCATGTCATGTAGTGCAAATAGTTCTTATGTACTTCCCATCATAGCACTGGAGAGCAAATGTCTCTTACAATAAGTAGGAGGTAGAATTGGTCAAATATTATCAAGCAAAGCAATAAAATTGGATCCATTATCACTACAGCATAGTAAACACAATCAGCTACAGATACAACCTGAGAAGAACACAACTTGTTTAGCTGGTCAAAAATAATAAGAAAAAGGGCTTCTGCTGCCTGCAGAATCACATTCATAAAATGAAACAAATTGAGATTACACAAACACTGCATGCCGTTGTTCCATGTACAGGGAATACTGAATATCTTCATTGAGTAATTTCATCAGTTATGGTGAGAAATGTGAAGTTTTAGAATAAAAAGGACAGGTTCTGAGGAGAGCAATTGATCTAAAATATGGAACAGTTCCAACGGTCAAGATAAAGCCAACAAGTACCAAGAGCAGGTCAACAAAAACTCTCACACGACTGTTACCACACTGTTAGAATTGAAGTGTTTTCCCTAGTTTTCTGTAAGGCTTAGGTGCTGTGGTTGCATGGTTGCATGTGTGGTGGTGGGGTACTCCGTTACTATACATATACAACATTTTAAAATTTCTTAATAATTTTTCCTAAAAATAATAATGTTGGGAAGAAACATGTTTGAAAACTGAACAGCAAAATGATTTCTGTCAGTGAATGTTTGTGAATTTGAATATTGATATGCAGTGTCTTTTAAATGACATAATGTATGGGTGAAAATTTGTGACTTTCCATTATTGCTTTATCTAATGATTTTTCATTTTACAGTATGGCCTATAAAATGTCAGAACATAGATGTCTATTATAATTTCCCTGGTAACATAATTGAATTGCTTGTTTCATATGACCAACAGTCCAAAACTCAAAGATATTCAAGTAATCATCAGATATGACAGAGGAAATCATCCTTCTTCATTTGAAAAGCTAGAAATTGCCAACATGTTTTTTTACTTGTAAAAATGCCTGAAACAATTCTAATGACATAGCAATTGTTACAGCTCTACCACAGTGTACTTTTCAACAGTAGTAATTTAAATCTACTTGCCTTTTAAATCTAAAATTGGTTATTCACACACCGACCCATTTTGATATTAAGATCACTACCATATTGATGTCCGATGGGTTAGCTGACTAATGTAATTTCAATAAGTAGACGTTTCAGAGCTTATACAAAATATGAAAGATAAAAATCTGGGCATACTGAACCTCAGCAATCATACTCACCCCATACTCTTTCACAAGATTTTCAGGGTCCTCATTAAGGTACATGCAGAGTGCCTTGATGACGCATTCACGTCCCAAATCAACATCACTATCCTAGTCAATAGGGATAAGCAGAACAAGTTGTTTTGTTAGAGCCCCTTGTCCCCTTCAATCAAATGTTACATCAACAAAGCAGTACCCCCCCCCAAAGTATACTTGCTTCAGCCATGGGTGCCATGATGCTCTTTAAGCGTTTATTTATTCTCCTCTGTTTTTAAACAGCTCAGTCAGTTTCACAGAGTACACAGCTACAGACAATTCTTTTTGTGTCTAATTATCTAGTGTGGAATGCACTCTACTCTGATGTATGATTAAAGCATTCCATGTCTTAAATGTACATGGGCATTTAGAATACGTACATGGATAGCGGATGGTGTGTTCAAAATGTGGGTGTTTGAGCTTGTAAAAGTTAAGTAGTTCAGACCTAATTGAAACAGCCACTGAACACCCTTTACACTGCCACATTCACTAGAGAAAGAGAGACAAACAAATTGAAGGTCAGCAGAAATAGGGCTATTTTAACAACAAATGAACATCAGAACCTAAAAAAAGTAAAGGAATTCATTCCTTCTTGTTTAAACAAATCAAGTACAGCATTTGAATAATAATACTCACCACTACTACAGAGCCTTTGAAATGGCACTAAGAGCAAAGCAGAGGTCGATCATACCAGAACACCAGATACCTATACAGTAACAAAATTAAACAAAATAAACAAAAACAACAAAAACATCGGAAACGACCGTGGGAGGTCATGTTGTCTTTTATAATGTTAAAACTATCACACTAAAGAAATAGTATAGTTTCACTAAAAATTTATTTTTTTAAATTTATATTTGAGTCTGTGGTTCAGCTGCCAGCCCTTATGTTCCATCTATGACATGGGAAGTGGGGGGGTTGTCATGGTAAAATTTGCTCAATGAATGTCAATGAACATAATATTAACATGATAAAGCAGCTATTAATTGTAGCTGTGAATTGAATAATACTTATCAAAATTTTAAATTTTAGATGAGTTTCCCCCATTTTGTTGCCACATCTTTCAACAAAGCCAAAGCCAATATCAGAGCGAATTCAGGACGTTCGACCCCTCCCCCACTAGTAGCTAATAATTATAGTAATTTTAAGCCACTATCCTTCAATGCAAATTTTAAAATATGAGTGGACCTATGTTTTATGAATTTTCAAGTCCAATCCATGTCCAATCCTAACCCTAACCCGTTTTGTATATTTTATTATCACAACTAACAGCAAAATAGACTATGGAAAAAGAGATTGTTTACAGAGCTCTGGATCAGACTATGCTTCCATGACCAGCAGACAACTCCAGCATCAGTTCCCAAATTCTGATGCTCTATCTTTCCCTGGTCCAGCTTATGTTATGGATACACAAAGGAAATGAGGTATGAGGGTGTGACTTCTCCCACAACCCCAGTGTATCTTCTGCATTCAGTCAGCAATTAGTAGAAGGTCACAGTTGCATCATATACCGTATATGGATAATTTATGAAAGATGTTTTTCATTCATGTCTGTCCATTCTATCCTCATTACATTGTGCAGTTGTTACTTTCTTTATTCATGTAAATGTCACTCTTTACTTCATCATGAGCAGTTCATGAAGTTCAAACAATATAATCAAAGAATATAAAAGCATGTAAGAAGCAAAAAAATCTGATATTCCAACACTATCATTAGCATAGCCAGCGAATGATAGAAAACGTTAGCATTAAAGATTGACTCAGTTTTGCTCGATATTACCAGCAAATAAAAACCTAAACTTTTAAAAACAATGCATGCAAACAATCTACCTCGAACTGATATTTGATATTTTAATTACCTTTACCTCATGGAAAGCAGTCCAAATTCAGTCAATCTTCAATCAACAAGAGAAAAAATGACAGAGCTGGAAAGTCCATTGTGACAGTTTTTCCTGTTCTAGACCTCACCCACAGGAGGTGGGATTTCCCATTTTTTGGCTGATGAAACATAGCTACTTTCTTTCTTCTTAACATGACTTAGACATGCAGATTTTAAATCCCTCAAGATTCAAATACTTTTACAAGATTTAATCATGTTTCAAAGAGAAATACAAATCAATTATGTAATGTATACAATTGTATATTTGTAAATTGAACAACCCTCCATCTTCCATTTTTTACAGTATAGTTGCTTGTATGGGAATGGAGGTCATCCCCTCATCAATGTTTTTCCACTGAGCATCATATGCTGGATTATACCAGAATATCATAGGTCTCAATTATGATGCCCAGTAGTAATCCCTGAAAGAAGGAAGGCCCCTATACCCCTTTTAATTTTGACAGTTGTAAGGTTTTAAATCATATTTGAGACCTTTTACCTTGCCATATATATATCTGAACAGGATTTTGTCTGTTTTGGTCTCATTTTTTTTGGCAAGGCTTGAAAATAGTACAATAATTTGGGTAAAATACTAATTTTAATCTAGTTAATTCTTGAGTTAAGTGGAGGATCAAGGTAATTCTATGAAAACATTACTAGAACTCAAAAGGAAGTCGTGTATTTAGCAAAGGTGGTGTTGTGCAGCACTCTCCAGGATAAGAAGAATATTTAGCATTTTCAGAGATGGTAGATTATGCTGTTTTCTTAAAACACAAAGATCGTCGTAAGCATCTCCCATGACCGCTAGGTCTTCTATGTCAGAAATTGCCAGTTGCTCTAGTTCACCCAGATTTTCATGGGCTACTGTAGGGGAGAGACAGGGTTCAAAGGCCTTTTCTCTGTTCATGTGTCAATATGAGAATCAGGTCACCAGGACCTGCACCAAACAAGTCAAAACAATAAGTAGAAGACATCTGGGGTGCCAAGAAGGGGAACTACACCACACACACTCACATAGTGCTACATAATGACCATGGTGGAAGTTCAAGATAAGGATGAAGGCTATCCACACAACACACGTAAATACAGCCTGTCTTAGTGATAAGAAGACATGTTAAGCCGTCATCAATGCACTCGCTGCAAAGAGTGACGGCGGGGGACAGAGCAGATGGCCGCCCCTCCTCAGCTTGGTCTTGCCCTAGGTTTCTGCCTCTTAAGTGACATTTTTCCTTGCCACTTTTGCCAAATGCTTGCTCATGGGGAGGATCTCTTCAGTCGCTTTAAATCATTTTATAAAGATTTTGGTCTAGACCTGCTCTATTTGTAAAGTGCCTTCATGTAACATGTAACCTCCCTGGAAGCTAGTTTGTGATCTTTATTGATTGGAATGACCTTTGTGTGGGCCACCCCAGCCATGTGGCATGCCGCAGCCCGCAGTGTTCCAGGTGAGAAATGGCAAGCACCAATAGACCACCAAAGCAAGTACATGCCGGAGCAGAGCAGGAGGGCACCACGCCCCCCAACACCCTTCATCCACCACTCAGCCGTCCACATCCAGCACCAACATCTGCTCCTTTAGAACGCAAAGTTGCGTTGGCAATGGAAGAAGTCCCTGGTCAAGAGATAATGTGACAAGGAGGAAGGAAAGAAACAGAAGGACAGAACATGAATGGTGTAAAACCCAGCTTCTCGAAAATGTAAGATATACAAACTCTTCTATTTTATTGCAACTCAGAAATCAGGAGCACAAGGTGAGCATATTATAAAAAGATAATAAATTAAAATACACAATTCAACTTAAGAGTTCTATTTTCTAGTATAGATAACATTTTAAATAAATCCAAAATTTTTATTTCAGGTGATTTCTTTGATTTCTTTGAGGAGTTTGAAGCCTACTTTCACATCAAAATAAAGATATTAGGGCAAATATTCACAAAATCACCTCTCCTCCTCATTCTGAGTTCAACTCCTTTTCAGAGGTGGGTTTGTCTATGTAAATCAAATCATTTATTCATTTAGACACAAATTTAGATTTGATTCAAATCAAATCAGATTTATTTGTACAGCACCAAATCATAACAAAGTTACATCAAGGCACTTTACATATAGAGAAGGTCTAGACTAAACTCTTTATAAATTTATTTAAAGAGACCCAACAGAGCCCCCAATGAGCAAGCACTTGGCAACAGTGGCAAGAAAAAACTTCCTTTAAGAGGCAGAAACCTCGAGCAGAACCAGGCTCGGGGTGGGGCGGCCATCTGCCAGCACTGAATTGATTTTTATCATACGTATTAGGAAAGGATTTAATTGTTTGTCTTGGGAATTTTAAAACTCAAAATTTTGAAATCTCATGTAGTGTTCCCTAGGGAGAAGAAAGAAACACAGTAGATGTTGTGATAATTATGCCAGTGACACCCAACTGGATATCAATAAATGGATGTTCAGCGATTTTTTTTTTTTTTTTTTTTTTTTTTTTTTACAGTTAAAAATGGTCAAGACAGATCATGGTTGTGGGGGCAAAGATGTGTATAGACAGGAAAAATGTATTTTAAATTGTAGTCTCTGGAAATTGTCATTACAGTAGCACCAGTACAGTTAAATTGACGAGGCTGCTTCCAACATTTACATCTTTTAAAACAGTGGCTGTCAGCACTCTGGTTTGCTGGTTTTAATCATTTTACTTTTTATTTTCATTCCTACCTTGATCCTGCATTTAATTAAATTTAATTTAATTTTTCCATTGGTTATTTAGAAAAATTCTTAATATTCAGCAGAGTTTAGAATGTTCTGTTGATGCAAAACCCGTTTTTCTTGTAACCTTACAGGTGAGGACTCAGCCGCCTTAAACGCCACTGTTTGTTTGAGTGTGTGAGCTGTAGGAAAGCTACAGGAAAACCGCAGGAGTGCTTAGGAGTACATGCTGATTCCTGCAAATACCAAGTATCTGAAAAATTCATTCCTAAGAACAAGGCCTTCAATGATGCACCAGAAAACATGCCATCAATCAGCAATAACATTATGATCACCAACCTAATATTGTTTTGGTTCTGTTGCCAAAGGTTCTGCAAATCTTTTAAATTCTCACCTCAAAAGGTAGGATCTCCATGCATTCAAACCTGGCCATGTCTGTACTGTTTGCACAAAAATTACTTGCCACAGTCATCAATACTGGATCACAGATCACTTTATTACCTCACAAAAACCAAAAGTCCTACAAGCTGTGTATGAGGTGGTCTGATTGTCCATGGCCTCATTATCTCTTTGCCAAGCTCTGCAAGTCATTCTGCTACTTTTGCATGGTGATGCTATTATGTTTACATTCCCATAAGCACATCATTCCATTCTTGTAAATATTTAGTCAAATTGCATTGACTGAGACTTTCTTAATTATCTTTTGGATTGGATCACACCATTCTAATAATTATGAAATGTCCCTATGCATCATCTTTCATTGGAATGTATGTCACACTTCAACATCCAACATTGTGAAAAAAAAAATCTTCTTTTGCATGGAAGTGATGGAAGTGATAAGTTTTCAGGCTATCTCTCAGAGTTAGTTTGCTTTGCATTCTGTGCAACATCTCATTCTAGTTTGTGAATAGTTATAATAGAACAGCTGATGCATTTATGCATTATTTTTCAAGCCATTTGTCAGTCATTTGGGGAAAACACGATTGCCACCTTGGGTTAAAAAAAAAAAGAAAAAAAAGAAAAGGCAACAAAAAAAAGAAGAAAAGGCATCCAGAGTTTCTTTATATTCTGTATCTGATTGTATCTGTCTCATTCATCATTCTGGAACCACAACACAACAGTTTTTGACAGGGACTTATTGTCATTCCTGCAGTAAAAAGAGGCATTGCATATTATTTATTATGACATTTATTATTATATACCATGAATTTACATGGTTAGTGGAGATTTAATTTAACAAATAGTATTACTACTTCTGAAACAAATAAATCAATGTTGTTCACTTCACCTGCTGGTGTATAAGTGCATTTCTTCTGTCCTGTCTGCACAGCATGTCATTGTACTTTCATATATTTCACATGCGCAATTTCACTAATCTGATCAGATCTGTGTTATTTCTGGCCACAAACACTTTCCTAAGCACAAGACTGCGGTCTTTCAAGTCTTATTTGAGCAGATCAGAATTAAATAAACAGTTACATAAACCATCATAGTGTATACAAGCTAATGGTAACACTTATCAGGATGTTATGACTCAATGAAAAGAAAAGGAAACGAAGGAAGGAAGTAAAAGTTGGGACTGGGAGAGAGATAGATAGTGCATTGGTGTGATCAGCCCACTGGAGCAGGCTGTGTGGCTCTCTGGTTGTGGGTGGAGCTCTCCCTCATGCTTGTCTTAACCACTAAACTCTGTTCACTTGATTCAATTCTGCCCTTTGGATTTGCTTTACACAGACATTTTTTATTTAATTGAACAAAATTTCAAATCAGAGCATGTACATATGGTAAATTATATCATTTAACAAGACAATTTCCGAGTATGTCTGAATGTTCAATTATGATCTGTTCTGAAAAAAAAAAAAAAAAAAAAAATTTAAGTGACACATTCAAACAATACTGCTCTAAAATTGATTTGAACCTACACTCCCTTGACAAAATCTATATTATCATCATTCCTTTTAAAACTAAAACATATTTTTCAAGATGAAAATTACAAATGTAATAATGCATGTATCTCCAGCTGTTACCTTTTGGCATAGCAAACCAAACATCTGGAGATTTGTTGTACAGTTCCAACAATCAGAAAATGACAGAAGAAAAATCTTACCTGTGAAATACAAATACAGATGATAGTAAAATACTGACTTTAAATGACAAGATATTCACAATAACACGACATATGTATATTTCTCATACAGGGATGATGGGGTGTTTGTCTGAATGCAGGATCACTTGCAGTAAAATCCAGCTAGATTGTGATTTGGTTGAACAAAAGGGAGGTGGAGACAAAAATAAAAGAATAAATTAATCTAAAAACTTAATGAGGCCAAAAAAAACAAAAAAAAAAAACCCATTCTTTTCTGCAAATGCAAAAATATATACACACTACCAGACAGCAGCTTGAGTTAAAAAAAAAAGAAATAAATTGAAGTTCTGGGACAAGCATGAGTAAAAACCCAGAAACTTTTTTTGTATCTCCAGTCTGCTCTGGTCATTCATTAGAATCTGAGTTTCCCTTTCCTGTTTCTTGTCTAACTTGAAAAAGAGTTTCCGCGGAGAAGGGAGGGTTCCATTTGTTAGCACAACCTGGCTGTGGTAGAAACTGGTATTTTTACGCCATAGTGTACCCATAGCTTCCACAATGCAGTGCTACCAGCAGCCGGTCTTTCAGGAGCTCCTGACATGGGTATTCTGGCAGTTTCAGCATGTTGATGCTGTGGATAAACAACAAAACAAAAGTAAGTGAGTCAATGCTATGCAACATTGTGGTTGATATGACATATCTAACTGGAGAGCCAATATAATTTGCCTAATGAATAGTCAGCCATGCGATCTCCCTGTTCTGAAAGTGTTGGCAATAAACAGTAAACACTGAAGACAGATATTGCCCTCTAGTGCTATAGAGGGACAGACAGCACACAGAAGGTTTGGCACAGAGACAGTAAGATTAGTACGTAAGCAGTGACGGTTCCAGAAATTTTCTGTTACAGGTGCTATGGGGATGCTCAACACTCAAGGTGCTTTGAATTATGGGGCATTTAATTATGCAACTATAAGCATGTATATAGATACACACACATATACAGACAGATATTCATTCTTGGGGGAGCTAATCGGGTTCTATGGCTATTACAGGGGGAGCTACAGCACCACCTTGTGCCCCCCTCTCGCCCCCACTGTATGTGAGCAAAAGAATAAAGTTGTGACACAGACAAACAAACATTTCACATTTTGTAATGTCATGCTACTTCTCTGATCAAATACTGTGGCTATTAATCCAAATCAGCTGACCTAACTCAGAAAGTGATTGGTAAATGTTTCTTCAGGATTACAATTAAAGGCACTTTATAGGTAATGTCACTACAAAACCTATTTGAGACAAAGTTTTAATGAATGCTTATGATTTTCTAGTTTCCTAAAAAGGATTGT
This sequence comes from Echeneis naucrates, assembly GCF_900963305.1. Lineage (NCBI taxonomy): Eukaryota > Metazoa > Chordata > Actinopteri > Carangiformes > Echeneidae > Echeneis > Echeneis naucrates. The sequence goes on from NC_042516.1 coordinate 2,595,447, forward strand.
GTAATTTGGAGATAAGGTTCTTGAAATGAAAATGTAATTTCATTGGAGTTTAAGTAAAACAAGTACAAGTGATATCCTTCCAAGAATTAAATTCCAAATAATTTCAATTGTAAAATTCTCTCTGGTTACCAGGTACTAGATGTAGGTAGCAGATTGGAGGTGTATGGCACTGCAGCAATGGTGAACTTTTGTAAGCCACTGCCACCCATCAGGTAAGCAAAGCCACCGTGGGGAACCCTGGAACTGATAGAGGAAAACACTTGAATACAACTGATCAATCAATCAGAATTTATTTATATAGCACTTTTCATACAAACGAGTGCAACACAAAGTGCTTCACACAGTAAAAACAGTAAAACACACAAACACACACACATCAGCATAACTATGGAAACTACTGCCATGCCTCCTGATGACATTTCCCAGTGGCAGCATGTAAATATTGAAAAGGGTCGGACCTAAAATTGAACCTTGGGGTACACCACAGTCCATGTTATAGCTTTTTGATGAACATTCATCCATTGTAACATAAAATTCTCTGTCTGAGAGATAAGATTTAAACCAGTTAAAAACAGTACCAGAGAGGCCCACCAGACTGTGAAGTCTAGCTGAAAGAACTGAGTGGTCGACGGTATCAAAGGCTGCAATAAGACTGTGCTAAAATAGAGAACTTTTTTAGATCCATATTTGACCTATTTGACCCCTTGAACTATGACCAGGCCGTCTCTGTGCTATGATTAGTTCAAAACCCAGACTGGTATCTTTCAAAAATATTATAAATAATATAAATAATATTGTGAGACCATAAAATCATTTAAGTGATCAAAAACAAGCTTCTCTAGAATTTTACTTAAAAATGGCAGATTGGACACAGGTCTGTAGTTGCTAAGTACCGAGGCATCTAAATTATTTCATTCCAGAAGAGACTTAATCATGGCAGTCTAAAAAGCAGCAGGGAAAACACCCATCTGCAGTGAATAGTTTACAATGTTAAGAACGTCTTTATCTAAAAAGCTATAAACTGTTTCAAAAAAGGATGTGGGAATGAGCTCTAAAAGGCAGGTTGCTGCTTTTAATTAAGAAATGACTTTACCAAATCATTCCAGCCTTGACCAGGACAAACTTCTCTCGTGTTTCCTCGCATAAAAACAAAGGTTCCAAGGTGTTAAAATTCATAAGCTGTGAGTACAATAAGTTAGAGCTAATAGTTTCTACTTTAAATCAAATCAAATCAGATTTATTTGTATAGCGCCAAATCATAACAAAGGCATAGGCATATAGAGCAGGTCTAGTCCAAACTCTTTATAAATGTATTTAAAGAGACCCAACAGATCCTTTTACTGCTTAACTAGACTTCAAAATATGAAGATTTTGAGATAGTTGACATACTGCTATACCTCATTGGATCAGGATTAATTAAGCGGTCGATAGTTGAAAAAAATACATTTTCCGGTTGTCAGTGATGAATTCAGCAAAATGTTCCTGTCTTGCATGTTTAACTGCTCTATTGTAGATTGTAAGATGCTCTGAAAAAATCTGGTAATTGATTATTAACTTAGTCTTTCTCCATCTTCTTTCAGCAATCCAACCGTTTCTTTTAAAGGGTGTGTTGGATTGGAAGTAATCTTCACATACATTTCATTAACTAGTCTAGCAAATCCAGCAGACAAACCTTCCAGTGACAAACTGAAGCAAAAGAACGCGTTCCTCCTGGGTTAGACTATTGACCACCTTCCAGAACCACTGCAGAAAGACAGAAACATAAACTGATGGTGAGAAGAAAGTCAGTGTGAGGGTCAGTCATGTCCTTTGTTTTTGTTTCCATGAGTTCGCCACTTCATGTTTTATTTTGAAAGTCTTGTCTCCCCTTTGTGTTATCACTTTACTTCCTGTCCTTGTTCTGTTTCCCTCCTGTTGATTGCCTTCTCTGCCCTAATGTGTTTCACCTGTGTCTTATTTAGTTCAGTGTGTATTTAAGTCTTGGTTTCTGTTTAGTGCTTGTCAGATCCTTTGTCGTTTTTCCTGAGCTTTAGTCCCGATTCCCCTCTGTTTCTCTGCATTCGCAGCGTTTTGCATTAGTTTAGTCTTTCTTGTTCTGGGTATATGCATGTTAGATTGCAGGCAAAAATATATTTTAATGGGGAAAACTAAACTACTAGAAACAGAAAGAAACAAACTGTCTATTGGATGTTCCTGCACTTGGGTCCTCACCTCAGCACTCTCGCACCGTGATAGTGAGACTAAATTAAATAACAGAGCTTGTTTAGTTAGTCTGCATGAGTGAAATTCTGCCTAAGCTATGGGAGAGTAAAATATGTGCTACCACTGAAAATGTTTCATTAAACCATCTTTTTCATCATCATACCAAGGGAATTAGTAACATCTGACAGATTTGTTTCTCCAATCACAGGATATCAAATGTTCAAAGTTCTGGGCTGCAATTACTAATCTAATTCAAATTCAGGTGAGTCAGAGGATTGAATTCTTAAATTCTGTTCAATCCAATTTTATATGCAGACAATGCATTTTAGTAATCAGTTTTACACAATACTTTATTTAATACAGCTTTCTTGCTCTTAAAGTGCAGAATTACCAAGCATTATTTCACTGCCCTTTATGATCAAATAATGGTAAAGTATCTTTATTTTCAATATTAATATGAAAATAAAGATACTTAAGCATGTTGTTGCTTGATGAATGTTGTTTCCTTTAAATTCTTTGAAAACGAATCCATAGATAAGGTAAGAACCTGTGTCAAATGTTTTGATAACCAGACCTACACAACTTACTGTGAAGCATCATTATCTTGTAGTTAGAATTCAGTCAATAAAAGGCAAGTAAAGGGAGAGCCAACCTGGATGACTGGGTCTTGAGGGTCGTAGCCACTGGTGTACTCTGTGTTCTTGTACCAATCCTGCACATCGATCTCTGGCATACCTGACAGTAGCAGCTCCTGCACACACACACATGCAGACATGGAACCACAAACACAGCTTAAAAAAAAAAAACTAATTATAAAATCAGAGAGATTCTTGAAAGAGGGGTTAACAGCTTTTAAATCATCCATCAATCAGCTACACTTCGGCAGCTCTGAGGCCAGTTCTTCACTCTGCAAATTATGGTTCGTTTCCTTCAGTTTCATGTGTGTAGTGTAGTCTCAAGTAAAGCTGTGCAATATAATGACGTGTTGTGTGACAAAAAATGGTGGTCCTTTAATATTATTTGTAGAGCTGAATCAATTAATCAACTCAAATCTATCAAAAAAAAATAAATTAAAGTACAATTTTCCTGAATTTAAACTTTGTTTCCTTTACGATGTCTGCTCTATGATGTCTCCAAACGATGTCTGCTCAAAGCCAGTTCTTGACACATCTGGAATAAAATAAACAATAAGAACAAATCATCTGAAGAGAGAATACTTTCGAAAACAAGAAAGTTGACTTCTGGATTTCTGCAGTGGTTAGAACGTTGCCTCGCAGCAAGAAGGTTCTGGGTTGAAACCACCTGTGCCTGTGTGGGTCCTCTCCAGTTTCTACAGTTGCCCCCCACAGCCCAAAGGCATTCAGGTTGAGGGTAAGCGGTGACTCCAAATTGCTCGTAGGTGTGAATGCCAACGTGAATGGTCTCTGTACATCAGTACTGTGATAGAACGACAGCCTGTCCAGTGCGTACCCTGCCTTCACCCAATGTCATAAACCCAGAGGCACAAGGGAAGAGGGAAGGAAATGTAGAGCAGCACAGTTAGAAGAGAATGACTAACCAGTTCATACTCATCAAAAAGCTGGATGAGTGAGGGGGGGATGAAAGTGTGAAATCCATGTAGGAAAGCATTTATCTGAGGCTGGATGGCTCGTGTCATCCTTAGCTCTGTAACCAGCTGTACGTACTCGGCCTGGGCAAAAAAAAAAACACACACACACACAGTTAGTTATTCTTTCAATCCAAAGATTGGAATGTTGTTATGACCCCCAAATTGGTTTTAAGGCTACTTTTTTTCCCTTATATATATATATATATATATATATATACACACACTAATTCAGGCAGCTGAAGCTTCACATTAGCTTTTGTTCATCAAGAATGCAGTAAAGCAGCGGTTCTCAACCTGGGGGTCAACACCCCAAGTGTGGTTGCAGAGAGGTGGCAGTGGGGTTGCACGTTTGTAACTTTGATAAAATACAAAACTGGGGGGGATCACAAGTAAAATGACATAATTATAATCAAGTGTGGAATCCCCCCAAAAAAAGGTCCACGTAAAATGGGGTCCTGGCATTAAAAGGTTGAAAACCACTACAGTAAAGCATACTTAATGGTCCATTTCTGCAAATTTCAACTTCCGTCTGTATGTTTTTAATATGGCTCATTTCAGCCAAAATCTATAGAACACCCAAAAAAGTAAAGTGATTATTTTTGGCTTGAATGAGGCAAAATAAAAACATACAAAGGTTGAAAAGTGCTGAAATGGTCCTTGAATAATGATGAATCAATGCAATTTTATTGCATTTATAGATTAATTCAAATTAATCCAATTAATTCAATGTTGGGATTGACAATTCTACATTGTTTTAATGTTGAACATAATGCAGTTGAATAAATATTTAATCAATGTCAACACTGACTTAAAATTCAACGTTATTTCAATGTTGATCATAATGAGCGCTTTCAATGTTATTTTCAACGTCTGACATCAGTGTTGTCGCTTTTTGCTTTCTGGGTAGAGCCGCAGTTTAACACACTCCTCTGCCTCTCAGTCAGAGTGGTTACCTGACGAGAATGGAATAGAGTCTCTGTCTATGTTTAAGTCTATAGAAACTGCGTCTTTCCCCCCGATCACCTAAATTTAGAAAAGTTATTAAACCCAAATTAAACTGAAGAGGAGCTAAAAACAAAAACTTAACAGAAATCAAAACAGCCATGAATTTGATCACAAATAATTAAATATGCAATTAAATGTGGACTGTTTATTATTCGATCACTAACATCAAAATCCCTACTAGTTAATGATCTCATAGCTGATCATTTTAGTGATTTATTTTGTATAGCCTGGCTGCAGCTAGATGAGTATGTTAGCAATATGCATGTAGATGTACAAGACAGCCTTAGTTCTGGGTTTTTTTCCCTACTAGACTCAATTGGCTTTTCCCAGCATGTGAATGAACCCAGTCACTGCTACAATCATATCCTTGATCTTGTTCTAACATATGGCATTGAAATTGACAATTTAACAATTAACAATTTTTCCTCAAAACTCTCTTTTGACCCACCATTACCTCATTACATTTGAGTTTACTTTAATTGACTGCACAGTATCAAGGAATAAATTCAGCTACAGAAGATGTTTATCTGAAGATGCTGTGGCTAAATTTAAAGAGAACATTCAGTCATCATTTGCAGAAATGACATGTCTAAATTCAAATGAGGATTTCTCCCATACACAGGTTGATGACCTTGTGATTAGCACTATGGCCACACTGTGTTCAAATCTTGATGATGCTCCGCTCTAAAAAAGAAAGTAATTAAACAGAGGAGGCTGGCTCCATGGTATAATTCTCAAATTCGTGCCTTAAAGCAGATGTCACCGAAACTACTATGGAAACTAAGAAATTGGTGTTCCAGCAACTCAGGAGAGTTGCTGGAGAGCCTGGAAAGCTTAAAAACTTACAGAAAAGCTCTCAGCAGTGCTAGAAGCTCATATTATTCAACACTAATAATAATAATAATAAAAATAATAAAAATAAAACAAGATTAACCCCAGGCTTCTCTTCAGCACTGTAGCCAGGCTGACAGAGAGTCATAGCTTAATTGTACCAGTGATCCCCTCAGCTCTCAGCAGTGATGATTTTATGGACTTTTTTACAGATACAACATCAAGTGCACATGATCAGAATATCGTTACCCAGCATTCTAAAGGAGGTTTGCTGTATTTAAATTAAATCAAATTTTATTTATTTGTACAGTGCCAAATCATAAAAAAAGTTACATCAAGGCCCTTAACATATAGAGCAGGTCTCGACCAAACTCTTTATAGAATTATTTAAAGAGACCCAACAGATCCACTGATGAGCAAGCACTTGGCAACAGTGGCAAGGAAAAACTTCCTTTAAGGCAGGGGGCCGGAGCGGCCATCTGCCTCGACCGGTTGAGTTGAACCTCAGACATTTAGTTTGGTGTGCCCCTGAAGTGAGAGTGAGCACCATGGTGAGATCTCAAGAGCTGTCTGAAGCCTCAGCAGCAGGACCTGGCCAGCTCGCCATCACAGAATCCACCATGAATTCTACTTTGTATCAGAGGGTGCATGTGAAACCATGTGAAACCATCTGTAAAAAAAATTAAAGGTGAAGGGGAACTGGATCTTGCAACATGACAATGACCCAAAACATACCAGTAAATCCACAAAGGACTGGCTAAAAACTAAGAAGTGGATAGTCCTGGAATGGCCAAGTCAATTCCCAGATCTTGAGCATATTGAGATGCTGTGGAGTGACTTGAAATGGGCTGTACATGCAAGAAACCCCTCAAACATCTCAAAGCTGAAAGAATTCTGTGTTGAGGTGTGGGGCAAACTTTCTTCAGATCGATGTCAGAGACTGATAGATGGCTACAAAAAGTGTCTCACTGAAGTTATTTCAGCCAAAGGGAGCAACACTAGTTATTAATGGGTAGGGTGTCCTAACTTTTTTCCTCCATTAAAATATGCAGTTTTGTTCATATCTTTTATTTGATGAGTAAGAAATCACTTTCGTTTCCATAAATAAATAAAAACAAGATTGGACATTGATATGTGAACATTTCTTAATAAAGAGCTGTCTATTTAATGGGGTGTCATAATTATTTCATCTGGCTCTACCAGTTGGATCTGTTGGGGCTTACTTCTACGCACAGCCTTGACCCTGGATCCCTACTCCTAGAGAGGGGTTGGACTCTATTCTTCTCTGGAGTTGCTCATGGGGTGAGGCGCCGGGTGGGTGTGGGGATACTCACAAGCCCCTACCATTTGAGAGTTGACTGTTGTTTGTGCATATGCACCAAACTGCAGTTTGGAGTATTCTGCCTTCTTGGAGACCCTGAATCGGGTCTTGTATGGGGTTCCGGTGGGGGACTCCATCGTCCTAGTGAAGGACTTCAACGCGCACGTGAGCAATGATGGATACACGTGGAGGTGTGTGATTGGGAGGAACGGCCTTCCTGATCTGAACATGAACAGTGGATTGTTGTTGGACTTCTGTGCTAGCCATGGAATGTCCATAACGAACACCATGTTCACGCATTTGGATGCTCATAAGTGTACTTTGTACCAGAGCACCCTAGGCCAAAGGTCAATGATCAATTTTGTGATCATGTCATCTGATCTGAGGCCGCATATGTTGGACACTCGGGTGAAGAGAGGGGCGGAGCTGTCAACTGATCACCATCTGGTGGTGATTTGGATTAGGTGGCCGGGAAAAACTCAGGACAGACTTGGCAAGCACAAAAGTGTAGTGCGGGTGAACTGGGAACATCTTGAGGGGGCCTCTGTCCAGCCGACCTTCAGCTCCCACCTCTGGCAGAGCTTTTCCATCATCCCTGTGGAGGTTGGGGACATTGAGCCTGAGTGGTTGATGTTCAAAACTTCTATTGCCGAAAGGTGCTGCGGGGAGCTGTGGCCTCAAGGTTTTAGGTACCTCAAGGGGCGGTAACCCTCGGATGCCGTGGTGGACACCGGTGGTCAGGGAAGCCGTCCAACTGAAGAAGGAGGCCTTGCAAGATATGTTAGCCCGGGGAATCCCGAGGCAGTTGCAGGGTATCAACAGGTCCAAAGGGCTACAGCCTCAGTGATGAGGGAGGCAAAGCAGCAGGTGTGGGAGTTTGGAGAAGGACTTTCGGGAGGCACCAAGGTGTTTCTGGAAAGCCGTTCGGCATCTCAGGAGGGGAAAGCAGGGGAATATCCAAGCCATCTATGGCAAGGATGGTTCACTGTTGACCTCGACTAAGGAAGTAGTCGGAAGGTGGAAAGAACACTTTGAGGAACTCCTGAATCCAACTTGCACGTCCTCTAGGGTAGAGGCAGAACTGGAGGATCAGCGTCGATCTCCCGGGAGGAGGTCACTGAGGTAGTTGAACAACTCCACAGTGGCAAAGCCCCAGGGATTGATGAGATCCGTCCAGAAATGTTGAAGGCTCTGGGTGTTGAGGGGCTGTTGTGGGTTGACACGCCTTTTCAATATTGCATGGAAGTCTGGAACAGTACCAAAGGAGTGGCAGACCAGGGTGTTATTTCCCGTGTTTAAAAAAAGGGGACCAGAGTATGTGTGCCAATTACCAGGGCATCACAATCCTCAGCCTCCCTGGGAAAGTCTACTCCAAGGTGCTGGAAAGGAGGGTTCGGCCGATTGTCAAACTTCAGATTGAAGAGTAGCAATGCGGATTCCATTCTGGTCATGGAACAACGGACCAGATCTTTACTCTTGCATGTATCCTGGAGGGGGCCTGAGGTACACCTATCCAGTCTACATGTGTTTTGTGGACTTGGAGAAGGCGTATGATCGGGTTCCCCTGGATATGTTGTGGGAGGTGCTGCAGGAGTATGGGGTGAGGGGGTCTCTGTTGAGGGCCATCCAATCTCTGTATTCCCAAAGTGAGAGCTGTGTCCGAGTGCTCGACAATAAGTCGGACTTGTTTCAGGTGGGGGTTGGCCTCCGCCAGAGTTGCGCTTTGTCACCAATCCTGTTTGTGATTTTCATGGACAGGAAATCGAGGCATAGTTGTGGGGAAGGAGGGCTGCAATTTGGGGAGCTGGGGGTTACATCTGTTTTTTGCAGATGATGTGGTCCTATTGGCGCCTGTGACCTCCAGTGCTCGCTGGACAGGTTTGCAGCCGAGTGTGAAGCGGCTGGGATGAGGATCAGCATTTCTAAATCTGAGGCCATGGTTCTCAGCAGGAAACTGGTGGCATGCATACTCCTGGGTAGGAAATGAGTCCAAGTGAAGGAGTTTAAGTATCTCGGGATCTTGTTTACGAGTGAGGGTAAGCTGGAGCATGAGATTGGCCGGAGAATCGGAGCAGCAGGGGTGGCGTTGCGTTCGCTCTACCACATTATTGTGAAGAAGAGGGAGCTGACCAAGAAGGCAAAGCTCTCTATCTACTGGTTGGTCTTTGTTCCTACCCTCACCTATGGTCATGAGCAATGGGTCATGACTGAACGAACGAGATGGCGGGTACAAGCAGCCGAAATGGGTTTCCTCAGGAGGGTGGCCAGAGTCTCCCTTAGAGATAGGGTGAGAAGTTCGGCTATCTGGGAGGGACTCGGAGTCGAGCCGCTGCTCCTTCACGTGGAAAGGAGCCAGTTGAGGTGGTTCGGGCATCTCATAAGAATGCCACCAGGACTCCTGGCATGTCCAGCTGGGAGGAGGCCTCGAGGCAGGCCGAGGACCAGGTGGGGAGATTATATCTCCACACTGGCCTGGGAGCGCCTTGGGATCCCACAATCAGAGCTGGCCAATGTGGCCGGTAAAAAGGAAGTGTGGGGTTGTCTGCTGGAGCTGCTACCTCTGCGACCCAGCCCACGGATAAGCATACGAAGATGAATGAATGAATGAATAAATAAATGAATTTTTTCATGACTGTATGCTTCCTTTAGGCAATATTATCCAGAAGCACAGCATCAATTTTCATTCAGATGCAGATGATACTTAGTTATACTTGTCAATGAAACCAAAGATCAATTAATTAGACTTCAGGCATGTCTTATAGACATAAAGACTTGGATTAACTGCAAGATTTGATTTGACCACTCTGGGTGACATTACTTTGGCCTTCAGTTCCATTGTTAGGAATCATGGAGTCATTTTTGACCTTACTGTCCCAGTAGGCCACTCTGCTCTCTAGATGGAGGTTGACTTGTGGTTCCTAGAGTCTCAGAGAATAAATCTGAAGGCAGATCTTTCAGTTATCAGGCTCCTCTTCTATGGAAACAACTCCGTGGATGGACTCTTTTGCAGCTTTTAAGATCAGACTAAAACCTTCCTTTATGACAAAGCTTACAATTAAAAATATAAGTTTTAAGTACTCATTTTCTTGTAGTTGGTCTGCTATAGGCCTAGACTGCTGGGGGTTGCACTGAGCACCCCCCCCCCCCCCCAATGCATGTACATTACAACATTACAACATTTCACGTCCCTTTGTTTCTTCCTGTAATATGTGTTTTGTCCCTCCTGTCCTTTCTCTTCTCATCCCCGTCCTACAAGTGCTGAGTTTCTGCTTCATGTTACTGCTCAGTACCTGCTGCTGCAAGAGTTACTTTTAGTTATCATTACACACTACTTCTCACTTCTCATAATAACCTCTTCTTGTCCCTTGCTGTTTATATTTAATAATGCACATTTAGTGCTACCTAGTTGCAATCACTGTATGTCCTCATTGTATGTTTTGCTTGTATTTTCAATGGAATCTTCTCACCTCCTGTTCTTGTTCTCTCTCCATCCCTCTACGTAGTCCCTCCCCACTCCTTACCTTCACACTCATTCTCACTGCCTCTGCTTCTCTCTCTGCCCCCCATGACCATGTAACCCTCTCTCAACCCAACCACTCAAGGCAGATGGCTGCCCTCCCTGAGCCTGGTTCTGCTTCTTAAAGGAGGTTTTTCATCGCAACTGTCGCCTAGTGCTTGCTCTTGGAGGGACCTGTTGGGTCTCTTTAATAACTCCATAAAGACTTTGGTCTTGACCTGTTCTATGTGTAAAGCGCTTTGATGTAACTTTGTTATGATTTGGAGCTGTATAATAAATATTATTTAATTTGATCAGGCTGGTTGACATAAAGCTTCTGGAATGGCCTTACCAAAGCCAAGATCCCAACTCTGTTGAAATTTTGTGAACTATGCTTTGCCTAAAGGCCACGTCCATGCTAGGAAACCCAAGAAATTTAAACAAACTCTACCGATTCTGCCAAGAAGAGTGGTCAAATATCCAGCCAGTATTTTGTGAGAAGGTTATTGATAGCTACAAAAGGCAAGTGGACAACTAACCAAATATTAGTGGGGGTGTATGTATATAGTTTGACCCTGTGTGGATGAGAAAATCCAAAATAAATTCAAACTTGTGCACTCAATTCTTGTTTTTATATTATGTTGTATTAACATTCCAATCTGGGAAAAGAAAAAAAAAAGGTTGAGGGAAAATCATTAAAAGTCCAGAGTTTTATAAAGAGTTAGGTCTAGACCTGCTCTATATGTAAAGTGCCTTGATGTAACTTTGTTATAATATACAAATAAATCTGATTTGATTTTATTTAATTTGAGAACGAATTACATCAATGCCCATGATGAGTTTATGTAAACGTCTGACCATAACTGTATGTCCCCCTCACAAAGACTTGTTGGTGGACGCAGAATAGTCTTCAAGTAAACCTTTATGATAAATGCGTTTTGTGTGTGAGAGTGACCAGAGAGCCTGGTTGCGAGTGGTGTATATGTGACATTTTCAAAATCAAATCAACTCATGTAAATTCGAACACAATTATTTGGCCTAATGTGGTCCAGTAGCAAGTAAATGTATGAGCTTATTAAGGAATATGATTAGCCCAGTAAGTAAGTCCCTAACAGTTTAGTGTAGAGGTTTTGTAGAGCCTGATGGACCAACCATATATTGAACTGTCAAAATTCTGAATGTATACATCAAACAAAATGCTTTGTAAATGTGTACATCTAAAATGCTGGGTTGATTTATGGATTAGAAAAACATTTGTCTATTTTACCCATAATTTGTTTCAAATGATCATTAGATTTAAATTTTAACAATAATTACCTCAACTAAACAAGACCTAAACTATTATAAATAAGATGAGTTTTGTCCGCTCACCCAAACATTTTAAATTGTATTGACACTGTTCTGTATGATGGCTTTCCCTGGGTTTGCTTTGACCAACCTTGTTGCCCTGGGTGACCAGGATGCTAGTTCCTCCAGGTTTGATAGGCACTTCCTCCATTGCTCCAAACACATCTGTTTCTACAGAGAAGGTGAGCTCCAGACCAAGATCACTAATGTCATTGTCCAGGATCCACTGCAGGTTCTTAGCATACTCCGGGTCGATAGACGATACATCCTGGTAGTTTACTGGGATACCTGGATAACACACACACAAATATTAAACATGGGTTGGAACATCTTAATCACTGGCTCCAGGGATTATATTATACTAAGCAGGACGGCACCCAAATAAATTGTAATACCAAATCTGAAAACAACAAATGTGTGTATTTAGTAATTGATGCAGTCATTAACAGTAGTTCATGTAGTTAAATGATACTGACATTGGTTAAAAATATAAAAATATTTTATAATTTCTTTGCTTAATGACAAACTACAAACAGTGAACAGTTTCTAATACAAGTCACAAGGTGATGTTCTGATCATGTTTATGCAATTCACAGTAACATCCCACAGTACATCTATATTTTTTAAACTTTGCAATAAAAAACAAAATCTTAGCTTTCACATATCTTAGAATTTTGCATTTTTCCAGTTTCCCCTGATTGTTCAGAATTCAGTCCACCGTGAATTCTGCAAAAATGTCAGAATGATGTATTTTTTTCATTCTTACTCCATATCTTAACATAAAGAACAAAAATAGAAGAAGAAGAATGAAATCAGTAAGCATTCTACATAACCATAGGCAACAAATAAAGAATTTTATGAGTGATTTCTTTTTTGCATGTTTTTAACAAAAAATGTCTAAACAGACAGAGTCTGAGGCAAATAGATGTACCAAAACAGACACGGAACATGCCAAATTCACACTGCCATCATGAATGTTGATAGTGCTCAAAAGTGCATTTTCCTATTTTCATTTTGGATAAAGGTTTTTTCCACCAACATTCTGACAAAAGCTTCAGTTGATATAAACTAAAAAGGGATACCCTGAAGTACTGTTTAAAACAGCTAAAGCACTAGTCTGACCCTTGTCTACACTCATGTATGTGTTATCTGGTTGTCTTACCCAGGATGTGTTTGTAGAAGGAGCGGGTAAAGTAGATGTTGACAAGCTGTCGGTGGTAAAGAGCCAAACCCAAAATTTGACCTGCAAACCTGAAGTAGTTTAGATGGTCTGGGTTTACTGAGGAGTTACTATTGGGCTGAAAAGTGGTTCCTGAAGATTACACACAGAAACAGACACAGACATGCCTTCGTTCAACATTTCAAAACACTGCTTAATGCACTAAATATTATTGCAGTGAGGAGATTATCCAGTACCATCAGCTGACTGAGTGAACAGAGCATAATCTGGGTTGATGATCTCATTGGAAAGGATGTCAAACCACTCCCGGACCACACCCTGACCCTGAAACAAATGTTTAACACAAACCACAAGTTGATTATTTTTTAGATTAAATTAGACATGGACCTGGAGGATGCTGATCTGAACTCAAGCAGTATCAAATTTAGAAACCCACCATCCCCTCCTCGCCGTGGAAACGAACAGCAATGCCTTGTTTGAGTTTCTCGTTGGTGGATTTGGAAACCATCTCACAGCTACTCCTGAATATTGACTCTGTTAGTGAGATTAAAAAAAAAAAAAGGGTATAGTGCTGTCTACCAAAACTTCAAGGAAAAAGGATGTGGGGAACAGATAGGACAGAGAGTTCTCAGGATTGCATCTACATGATTTCAATTCTCTTTTCTGAAAAACAACACAAGTCTAAGTCCATTTGTCCATTTATTGTTTCCTTACTCACTGGCAAAAATCGCACATTGTATATCTTCAATCAATCAATTAATTAATATCCTTTATTTAACCAGGTAAAAAACTCGTTGAGTTTTAAAACCTCTTTTACAAGAGTGACCTGGCCAAGACAGCAGCACATAAACAGAGTGGTTACACCAAACACACAAATAAAATACAAAGAGATTGGCCTATAGTTGTTAACTACAGAGGGATAAGCAGATTTCCATATTCTCTGGTTTTGAGGACTCAAATAGAGATCCTGAAGAAACAGTGCTCATTAAATAATTAAAATAATTTAGAATGGCTGGTTTGTCAGCTGCGTGTGCATCTTTTTCCTATGAAAGCAAGCAATTTGTCTGTGGTTTCATCCCCAAATTTTCCAAAACTTCTTAGGATCATTTAGGTTACAGGTAGTTTTATCAACATAAAAATCAGACAGCTTTTTTTAACAAGGGCAGTATAATGATTTCTGAGCTGTTTGAATATTAGCCTGCTTTAAGGAGACTGGACAACTCAGGGGAGAACCAAGGATAGTTTCATGCGCACAGGGGCATGTTTATTTATAAAATTACTACGTATACTAGTATTACTAAGTATAATAGCACTTCCAGGCCAGCTCTACATCATTAAAAAGTGAGATCCTGGACCAATCAAAGTGCCATAGATCATGATGAAAACCCTGCTCACAGAAGTGTTTATCATCACGTTCAAGAACAATATGTGGCTTTGTTTTTGGGAGATTAGTTCATCTGATAGTGGCTGTAGCACAATGATGACCCATATCATTTGCAAAAAAACCAATATCTGAATCTTTATGAGGATAATTAGTTAAGAATAAGTCAAGAGGGGAAATTTAAGATTTGGGCGTGTTGAGTCGTTAACAATTTGTATTAGGTTAAAAGAGTCACATATGTATTTAAAACTCATCAGAAACAGAGGATAACCAATGTCACTTCAGATCCCCTGTGAGAAGAATTTCATTAAAGTCTAAAGTCAAAAGCTGTTTATTCAATGATAAGGTCTCACTACTACCTGAGGGTGGTCGATAGCAGCCTACAATGGTAAATCAAATCAAATCAGATTTATTTGTATAGCGCCAGATCATAACAAAGTTACATCAAGGCACTTTACATATAGAGCATGTCTAGACCAAACTCTTTATAAAATGATTTAAAGAGACCCAACAGATCCCCCGATGAGCAAGCACTTGGCGACAGTGGCAAGGAAAAACTTCCTTTAAGAGGCAGAAACCTCGAGCAGAACCAGGCTCGGGGGGGCGGCCATCTGCCTCGACCGGTTGGTCGAGTGACCAAGTGACCATTTACAAGCTCCAACTTCAGAGCAAGAAATTCAAATTGACTGTTGTGGGAAAGATAGTAAGACAGTAACACAGTAAAATTTAATTTCTGTCTGGCATATATTGCTATGCCACCACCTTTTCTGGAACGGTGGAGGCTAGCTGCTGCAGGGCCAGTTCAGAGTAGCTGCTGCAAGGCAAGTGGTGGCTGGTTGCTGCAGGACTGGTGGAGACTGTCTGCTGCTAGTACACATCATCAGATAAAATTCCAGAAAGGCTCAAGGCCCAAAACAGTCCAGACAGCTCAAACAGTCGGTGCTGGGCCATGCACCAGGTAGATTTCAGAAAAACTCCAGCCTTCAGACAGCCCATGAGCAAGACCAGGCCTCAAACAAATCCAATGCAGGTTACTAAAATGTCCAAAATTTAAGCTCCAGAGATCTCAGAGTGAGAGAAATAAGGAAGAACTTGCAAAACATCCTGGATTCAAACCCAATCTTCATATAATAGAAGACATATGACAACTTAAAACATTAAAATTCTAAATACACATTCAGACCTCACAAACAAAGAGCTGAGTTGGTTGCCATCTTGGATCAAGGGAACATTACGTTGTCACATTAACACACTAGGTTTTTAATACTAATTAGTTTGGTGGTATTTTTTGGAAAGAATGAAAAGGAAGGAAAACAAGACATCATCCCACCTCAGCAGTCTTCATTATCACTGCTTGAGTCTCCTTTTCAGACATTGGACTGGTGTAACAGCACAGGATATAATGCATTGACTTGCTAAATGTGATGTTCATGAGTGCATTTCAAGCAATGAATACTTCATCTTCATGGTCATTTGTGCTGCCTTCAGTGTTATTGTAATATTGTTGAACAAAACAAAATTAGCCACAAATTAACTATTGAGTCTAAAGCTCCTTCAGTTATTTAAAGAAATATCACTGTGTACCACTGCAATGACATATTGGAGCTGTGGAAATGCATAAAATACATAGTAGTACTGGAATCTGAAAAAAAAAATTGCATTCACATTGATTTAACTTTTTTCATTACATATCAACCTTCAGGAATTCATACTGTGTTAAGCTCAAGTAAATTACATCTCGAAATGCATTTTTGTGTTATCTTCTCTTCATACATGAAAAATGTTGGTGAGGGCTATGGTGGTGAAGGTAATTTGTACCTCTGTGGATGAGGAGAATATCATTCTCATTGACTGGACGATGAACCATTTCTGAGTCTGGCTGGCCAGCCAGCAGATGTTCATAGAACCATTCACAGCGATCCTTAAATGGCTGGAAAAAAAAAAAAGACTTCAATCAAAATTGCATATCACATTTCTTACACTAACTATGGTTTTTCTGAGTTGTTAATGCAGTGCAGTCACAGCTCAGAAGGTTTTCAGTACTGTATTCGCCGTTAATACAAAGATTAAGTCAAGGTATTATTGCATAATATATGGTTTTGTTTTCTATATATTGGGGAGAGTTAAGGATTAGCATGGAAGCAGAGTGATAAATGTTTCCCTGGTGGCTGCTTGGCATGCAATCAAAGAAAGAAAAGATTCAATGAAATCCATTCGGTTAAAGTCACCTATAAAAACATAATGAGGACGAAATACTATACTCGAATAGTACTGAAGAAAGAATGAATATCATACCAAACAGAAGATCTTATTATGCAAAATGAATCTGTTTTTAAATCCATTGTTCTGTCCTCAAACATGCAGTACTAGTTTTGAGTATGCATGCAATGCATAGAGACACGCAAATACAAGTTAGAAGTTTCACCTTTCAAGATCGACATAAAAATCAGAAAAATGTGGCTTGATCATTGCATAGCTGTTGGAGCCATGCAGACACATTTCTTAAACTGATCTCCTGATAAGATTCTCTGGAATTTACTCTAAATGATATTACCAATAAAACAGCAAAGCTAGGGTAACACACCTGTAGGGAAGAGAAAAGCTTCTGAAAATGATCAACACCGCTGATCTTAAGAACAGGCTAAAACAACAGAAGGCTACGATGAGTTACACTCCCGTCTGCTCAGAACCAAAATCTGAGGCTACAGTGGGCACAGGGCACTCTTTTAATCTGTCATCCTTTACATCACTTGGAATGGTGTGAACAAACAAACTCACCCACTCCTTCCCCACATGCCATATGGTCTCAATGGCCATTTCACCTTGTGTTACGTCTCACTTATTACTATCTTTACAATATTTCTGGCTCACACTGTCATCTTGGCACCTTGAGCAGCAGCCTCATCCCATCGGTATATGCTACATTAAGTTTCTGGATGCTATTGGATGATTTCCATCCAATAGTAGAGGCTCTAAGGTTTCCTCTGACATATAACAGTCCCTGATTGGGCCGTTTTTTCACCCCAAATAAGACCTGTGTAACTGAGTTTACACAGGGCATAGTCAAGCGTGGTCGAGGCACGCTACGCCCGCTGTGACGCATACAGTGACGCACGCAAGTCTGTATTTTTGTCCTGTATTTTTCCTCTACCCAGTTTCAATTGACATTTTACGGTCGTTTTTGTTACTATTCTGGAAACTTTTTCCACTTTTTCCACCAAAATGGCTAAGAGGATGTTTACAGTGACTGAGGTACTGCAAATGCTGGAAAGGGAGGACGAAAAGTTGGATGTCAAAAGCTTGGACCTGGAAAGTGCGGACTCGGTCGAAGAAGATGCCTTTGAGCAAGGGGGAAGATGTCTTGCTCGACCAAATGTGAGTAATTACTTCTATGAAATTGTTGTTCAGTCACAGACCATGCAGTTTTTTTCGTACAGCAAACTAGAGTAAACACAAGAAACTTTTGCGACAAAAAACGGAGCAGAGTCATTGACTAACTCCATAACAACAAACTCACCCTGCCCTGTGTGCCCTACAGATAATATCTTACTAAGACTGTGAGCAGTGATAGCTAAAAGATAAAGATAAAGATGTGTAAGTCTAACGCACTCATAAGATATAATTGATTACTGTTTTTGGGTGAATGATTTCATCTATTTTATTTTGGTAAATTTATGCTCACCCTGAGCTTTCTCCATTTTTTCTCCCTGTTAAAAGGATTTTCCTATAGGTTATCCTCAGTGGATGTGGGGGTCCAAAGATAGAGGATGTTGCGATGATGCTATGTAAAGCCCATTGAGACAAACTGTTTGTAAAAATGGGCCATACTAATGAAATTGCCTTGCCATTAGTAATCACAAGAAATATTGCTTTTTTCCAGTCCAGTCCCAGTTCTGTTTCTGGCCCCTCCACTGCCCTTACACAGTCTCCAACCAGCCCCTGTAAACCATCATCCCCTGCCAGCCCTCCTCAGCCTCCCAGTCCCAACTCCCAGTCTTCCTCCCTACTTGCTGAGCTTCCTCGCAAGCGTGCAGCTGCTGCTCGCACACGAAGAGAGCTAACAAAGAGGCAGACTCGGAGGCCTGCTGTTGTGCTACAGGATCTGGATCTGTGGCACGGCATTGATGAAGAGGATGAGCCCCCTCATACGTTTTCCTTCTGTCCACAAAGAACTCCTGGAGTGCAACTGGATCTTCAGAAGGATTACAGCCCCTCTGAACTTTTCATGTTGTTCTTCAGTGAAGATGCACTGAATGTTCTCTGCCATCATACAAACAGAAACGCAGAGCGCCGGCTCCTGAAAGAACACTGGAAGCCTGTGGACACCGAGGCCATGATGAAGTACCTGTCCATTGTCATATACCTTGGCCTGGTGAAGCCCTCCGCCATGAGGGATCTGTGGAGGAAGGATCGACTTCACAGCCACCCCTTTCCTTCAAGTGTGATGACAGGCTACAGGTTTGAGCTGATTGGGGCATTCTTGCACATGGGTGACCCAGCAGCTGACCTTTTGAATGACCAGCTTCGAGGCCAGCCTGGTTATGACCCTCTGTTTCGCAGATCATGATGGCATGTAAGGCATTTTACCATCCCTACCAGAACTTGGCCGTTGATGAACGCATGGTAGCCTCGAAAGCTAGACATGGCATGAAACAGTACATGAAGGACAAGCCGACAAAGTGAGGTTTCAAGCTGTTTGTACTGGCTGATAGCAAGACAGGCTACACATGCAACTTCAATGTGTACCAGTGGAGAGCACTCACTCCTAGCGGAAATGGTCTGAGCTATGATGCGGTTGTAAGCCTGCTCCAGGTGCCCTTCCTTGGGACAGGCTACAATGTGTATGTGGACAATTTCTACACAAGCAGAGCTCTTTTTCTCCATCTCCACCAGATCCACTATGGGGCCTGTGGCACCATGAGGGAAAACAGGCTTGGTTTCCCAAAGAACAGGGCAAATGCTCTCCCCAAGACAGCAGAACGAAGGGACATGAGGTGGATCAGGGAGGGTCCCTTGCTGTATGTCAAATGGAAGGACACAAGGGATGTAACTGTGTGTTCTTCGCTTCATAAGGCCTATGGCAGAGACATGGTGCAGCGGTGGGTCAAGAACCGTGATGGCAGCTGGTCGAGGCGCACTGTACCTGTACCTGAGCCAGTGAAGGAGTACAACAAGTACATGGGGGGAGTGGACATGTCAGACGCTCTCTGTTCACTGTTTCTCAGTTCACAGGGGTCAGAGTCCCCTGACCCAGAAGAGCTTCAGGGAGTCACTGTGTTTGGAGCTGCCTGACTTCAGGGGGACGACCACTGACAGTGAGGAGGCAGCAGGGACAGCACAGCCACAGGAGGCAGCTGCTGAAGACCCGTGCAAAGGAGACAAATAATTTTTTGGCAAAATGTAGACACAGGTCTTGGGATTCATAAAATCTAATTTTCAGAGCTCTGCTCCTCACCAAATTTAAACAGGAGGGCTCAGAGCGGCAGCAACACCTGTTTTTGCCACAATTGACTGTAATGCAAATCAAGGTTTTCCTCAAAACAATTTCACTCTGTCTTCGCACTGTCCTTCCCCGCGAGTTTTCAAATCAAATCAAATAAAGACTGTCGGAATCTCCAGACTCTTCTGTCTCTTACAGTGTTGTCGCTTTTCGGACCGGAGCTACGGTTTGCTCGCAATTCGAAGTAGTTCGGGACGTGGTCAAAAGGTACTTTTGGGAGAATTTTAGGGAGACTGAGCTCTGACCTGAGCGAATTCTCAAATCACCGTGGCAACCTCAGGTCTCTCAGCTCAGGTCTGTGTGCTGCCTTTGCTGTGGATCAAACCCACCCCACTTTGGAGCCTCACTGCTTCGTCATACTTTGTCACAGAAACGCCGTTCAAAGTTTAAACGGGTCAGAAGACCTAGAACTCCATATATAAGGCGCACCGGATTATAAGGCGCATGGTCAGCTTTTGAAAAAATTGAAGGCTCTTAGGTGCGCCTTATACTGCGGAAAATACGGTACATATTCAGATTCTGAGCAGAATAGAGTAATAGGGCTTCCATGACTGGCTGACGTGCCACTATTAGGGGAGACAGATCAGGAAATGGACGTTAGACCACCTAAGTGGAAGGAGGTTGAGGAGGAGCACTATGGCCACACTGCGTTCAAATCTCAACAATGCCGCCCCTCTCAAAAAGAAAGTATTCAATCTGAGGAGGATGGCTCCCTGGTATAGTTACCAAATCCGTACCTTGAAGCAGACATCAAGGAAATTAGAAAGAAACTGGCGTTCCAGTAAGTCAGAAGAGTCTAACAGAGCCTGGAAAGATAGCCTAAAAACATATAAAAAAGCTCTCTGCAGTACTAGAAGTTCATATTACTCAGCACTCATAGAAGAAAACAAGAACAACCCCAGGTTTCTCTTCAGCACTGTAGCCAGGCTGACAGAGAGCCATAGCTCAGTTGAACCAGTGATCCCCTTAGCTCTAAGCAGCAACGATTTTATTAACTTTTTTACAGACAAAATTCTCACGATCAGAGAAAGAATTTATCAGCTCTTGCCTACGTTAGATAAAAATCCCCTACTGAATACGGCAACTCCTGAATCAGCTGCGACGCCTCTTTTACATCTGGAATCATTCTCACCTCTGAATCTTCATCAAGTTTCATCATCCAGACCGTCAACCTGTCTATTAGACCCAGTACCAACTAGCCTCTTTAAAGAGATCTTTCATATAATTGAGCGGTTCATTTTTTATTTGATTAATCTGACTTTATGTCTGGGTTATGTACCTCAGGCACTTAAGACTGCGGTCATCAAACCCCATCTTAAAAAGCCTAATCTTGATCCAGATGTTTTGGCAAATTATAGACCCATATCGAACCTTCCATTTATTTCTAAAATCATCAGCAAAACAACTACACGAGCATCTGGATGGGAACAGTTTATTTGAAGAGTTTCAGTCAGGATTTAGAGCCCATCATAGCACAGGGTTAGGGCTGGTTAAAGTCTCCAATGACATTCTAATGACCTCAGACAATGGATCAGCCTCCATACTTCTTCTAGATCTTAGT
Organism: Echeneis naucrates; assembly: GCF_900963305.1. Lineage (NCBI taxonomy): Eukaryota > Metazoa > Chordata > Actinopteri > Carangiformes > Echeneidae > Echeneis > Echeneis naucrates. Next base: position 2,616,880 of record NC_042516.1, read on the forward strand.
GCTGCATTCGACACCATAGATCATAATATTTTGCTACAGAGACTGGAACATGAAATTGGAATTAAAGGAACTGCACTAAGGTGGTTCAAATCCTACTTATCAGACAGACATCAGTTTGTTCATGTAAACAACAGCTCCTCCTCATGTACTGTAGTCAGTCATGGAGTGCCGCAGGGTTCGGTACTTGGACCCATCCTCTTTACGCTTTATCTGCTTCCTCTAGGCAACATTATCAGGAAACACAGCATCAACTTCCACTGCTACGCAGACGATACTCAGCTGTACCTATCAATGAAGCCAAATGAAGTCACTCAGATAGTGTGACTGCAGGTATGTCTTGAAGACATAAAAGTCTGGATGACTGGAAATTTTTTACTTCTCAACTCTGACAAAACAGAAGTTATTGTACTCGGTCCTAAGCACCTCAGAAAAATACTATCGAATCATTTCATCATTCTGGACGGCATTACTTTGGCTTCCAGCTCCACTGTAAGAAACCTTGGAGTAATTTTTGACCAGGACATGTCCTTTGTCCCTCACATAAAACAAGTTAGTCGGGCAGCTTTCTTCCACCTGAGTAACATTAGGAAAATCAGAAACATCCTTTCTCAGGATGATGCAGAAAAACTAGTCCATGCATTTGTAACTTCTAGGCTGGACTACTGTAACTCATTACTATCTGGATGTCCAAACAAATCTCTAAAAGGCCTTCAGTTAATTCAGAACGCTGCTGCACGAATATTAACAGGAACTAGGAAAAGAGATCATATCTCTCCTGTGTTAGCTGCTCTTCATTGGCTGCCAGTAAAATATAGAGTAGAATTCAAAATCCTTCTTTTAACGTATAAAGCTCTTAACGGCCAAGCTCCATCGTATCTCAGAGAGCTCATAGTTCCTTACTGTCCTAGCAGGCCACTCCGCTCTCTAGATGGAGGTTTACTTGTGGTTCCTAGAGTCTCCAAGAGTAAATCTGGAGGCAGATCGTTCAGTTATCAGGCTCCTCTTCTATGGAACCAACTTCCAGCATTGGTCCGGGGGGCGGACCGATGCTGGAAGTGGAAATTTAGTAATTTTCAAGACCAGGCTTAAAACTTTCCTTTAAAGTCCTCTACTCTTTAGCTATGCTGCTAGGGGAAGGACTGAGTCTCTCTCTCTCTCTCTCTCTCTCTTTCTCTCACCATCCAGCCTTCTTAAAAAACACAGTTTCACCCAGTTCTAAGCAATTATACTGCATTTACTAACCATGTTTTGCCAAAGTCTCCTCTCTCTCCCTGTCTTCATCCTGCAGGTGGTGACTCATCGCCATCCCATGTTCCTGCAACACCTGCTGGTCCCATATTTCATGAATTCTGCACTACAGCTCAATTCCATGAACTTCATGCAGCAACATGTTCCTGCCTACACCCCCCCCCCCCCCCCCCACTCCAATGTCTCTCTCTCTCTCTCTCTCTCTCCCTCTCCCTCTCAACCCAACCGGTCGAGGCAGATGGCCGCCCCCCCCGAGCCTGGTTCTGCTCGAGGTTTATCATGATTTGGCGCTATACAAATAATTCTGATTTGATTTGATTTGAGGTAATCAGGTGTGCGAAGGCTTCTTCGGGCCCAGGGCAAAATTTAGTCCCCTACCGGGTTTATAAAAGTGCACCTGATATCCAAATGTTTTTGTGGAGGCAATTAAGAATAGTTTGGAAGAAACAGTCTATTCCTAGAGCAGGGCACAGGGCAGGAGGTTTTCTTATGCCAAAGGAGAAGGAGTCTTCAGACCTGAGTCAGTTCCGTATTATCTCTCTCCTGAATGTAGAGGGGAAGATTGTCTCTAGTGTAGTTGCACAGAGACTAGCAAGTTATTTAGAAAGGAATGGCTTAATAGATACTTCAGTACAGAAGGCAGGAATACCGGGTTTCACAGGGTATTAAGAGCACACTAGCATGATTTGGCATCAGATTCAGGCAGCCAAGAGTGAGAAAATAGACTTGCATGAGATATTCTTGGACTTTGCAAATGCATTTGGTTCAGTGCCACATAGCCTTATTTGGAAGGTGTTTGAGTATGTTAGAGTGCCTGGAGTAGTTGTTAATTTAAGAGCATATTTAAGCGTATTATGGCAAGGTGTACAATTTCTCCATTAACTTTCACAATAGAAATGGAGGTAATTATTAGAGCTTCTAGGTGGGTGAAGAAGGTGGAGAGAGGCAGCAGGATGGGAGACATACAGAGATTGTGGGTAATGTACAGGTAGGCCGTGGAGGCTTGGGGCTTGGCCCAGGAAAACAGGTGTAGAGTAGAGCAGTAGAGCAGCAACATATGATGTATTGCCAACTCCCCAAAACCTAAAATCTTCGGTAAATTGAGACTGGCTATGTTCAGGGTGTTGTATTCAGGTACTGCAACTCTAAAGCACATCTTGTCAGGTTGTAAGGCAACATAACCAGGTTTTAAAAAGCTTAGCTGCAGGCATTGAAGCTATACGGAGGCAGGCAAATTTAGGAGGGTCTAAGACAAAGAGAGTGGCAATTTAGTTTGTTCAATAAGGAGGGGAAGTTAATAAGATAACAAGGAGGCAAGGCAGCTTAGAGGATGCTAGTGATTGGGAGATGCAGGTGGATTTTGGAGGAAAGCTTGTTGTTCCCCAGGAAATAGCCTGTACAAAGCTAAGACCTGATATAATTTTGTGGTTTAGGAGGAGAAAGAGAATATATTTCAAAGAGCTGACTGCGCTGTGGGAGGATTCAGTTCAAGAAGCACATGAAAGGAAAAAGCTCAGGTATGCAGATCTAGGTAAGGATGCTGAGCAATGAGGGTGGAAGGTTAGGATTTGTCCAGTGGAAGTAGGTTGTAGAGGGTTTGTAGCAAGACCTGCTGTTGCTTTGTTGAGGGAGTTGGGAGGAAGGGGACAGTGGGTGAGGAAAATACTGAAAGAAATGTCGGATGAGGCAGTAAAATCCAATCAGTGGGTTTGGATTAGAAGTAGTTAATAGTAGCTGGGGCCCAGCAGGTGCTCTTAAGACAGAGACTCTTCAGAGAAGCAGAGGAAGAAATCCAGGAAGAGGAAGTGCATTTAAGTGGGGGGTGTGGCCTGTTTGAACCTCTTTGAGACCATGCGGTTATTCCACATGGGTTGGCCTGTATTGGTTTGATTTGGTTTGTGTTTCAGACTGTTCAGGTGAGTTTGGTTGCTGAATCTGCTAGTGTAGCTTGTACTCTCCCTCTACACTTTCCCCTACCCGAACCAGGGTCTGTATCCCCACCTCGCTTTCACTGGTGCAGTTGGTGAGAGGTCAAAGTAGTTGACGGTAGTGCTGTGCGAGATAGTTGTCTTGACGTGAGGAGTCATGATGGCTGGCATTAGAGGGGTGACTCTGGGATGCCATTGATCACTGGAGGTGTCGTGGGCCTAAATCGACAAAACACTGGTGAAAGGGGGTTCCCACCTGATGACTCCAAAGACATGTTGGCTATCACTGCTAACTGGCCTAGTTAGATATTATCTTTATGGCACATAGGGCAGGGTGAAAGTTTGTTGTTAGGGAGCGAGTCAATGAGTCTGAATCTAGAGTAAATACAAAAAATGACAAAAAATGGACCAAAGAATTATATACTTCAGACATTAAGCCCAAACAAGAAGAATCGACAGACTTTCTAATATTAATCTGCCTTGACCGAAACCTGAACAGGTGGAATTATTAGACAACTTAATGACAAGAGAATGAAATTAGGAATGCTGTTTCATGTATGAAATCGGGGGAAGTCACCAGGCCTTGACAGATTCCTTGTGGAATACTGTAAGCAGTATATACAGTATCTCACAAAAGTGAGTACACTCCTCACATTTCTGCAAATATTTCATTATCTTTTCATGGGACAACACTGAAGAAATGACGCTTTGATACAATGTGAAGTAGTCAGTGTACAGCTTATATAACTGTAAATTTACTGTCCCCTCAAAATAACTCAACACAGAGCCATCAATGTACAAGCTGCAACAAAAGTGGTAGCCACACAAAATATTGACACTGGGCCCAATTTGGACATTTTCACTTAGGGTGTACTCACTTTTGCTGCCAGCAATTTAGACATTGTTGGCTGTTGCTGTGTGTTGAGTTATTTTGAGGGGACAGTAAATTTACACAGCTATACAAGCTGTACACTGACTACTTTACATTGTAAGTGTCTTCAGTGTTGTCCCTTGAAAAGATATAATGAAATATTTGCAGAAATGTGAGGGGTGGACTCATTTTTGTGAGATACTGCAGATATCCTGGCGCCAATATTGCAAGAGGTGTACAATGAAGCTTTTAAAGTAGGAACCCTCCACCCAACATCTAACGAGGCCTTAATATCAGTGATACCTAAAAAAAGACAGACACCACAAACCCCACTAACTTCCAGCCTCCAAGCTTGATAAATCTGGATTGTAAGATCCTAACTAAGATCCTGGCTACACACTTGGAGATGGCTTTACCAAGCATAATACACTCTGACCAAGTCAGATTCATGAAAAGATTACTAACACCTGATCTGGCTGAATTGAACCGAAAAAACCCAGTCATTGCCCTCTCGCTGGATGCCGAGAAGGCATCTAACTGAGTTCAATGGGAATTTTTATTTGCAGCTCTGTCACATTTTGGATTCGGACCAACCTTTACTAAACGGATCAGAACTATATACAAAAAACCTAAGGCTGCAGTGATAACAAATGGTGTAACTTCACCTCTTTAACCCTAACCTCACCAGAGCTGCACAACAGGGCTGCGCTCTGTCACCATTACTGTTTAATACTGTACTAAAACCATTTTCTATTGCCATCAGAACTAATGCAGCCATTAGAGGGGTGGAAGGAGGAGGTAAAGAGCACAACCTATTATTTCAGGCGGACGATATTCTGATGCTGATAAAAGACCCATTAAATTCCATACCACATTTGATGAACACAATTTTACTCCAAATTATCAGGATATAAAATCAACTGGTCGAAGTCAAAGGCTATGTCCATATCTGGATCTGCAATTCAAATGTACTGACAAATTTTGGCTTGAAATGGATAGCAAAAGGGATGAAATATTTGGGAATCAAACTAGGTAGTAAAGTGGAGGAAATGCCTTAATTAAATTTAGAACCAACAAAAAATTAAAACTAATATGGATAAATTGGGGAAATTTAGGCTTACATCATGAGGGAAGGTCAACGTGATAAAAATGGTGGTTGCACAGCAATTTAATTATGTGCTTATGATGTTGCCAGTAACTATATCTCCTCAGATCTTTAAACAGTATGATACAATAACTAAAGCATTTTTATGGGAGAGGAAAAGACCCAGAATCAAAGTTAGCAAAATGCACTCTACTAGAGAACCCAAGATTATATTATGACTCCTTTGAAATGGCCAAACTAGCCAAACACCAGTCCTTATATTATATACTGAACCCTATTATGTCTCACTCCAAAGAGATCTGGAACAAAATACACAAAATGCATAAATTATCACATTATAAACATAAATATTCCTCTATGTGGCATAACCGCATGATAAGCATTGGTAAGACATCCATATATCGGAAGAGATGGCACGTTAATGGATTATACCATGCTGATTTATATGAAGAAGGTGTGTCATTTCCTGATATAAAAAGAAAATACAATCTTATGGGAAGGGAAATTTTTTGGAAATATCTTCAGATCAGAGACTATCACATCCAGTATTCAGTACAAAGATGGAAACCCCCATCACTGACTATTTCAAGCTACCCGTGGAGCACCACAGAGCCTCTATATTTTATAAAACAACCAACCAACTGCTCAGCAATGACTGTCAGAGCCTGAAAACAATAAGGGAAAAAGATCTGGAATGGCAGCTGGATGAAGAGGAGTGGCTGAGAATCAAATCCAACAATGGGTAATACATCAGGGAAGCTAAGGGGAAATGTACACAGTACAAAATAACACACAGGTACTATTGGACTCCAGAGACACTCAACAGAGTAGGTATAATAAACAATAACTTCTGTTGGAAATGTAAGAAAGACATAGGCACCTTCCTGCATTGTTTATGGGGATGTCCTGTCATTCAACCGTCCTGGAAAGCAGTCATGGACAACTTGAGCAAATGACTGGGACGTTACATAACATTATCTCCCAGGCTATGTCTATTAGATAAAAGCTAAATGCACAATTTATCAAGAACAGAATTCTTGGTGATTATGGGAGGTACTGCGACAGCCACCAGGACAATACTCAAACTGTGGAAAACACCCAAACTCCCTGAACCAAAAGAGTAGATAAACGGCTTCATATGAACGTATGCTCAACAGGATGAACAACAGAAACAATACTAAAACATCGGCCTGAGACTTGTTCTGGACTAACGTTGCAATGTCTGACGAGCACATAGCATGAATCTGAGTGTATTATGCATTTTAATCTGTTGTGTGGTTACTGTACGCTCTGCAGCTAATACCAATATGTTCCCTATATGTAACAGTATCATTTTGACTGTATTCTCATTTTATTTTTGTTTTGCTATATTAGATGTAATGTGCACGATAGGGAATGTCTCACAATGTAAAATGCTGTACTGTCTAACACAGAAGATAAAAGAAATAAAAACTTCAATTACAAAAAAAAAAAAAAAAAACAAAAAAAAAACACAGCAGCTGTTGCACTGCATTATGTGATTTGAGTGTCACAGAATACAGCTGGGCCATTAAAAATTCGACAATATGATTGTATCCCTGGGCCAGATGTAGCCCATGGGCCTTGAGTTTGACACATGCGGGTTAATGGAACAGGCCAGGCAGCTCAGGAGGGGCAGAGGAAAGCTCAGTGGGAGCAATGGCAGACTGCAAACAGTGTGAATGACAAAAAAAATTCCAATTAATAATGGTGCCAGCAGACCCGTCGATGTGAGGGTTATGGATTTTAAGCCAGGTAAACCCTAAAACTAAAGGGGCCTGTGGGAAGGGAATAACTAAGAGTCTGATGGCCTCTCAATGGTTTCCAGATTGCAAGAGACAGAAAAGCATGGCACGATGGGTGATACAAGCCAGAAGCTTTCTATTCAGAGCTTTCACATCTTTGGGTTCAGGAAGGACTTCCAGGGGAAACCAGTCTGATCCACAAAGGCTGCATCAATGAAGTTATAATCTGCACCTGAGTCCACCAGAGCAAGAAAAGGGAGCGAGTCCATTTGACAGATGAGGGTAGGCTTGAGCTGCAACAGAGGGTGAGGAGAATTAGGAGAAACAGACGTATTGGTCATCAGGACCCCCTTTCTGTCTGATGAGCCTAATCTTTTGGCCACAGAGGGCAGGAAGTAAAGAAATGGCCAGCCTTGCCACAATATACACACAACCCAACCGTCATCCTACATTTGCACTCTGCTGGAGTGAGGCAGGCTCTCCCGAGCTGCATGGGCTCCTTTTCTGAAGAGACCACAGATGAGCTGGTAGATGACAAGGCTGAGCTTCCTGATGGTGCTGAGAGTGGATCATGAGAGGCAGATGACTGTTGGAAGCAACCAGCTCTCAACTTACAACATTCACGCAGCCAATTATGAAGTGTGATTGCAAGAGAAACCAGAGTACAAAGTTCATCATGTTTATCATGTGAAGATATTTCATATTTCATAGGTTCGCTTAATTCTCCCCGTTGGGCTGCCTCAGTTGGCAGAAAAGTTCCCAAAAAATAAATAAATAAATAAATAATAGTAATCTGCCACACTCATATTTTCCTGCTGAAGATTCAACAGGCGATCAACTGCATCCTCTTCATAATCAGGGTGGTCAAACACATCCTTCATCAGCATATGACCAAGTACACACTGATTAGAATAGATGCCCTCTGCCCAGGTTAACGCTCTTCCTCTTAGTAGCCCCAAGACAAATTGTACCTTAGCTTGTTCTGTAGAGAATGGCTTGGACCATTGTTGGAAAGCCATAGCACATTGGAGAAGAAATCCCCAGCACTTGTCCAGCTGTCCAGAAAATAGCTCAGGGTTGATCACATAAGAGTCTCTGGGTGGAGGTGCTGGGGTTGTGACTTGAGGGGAAGGCTGAGGCAGAGGACACTGGAGCAAGGGGAGTGAGCAAAGAGGTGAGTTGGGAAACCTCAAGCAAACGATCAATTATCTGCTTTACCACGCTCTAATTGCTGGGTGCCAGAGTGCACGGACAAGTTGTTCATGTTGTCCCAGTCAAATTCATTGGTGGATAACTGCATGTACAAGGTGGGGGTTGGGGGCAGTGCCGGGGTTGCGTTCGCTGGATCGATGTTGGCTAGACTGTTCTGTGAAGATATAAGAAGGTAGGACCCAGAAGCAGACAGAGTCAATGAAGGGAGGGTTCAATGTTCTTTAATGGGAAAAGAAAGGGGGGTGGGCGAGGGAAAGTGGCTCATGAGCAGAACTAGGGTGAGTGTTTGAATACTGCTGTGTTGAGGTTTTGAGGTGGCAATGAGGCCTGAGACTGGGCCTGGATGTGGCAGGCAGGGCAATAATGGCAGGCACAGGATCCAGGGCAGAGACAAGGTGACGTGATCAGGGGCAGAAGGCAGGTCAAGTAACCAGGACAGAGATGAGGAGATGTGGTCAGGGGCAGCAGGCAGGTCAGGTTGCCAGGACAGAGACGAGGAGACATGGTCAGGGACAGGCAGAGTCAATAACAGGAGTTCAGTCCCGAAAAGAGTGCTGGAGAGTAGTGCATGACACAACGACAATCTGGCAATGATTGGATGGAAAACCAGGGCTTTGATCAACCTGGCTGATCAGATAATGAGAACCAGGTGACCAACCAGGCTGGAAACTAGGGCAATGAGACTATGCCCATGCCACACCCACACCACACCCACACATGCACTCAGGACAGGGGAGGGGAAGACAGGGAGAATAAGGAAACTCAGACATGGCTGGAGCCATGACACCTTCCCATTGAAATTAATAGGAAAATGTGTCCAAATTTCTGACTAGTACTGAACTGAGGATGGGTTCTTGTATTTGATTTATCAATTCACCAATAACCTTTAAAAAAAATGTAATAGTTCATCATCATGTGACAATCAATTAGTCCACTGTCATTGTTGTCCATTGTTTTTCTTTAGTGGCACCTAGAAATATCCTGTTAATACTTAATATGAGAAATAGGGCTTTTATTTTACCATTTTTGTGCCTTACAAGTTCCTCTCGCACATACATTTATCAACCACTGTGACAACTCAAATAGGGCCCAAGCACCGTTTATATGTTCTTGAATCGTACTGTTGAAGAGAAACAACCTTACCTATTCACTCAGTAGACCTACTTTCACCAGTTTAAAAAAAAAAAAAAAAAACAAAAAAAAAAACAGCTGAATGGTCCCCCGCTTTCTCATTATGTAGCATTGGGTGTGCAGTGTTTGTGGAGCAGGCAATCAAAGTCAAACAGTTACCAGAAATGTGCTAATACCAGCCACATTCTTAACGTAGAGGGAGAACAGCTCTTGTCCAAAGGGACTACTGAAACACCAAAACGATGAAAGTTACATTGCAATGCATGGAATCCTTCACCTAATGTACAGGCCAGTTTGATGTTGTTTCCACCTGTTGTCAGAGAACAATTGCAGTGCTCTGCCATCACTGTTAGTCTTCCTGGCTGCATAGCATTGGCATGGACCCTCCAGTTGGTGGTGACATGGATTGGGATACCAAATCTGAACCTTCATTAAGGATAGGATGTCCACAGGAGGACCACAGGGAGCTGTAGGTCAGTGCTTATGTGAGATTATGAGGTGACAAAGAGATTGGGGCAGTACCGCAGCATAGTAGTTGGCACTGTTGCCCCCAGTACAAAGGTGGTGGGATTCCAGGAATGGGGCTTTTTGCTTGTTCTCCCCATGTTTGCATGGGTTTCCTCCCACCATCTAATCAATCTGTATATTAATTAATGAATTAATTAATATACAGGCTGAAGGAATATTGACTCCATTTCCTGTTTGTTTTATATTTGAATGTTGGCCGTTGATCTTCCAGTGAGAGTAGATTTCCCAAAGTCAGCCCCTCAGTTTACAGATCTATTCCCAGCCTTCTAAGACTTTAAAGGTGCTGGAGGATACACCCCGTGTGCCATGTCGACTACAACAAACTTATTCAGGAAAGCCCACCAGTTTTCTATTGACTTAACTGTATGTTGCAATGGATGACGTCACCAGTATATGGTTAATTGAAAAGGTTATGGATATAGAGAATCCCACTCTGTGTCTTAAGGTTATGTCTTCCAAGTGTTCTAGGCTTTTTTTTTCCCCCTGCCTTATTTTGTTTGTCATTTAATCAAATTAATATTTAGTAGCCCTGCCACAAGCACACAGTCGAGTTGTAATCCCGGCTGCCTTTAACACTGTTGAGGGGTAATCTTATCCCATTCTTCTTGAACAACTGCTTTTACTTCCTCCAAATGTTTTGGTTTATGTTTCTAAAATAGACCTTTTGATAATTCCACACAGATTTTTAATTGGGCTCATGTCCAGGTATTGAACTGGATACTACTGTATAAGAACTGGGTGTTGTGCTCCTGTGGCCAAGTTCTACTTCTCCTGGAAATGTGGCAAGGGACATTATCTTGCTGAAATATGCAGTTTTGCCCCCGACGGAACAGTTATTGAGGGATAATTTTAGTTACATGTGTTGTAGGTTTACGTGTAAGCTTTATGCTGAAGTGACAATACACTGGTAGAATAACAAGAGAACTTCCCACTTATGTCTATATGAAAGTCTGCCAGATGGGGAAGTAGAAAGGTTTACTGGTTTACTGAAACTAGGTGCAGAGGCTATGAAAATGTCAGTAAATGCCAAGTTGTTTAATGTCATGAGATGTTATTAAAAAAACCAAGGCAAGAAAACCTTGCCATGATTAGATCATCAAAAAGGTCACCAGTTCGATGAAAGGTTAAATATAATAGTGGCAGACAAAAACGGGTTGTGGTTTCAGGTGAAGACAGGAGAGGCCTAAGGAATACATAAGCAGGAGTGTCAAAGGAGCCACTTAGTGTGAACTCAGAGGGTCCGATACACTCAGTTGTTTGTTTAGATAGTTTCCCGAAAACAACGTGAGCTACATAGATAACTGGAAGGCTTTCTGGGGGAGACCTGGTCTGATTAGGAGAAATGGTTTCCATCTCACCGTGGACGGGGCCGCTCTCATTTCTAGGAACATGGCCGATTTTATTAGAAATCCAAAACCCTGACAATCCCGAGTCGAGACCAAATTAAACAGAAGAGGAGCTAAAAACAAAAACCTAACTGAAATCAAAACAGCCACAAATTCGGTCTCAAATAACACTGCAATTAAATGCGAACTGTTGAATATTCAATCACTATCATCAAAATCTCTACTAGTTAATGATCTCATAGCTGATCATCGTATTGATTTGTTATGTATAACTGAAACCTGGCTGCAGCAGGATGAGTATGTTAGTATTAATGAAGCTACACCCCGACTCATGTTATTTTTTCATATCCCTCGTACCACAGGTCGAGGAGGGGGGGGGTGGTGGCAATATTTCAATCAAATCTTGACGATGCCACCCCTCTCAAAAGGAAAGTAATCAAACAGAGGAGGCTGGCTCCATGGTATAATTCCCAAATCTGGAATCTTTTTTATCTGTGCATGTACTTTGTCCCTCATATAAAGCAAGTCTCTAATATAGCCTTCACCTACGCAATATTGTGAAGGTCAGAAACATTATGTCTCAAGAGGATACAGAAAAACTAGCCCATGCATTTGTTACCTCTAGACTACTGCAATTCACTGCTATCAAGATGCACAAATATTAACATGAACTAGAAAAAGAGATCACATTTCTCCTGTGCTAGCTTCTCTTCATTGGCTCCCAGTACAATTCATTAGGGCACTTTGCTTACTGAATGTAGGTTGACTTGTGGTTCCTAGAGTCTCCAAGTGTAAATCGGGGGCAGATCTTTTAGCTATCCTTGTAGAATTACAGAGAGTTGGCTTGATCCATTTACATTTACTTTTAATCCAGCTCAAAGCATACCGCATAAGAAAGCACCTGTAACAAAGACAACACCCGATAAGTTTCACGCCAACATCCTAACATTACAATTACAGTTACCATTAAGTTGGCAACATTAGTTTCACTATATAAACTATATATGACAATCCTCTTCAATGGACCACCTCCCATTATCAGTCCAGTGACAACACTGGTAGCATTTACCCTGACCCTAACCCACAAAGCCACCTTTATGACAAAGCCTGAAGTTAAAAACTTCATTTCATTACTGTTTTTCTTTGAGTTGTGCTGCTATAGGCCTGCACTGGGTCTGGGTCTGGCTCGCTCTCTCTCTCTCTCTCTCTCTCTCTCTCTCTCTCTCTCTCTCTCTCTCCTCTCTCTATCCTCTCTCTCTCGTCTCTCTTCCTCTGTCCTCTCTCTCTCTCGCTCTCTCTCTCTCTCTCTCTCTCTCTCTCTCTCTCTCTCACCACCGTCAGCACGCTCTGCTCAGACTCAATTAAAACTATACTTATAGCTCGTATTTCTGAATTTTTCTGTCTGGCCGGTGGCGTCCCTGCAGCATGGCGGGGAACGCCGCCAAGTTCTCCCGGCTGTCGCGGAAGCACGGCGTGAAGGTGCCCGGCTGTCCGCACTCCGTGGAGGAGGTGGCCCTGGCTGTGGGGGGGGGAGGTCGGCTATGACAGCGTCAAGACGGCCTCCAGGATGAACGGAGCCGTGGTCCTGTTCTTAGACGAGGTTCGGAAGGTGGAGCAGGTGGTGGAGAAGGGAATCACGGTGGGGGGAGCGTTTACTCCGGTGCAGCCGCTGGAGACCCCCACCAAGAGGGTAATTATTAGTAACATCCCCCCCTTCATCAAAAACAAGGACCTGGCCAAAGCCCTGTCCCGGTACGGGCAGATGGTCGGGCCCATTAGAATGGTGCCGCTGGGATGTAAGTCCCCGAAGCTGCGGCATGTGGTCTGCCACAGGAAACAGGTCCACATGGTCCTGAAGGACACGGAGTCCCCCCTGAACCTGACCTTCAGGGTGGACGGGTTCGGGTACATGGTGTTTGTCACGTCTGATGCCATGAAATTTGCATTTGTTACCAAATTTGGATGTGGGGCGGAGGGACACCTGGTGCGGGCCTGCCGTGGGCCTGCCGCGAGGCCAGGGGACCCCCAGCCGGTCCGGCTCGGTCGCCGGCTGCGGCTGGGGGTCCGGGCTCCGGTCCGCCGCTGATGGTCCGGCCTCGGACTTACTGACAGGGGAGACCGGCGCTCCGGATTTTAAAACTAGAAAAATCCTGCTGACTCCCTCCGATGAGGAGAAGGACAGCGATCTGACTGCTTCCCAAAAAGAAAAATGTACAGTCTATTCATTCGAGAGGGTTAAGACTTTTTTAAGAGAGACCAAAGGTCAGAGGGCAGTGAAGCTGGAGGAGGAGTTTCCTGACCTCAATGGTTTTATACAGTCTGTCAGCCGGCTGAGAAAAGAGCAGGTTTTTAGCAACCAGGAGGTCTACAGGCTTAAAAAGTTGGTTACAAAAGCCAGATATGTCCTCTCTCAGGATGACGACGATGTTGATGATGAAGATGAAGAACATTTGTTCTTAACTCCACCCTTTTAAATGTCTGTGCTTCTTCTAGTGTGTCCTTTTTTTTTTACCTCCACCATGGCTAACATCCACATAGGATCTTTTAACATTAACGGAGCTCGGAGCGAGGCCAAGAGAGCTGCTGCTTTTAAACTGTTTGAGATTAAGAAACTTGATGTGGTTTTCATTCAGGAGACTTACAGCACCCCAGAAATTGAGGGGGACTGGAAGAAGGAATGGTCTGGGGGGGTCTTCCTGAGCCACAAAAGGTCCAACAGTGCCGGTGTGGGGGTCCTGCTCTCCAGAACTTTTAGTCCTTGCTCCGTGGAGGTAGAACATATTTTATCAGGACACATTTTAAAAGTCATGGCTTTGTATGAGAATGCAAAAATGGCTTTATCTGTATTTATGCTCCGGTTTTAAGCACAGAGAGGATGGCGTTTTTAGATGTTTTATGTAAAACCCTGAGCGCCTGCACTGATGAATATTTATTCCTGGGGGGTGATTTTAACTGCACTGAAGACGACAAGTCAGACAGGAACCACCTGGAGCCTCATCCTGCTTCCTCTGCTTGGCTCAAACGCTTGATGGAAACCCACAAGCTGAAGGATGTGTGGAGAGGTTTTAACGTTTGGGACAGACAGTTCACCTGGACTCATTTTAAAGACAACTCTGTCTCTCTGGCCAGGTTGGACCGCTTTTACTGTTTTAAGCACCATTTTAGCATTTTTAAAAGCTGTCACATTGTTCCTATCGGCCTGTCTGATCACTCTCTGGTTCACTGTTGTTTTTTTATCCAGAATGTAAAGACCCCCAGCGCCTACTGGCATTTTAACACAGCTCTTTTATCAGACAGCTCTTTTAGAGAAGCTTTTAGGTTTTTATGGTCCTCACACAGAGAGAGGAAGTCCACGTTCTCCTCAGTGCAGCAGTGGTGGGAGTGGGGAAAGATGCTGACTAAACAGTTCTGTCAGCAGTATACGCGCAACGTCACCAAGCACATCACCAGATCCCTTCAGGACCTGGAGACTGAGGTACAGACCTTACTGGGCTGTACAGGAGACCAAGGGTGTGTTGAAGCCCTGAGAAATAAAAAGGCTGCTTTGGCCAACTTGCTGGGTGTAACAGCACAGGGAGCTCTGGTCCGGTCACGCTTCGTGAACGCCTCCCTGATGGACGCCCCGTCACAGTTCTTCTTCGGCCTGGAGCGCAGGAACGGCCAGAGGAAGATCATCCACTCGCTGCGCTCCGACAACGGTTCCCCGGTGGAGGATGCTAGGGAGATCAGGAGGCTCGCCACACAGTTTTACCAGGAGCTGTACCAGAAGGAGCTGGTGGAGGACCCTGAGCTGGCTGCGGCCTTCCTCTCCGGCCTGCCACAGGTGACAGCAGCATCCAACACCATGCTGGAGGCCCCGCTGACTGTGGCGGAGCTGAACGCAGCCCTCATGAGCCTCGCCAGTGGAAAAGCTCCTGGAATCGACGGTCTCCCAGTGGACTTCTATAAGGCCTTCTGGTTTTTGCTGGGACCAGACATGCTGCAGGTGTTCCAGGAGAGCCTGAGGACTGAACTGTTACCTCAGAGCTGCAGGAGAGCCGTCATCACCCTGCTCCCCAAAAAGGGTGACCTGCAGGACCTGAGGAACTGGAGGCCGGTCTCCTTACTGTGTGGGGACTATAAAGTCCTGGCCAAAGCTCTGGCCCGGAGGCTCAGAGAGGTGATGGCCGAGGTCGTTCATGTGGACCAGAGTTACTGTGTGCCCGGCAGGACCATAAGTGACAACGTCACTTTAATTCGGCATGTTTTGGAGCTCTCCGGCTCATTGGACATGGACACTGGTCTTATTTCCATAGACCAGGAGAAGGCTTTTGACCGGGTCGAACACCAGTACCTGTGGCAGACGCTCTGTGCTTTTGGGTTCAGCCCAGGTTTCATAGCCGGGATCCAGCTGCTGTACCGTGATGTTGCCAGCATACTGAAAATCAACGGTGGTCTGGCTGCACCTTTCTCAGTCCAAAGGGGGGTGAGGCAGGGGTGTCCTCTGTCCTCTGTACTCCCTGGCCATAGAGCCCCTGCTACACAGGCTGAGGGGGGGGGCTGGGGGGAGTGGCCTTCCCTGGATGTCCCGCAGCAGCAGTTAAGCTGTCGGCGTACGCTGACGACCTGATCGTGGTTTTAAATACACAGAAGGACATTTGTGTTTTAGAGGAGAACGTGGACCTTTTTAACAAACTGTCTTCAGCCAGAGTGAACTGGAAAAAGAGCGAAGCTGTGGCAGTCAGAAAACTCTTTAAACAAGCTGGTTTTACCGGGGGGGCTGTGTTGGAGGACGGGAGGGTTAAAGTACCTGGGGGTGTTTTTAGGTGACGAACTGTTTTTAAAAAAGAACTGGGACGGAGCCCTGGAGTCCACACAGGGCAGACTGAGGCGGTGGGGGTGGCCCCTGCCCAGCATGTCGTACAGAGGAAGGACACTAGTGATTAACAATCTGGTGTCCTCCTCTTTGTGGCATAAGCTGGCCTGCGTCGACCCCCCCCCCCGAACCTGCTCTCCAGGATCCAAGCAGCACTGGTGAACTTCTTTTGGGACAAGCTGCACTGGCTCCCACAAGCACTCCTGTTCCTCCCCAAGGAGGAGGGGGGGCAGGGGCTGGTGCACCTGGCCAGCAGGTGTGCTGCCTTCAGACTCCAGTTCGCACAAAGACTGCTGTACGGGCCAAAGGACCTGTTGTGGAGGCCCCTGGCTCAGCTGGTCCTGCAGCGTGTCGGGGGCCCAGGACTCAAGGACTCCGTGTTTTTAATGGATTTTAAGACGGTGAGGACTCACACCCTGCCTGAGTTTTACAGAGGACTGTTCACCGTCTGGAGGCTGCTGCGGACCCGGACAGCTCAGCACACCTCCCTGTTCTGGCTGCTAAAGGAGCCGCTGGTCCACGGAGGACGCCTGCCCCCCCCCCCCCGAGCTGGGCAGGAGCAGCGGTCAGCAGGGTGTTCAGCAGTGCAGGGATTTTAACTCTGGACGACATGATCACCCTCACCGGACCACAGCTGAGGAATGCAGCCCGCCTGGCAGCCGCTTTGGGAAGGAGGTCGGAGCGGATCCTGGACAAGCTGCTGGACCACTGGAGGGGCTCTCTGACCCCACATGAGCTCCTCCTGCTATCGGACCACAGCGCTGGTGTGACCACACCATGTCCTGATGTCCCCTTCCCCCCCATTATTGCCCGCCCTGGATGGTCTGCTGGAGGTCAAAGTTCAGGTAGCCGGTTGGAGGTGAACCTGGGTGAGGCCAGCAGTAAACTCCTGTCAGCGCTGATGGTGGAATGTCTGAACAAAAAGAAGCTGCAGAGAGCCGACTCCTCCTGGAGAGCTCACCTGGGCCTAGGTGAGGAGGTCCGGCCTGAGTGGAGGAGCCTCTACAAACCTCCACTCACTAAAAAGGTGGCCGACCTCCAATGGAGACTCCTCCACGGGATCCTGGCAGTGAACGCCTTCGTCTCCATCCTCGACCCATCCACCTCCAACAGTTGTCCCTTTTGTGTAGCAGGAGAAACGGTGTTCCACTGTTTCTCACAGTGTCCTTGGCTCACCCCCCTGTTCTCCCTGCTGAACACACTGCTAAGGAAAGGAGGAGAGGTGTTCTCCCTCCAGACCTTCATCCTGGGCTTCAAATACAGGAGGGCCATCAGACACAGGAGCCAGATGATAAACTTCATTCTGGGCCAGGCTAAACTAGCCATTTACGTCACTAGGAAAAGAAAAATGGAGCACAATGTGGACACTGACCTGGTCCTCCTGTTCAGCAGGATGGTCAAAGCCAGAATAATGATTGATTTTAAATATTACAGCGAGATGCAGGACCTGAATCAGTTCAGGGAGATCTGGACTCCAGGTCTGGTCCTCTGCTCGGTGCAGGAGGACCAGCTCCTATTTTCAGATCAGCTGATCTGAGCGTTTTTGTGCGTTTGATGTGATAAATGAGTGAAACGTGACTAAACCTGTCTGTGGAAATGAATCAAATAAAGTAAACTTTAAAATCTCTCTCTCTCTCTCTCTCTCTCTCTCTCTCTCTCTCTCTCTCTCTCTCTCCCTCTCTCTCTCTCTCTCCTCTCTCTCTCTCTCCCTCTCCCTCTCCCTCTCTCTCTCTCCCTCTCTCTCTCTCCCTCTCTCTCTCTCCCTCTCTCTCCCTCTCTCTCCCTCTCTCTCCCTCTCTCCCACGCAGTATGTGTCTCCTTTCCGCTGAATCATCTCTGCTCCATGTTCCCGCTCAGTACCTGCTGCTGCAATAGTTACCATCACTCATCATTACACACTACTACTCACTTCCAATATTAATTTCGTTTTCTCCCCTAGTGCTAATATTATGGAGTCAGAACAGTCTCATAATGAATGAACTCTCACAGGGCTAATCATGAATGTACAAGCTTTGTTTCGTTGTTGTATTTCGGACTCCACAAATGTCATTTAGAGGCACACTTGTAATATAAATTCACAGAACATATGAATTGCTGAATGTGCATTTACAAAATCTGTACATCTGACTGATCTAACGTCCCAGGTCAACCAAAGTATGTTTTTGATTGACAAATTCAGCAGACAATAAGGTGCGTTTGCTTTCAGGTGAAGAACTTTCAAATGTGCTGGATCAGAGGTATCAAAATGACAACAAGATTATGCCAAAACCACAACACAGAATGAACTTAATTCATTTCTAAACTTAGAAAAGAGTATATGGGAAATAGTTTTCATCCATTATGTCTTACCTGGCCCTTGATAATATGCATGAAGCGTGACATTAATTCTGGACACTCCAAAAGGAAGTGGAAATGGTGAAATATGATCTTTGGATTCCTGAAAAAGAGAATACAAAGAGATGAAAAGAGAAATAAAGACGACAGGAGAAAGTGAAGTTGCAAATGCTGTGATGGAGGTAGGTGCTGGACCAATACCCAGGCTCCAGATACAGTGGCCCTCATTTATCAAAACAAGTGTAAAAACAGGTGTAGATTCAGGCACATCACCTTATGGCAGGTTTCTCATGTGATTCACTAAAGCAGTTTTGATAAATACCTGAATGAAAAATGTCACGTCCAAATGTTTTCAGTTCAAATGCCTCAGATGATTTTAAACATGGATTTACAAAATACGACAAAGAAGAACTTTTTTGAAGCAGAAATTGAAATAATGATGTTGGAGGTCCAACGATGGGTTCATTTGGCAGCCTGAAAAAGTGACATCAAAGGCTGGCATAAGGCAGCAACAATCACTGCCAACCATGTTGGTGTGGACAGATGAACCCACACAACAGATGATTAGTATATGTTATGTTTATTCGGTCTCTAAACAACTCCATAAACAGTTTGGTCTAGCCCTACTCTATGTGTAATGTGCCTTGATGTACAGTAGTGTTCAAAATAATAGCAGTCCAATGTGATTAACCAGATTAATCACTGCTATTAGTATATTTTTTATTGTTACAATTTACCAGTAGGTGCAGTAGATTCGCAGAAAACCAACAAGGCCCAGCATTCATGATATGCACATGAATGCTGGGGCTTATGACCACATACTTTTGTTTAATAAATGAGGGCTAATGTGAGGTTGATGCAATGCAGAGGGTCACTATGACTCACCTGGTTACAAAACACTTGAGTACACTGTCATGCTTGCAGACAAACTCAATAAAGCAAGGTGAAGTCATTCTGGGTGAAAAAGACAGCAATGACAAAATTAAGGAAGGTGGATAGGGAAAAAGAGAAAGCCACCAGATTTAATTTCTGTCAAACAATTCTTCCCAATTAAAATAATTTTGAAACCATGATAGAGGGCAACAGTGCTTATGTGCTTACATTAATTCAGCATATTCAACTGTGTAATTATATATTATGAACCTGTGGAAGAGTATTTTAAAAACAGGGGACTAATTTTATGTGTCATATATATTCACACATATATATATATATATATATATATATACATACATATATATATATATACACACATATACATATATACACACATATATATATATACATACATATACACATATACACACATATATATATATATATATATATATATATATATATATGTGTGTGTATATATATGTGTGTATGTATATATGTGTGTATATATATACACATATATATATATATATATATATATACATACATACATACATATACATATATATATTTTTTTTTTTTTGTGAGACGACAGTGCTAACCACTACGTCGCTGTGCTACCTTTTTCAGATGTGGTTCATGATATTTCAATTTTTGACAAAACACTAATACTCAAGTGTCATCCATACAGAATAACTACAGCCATTTCATTTCCATTCATTCACCCTCAGGATTAATTCTGGTTCACTGTTTGATACATTGAGGGGCTTCGACTAAAACTGTCAAGCCACACTCCATTTGAATATTATGAATGGAAGGTAGCAGTAGTAACATGTAGCATTTGAAAATGTCCACTGAAATACATGAAAAGGTCATTTTAAAAATAAAAAATGATTGGTTTGTTTATTTACTTATTGTTTCCATTCTCATTTATTTATGTATTGCTACATTTATTACCAAATATAATTATTACATGATTTAGGTCATAGCTGTACTTATTGAGCTTGCATTGCATAATGTTACCTAAGAAAATTTTAAGAGGATAGTGATGTTAATTATGACTTTTGTGGTGTCTGCTGCCCCTTCTTTGACACACTGCTCTACTCTCAGGGATGTAGTTATCAACCAATAACCAGTTATTGGTTAAAAAAAAATAATGAGCCTGAAAAATAGCTTAATATTGCAAATCTGTAGCAGTACTGGGATCGTTAGTTGTAGAACTTTCCAGTAGAAAGTTCCTGTGGGACGGGTATGTGCTGTTCATTACTAAGGGCAGGTGTTTCAAGTTTCGTTTTCATCATTACACTAATTGTTTAGAATTGTATTGTGCGGTTTACAACCTGAGACCATTCCAGAGGGAATTTATTAAACAGTGCGGAAAAGCTAGGCAGTTTAATAAAATCTGGACATTGGTATTACATTGTTTGTAGTGGCGGTTCTGCCTAGAAAGCTTCTATATTTGAAAAATGTAACTTTGAAGGTCGCTTAAGGTCTGTTTAAGGCTAGCTTATAATTCACAATCTCTATGCTGAATGATGAAAGACTTGAAGACTGGAAACTCACCCTTGTGGCATCTGACAGGAGCAGCACATATAGAATGCCTGGATCACAGCACTAAGGCGATTGGCTGTCATGGAGATGACATCCTCCCTGTCAGAGGATGCTTCTCTTTCCAAGATTATTTGAGGGTCCAGCAAGGAGGGAAGCTTTGGTGTGGAGCCAGAGTGGTCAACCTCTCGTTGTTTGAGAAGCAGGGAGGCTATCTCACTGCTGGAGGAGGAGGTGTGGCTTTTCCCATTCCTGTCCAGCTCTGTGGAGATGAGCACCAGCCACTCATCCAGGGAATGCCATAGCAACTCCAGAGGCTGCAGAGGAGTGGGCAGGACATGAAAGGTAACACAAGTTTAGTCCACTGCCAACTTGCCCAGTCTTATGCCCAAACAGTTAATGTTCCAAGTAGAATATGTCCCCAAGGAATTGAAACTTTACTCCATTAATTTTTATTGGAAAAAACAATAACACAACTAAAATTATTAGGCATGTCTCATATAAGTATAGTGCCCAGAATGTCCTGATCAAGTTCTCAGTAACAATGTAGAGGTCTTCAAAACATAAAATTAGCCTTTGCAGACAAAACAAGCATGCAGATATGTTGCCCTTTCCAAATTTGTGATGTTAACTTGCTAGTCAACCCATGGCCATAGAAATTTGTCCAACCTTTGTTTTTAAATTATAAGAACATACACTATCACAGAATATTCAAAGGTGGACTAATTTCAGAATATTTATACTAATTTTTACACTTTGCCATCCTAAGTTTCCCAAGTTGTTTTGGAAGCTGTCTGGAGACATCTTACCTACCTTAAAAACCTGGCTTCGAGGTGTCTTGTTGCCATTGTAGCCCATGTCGTTGCCATTGTTGGGTGATGAAGGCCCCAAACGGAAAACATGGCAGAAAATACGAACAATTCTCAAAAGACTTTTCATCTGAGCATCATAACTGCTGGAGAGGCTAAGGATGGATGGAGGGGAAAAAAGAAAGAAAAAAAAAAAAACTGTGTTAGGAGTTTTCAACAATCAATTTGCAATAACTACATAAAATAAAACACAGTAAAATAGATGATACTGCTGCAATGTAGGAAAAGGAGACATGATATTGAAATGTTCTATGTTTGAGGCTTTGAGCTAAGCTGTTTTATACTGCCGGTCAATTTCTATTCCTATAGACAGACAAAGACGAACAAGCACTCACCCTTACACCCATACCTATGAGAAATTTTGAGTCACCAATTAACCTAAATATGTGTTTCTTTGGATGGTGAGAGGAAATCGAAGTACATGGAGGAAACTCACACAAGCCAGGGAGAATATGAAAACCCAGGAACCGAACCCACAAGCATGTTGTGGGGTAACAGCGCTAACCACTATTCCGAACGTGCTGCCCCAATCCTAACAGGCTGTCCAAATTTCATTAGTTTTGGGGTATGTTAAAGTCACCAAAAAAGCAGTTGAAACAGTGGAAGAATAATAATAATACCAAGAGACACAATAGGACACTCACACTGTCAAGCGCTCATGCCCTAATGATTCATAATTATACATGATTGTCACAACCGAGCTATGACATAAAAGTCTGGATGACCCATTATTTTTTACTCCTAAATTCTGACAAAACTGACGTTACTGTACTTGGCCCTAAGCACCTCAGAGAAATACTATCCAATCATCTAATCAGTCTGGACGGCATTACTTTGGCTTCCAGCTCCATGGTAATAAACCTTGGAGTAACTTTCAACCAGGACATGTCCTTGTCCCTCACATAAAACAAGTCAGTAGGGCAACTTTCTTCCACCTGAGAAACATTAGGAAAATCTGAAACATCCTCTCTCAAAAAGGATGCAGAAAAACTAGTCCATGCATTCGTAACTTTGAGGTTGGACTACTGTAACTACTGCAGTTGATTCAGAATGTTGCTGCACGCATACTAACAGGAACGATTAAAAAGAGATCACATTTCTCCTGTGTTACGTTCTTTTCATTGGCTGCCGGTAAAATCCAGAATAGAATTTAAAATCCTTCCGTTAGCATATAAAGCTCTCAATGGCCAAGCTCAATCATATCTCAGAGATCTCATAGTTCATAGTAGGCCACTCCACTCTCTATTTAGAGTAAACACAAAAACTTATGCAACAAAAAATGGACCAGACTCAGTGATTAACTCCCTTACAACAAACCTTGCCCTGCATATGTGCCGTACAGACAGTCTTTGGGACAGTCATCAGGTGGGAACTCCTTTCACCTATGTTTCATCTAGTTAGGCCCACGACACCTCCAGGAGGCTAAACAGTGATCACTGGCGTCCCAGAGTCACTCTCCTAATGTCAGCCATCACTGCTCCTCACACAAAGACAACTATCTCAAGCCGCACTACTGTCAACTATTCTGACCTCTCACCAACTGCACCAGTGAAAGCGGGGTGGGGATACTGACCCTGGTTTGAGTAGGGGAGAGAAATAGAAGAGGTGGAGATAAAAGTAGGGATTGGATACAGACCCTGGTTCAGGTAGGGGACATGAAAGTATAAAGGGTGCAGGAGGTGGAGGACAAGATACACTAGCAGATTCAGCAAACAAACTCACCTGCACAGTCCTATAATCAAACCAAATCAAACCACTACAGGTCAACTCACCTGGACTATCCGCCAGGTCTCAAAGAGGTTCAAACAGGCCACACCCTCCACTTAAATACACTTCCTCTTCCTGGATTTCTTCCTCTGCTTCTCCTGATTCTGTCTATCTTAAGAGCTCCCCCTGCTGGGCCCCCAGCTCCTATTACTTCTTCTAATTCAAATCCACTGACTGGATCTTACTGCCTCATCCGACATTTCTTTGACTATTTTCCTCACACACACACACCCCCTTCCTCCTAACTCTCTCAACAAAGCAACAAAAGATCTGCTACAAACCCTCTACATCCTACTTCCACTGGACAAATCCTAACCTTCCACCCTCATTGCTCAGCATCCTTACCTAGATCTGCATACCTGAGCTTTTTCCTTTCATATGCTTCATATATAAATCTCTTAATGGCCAGTTATCAGGCTCCTCTTCGATGGAACCAACTTTCAATATCTGTCCAGGGGGTGGACTCTTTAGCAATTTTCAAGACCAGGCTTAAAATTTTCTGTATGACAAAGTTTATAGTTACAAAGTTGAAGGCCATCTACTCTTTAGCTATGCTGCTATAGGCCCAGACCACTGGAGGATGGACTGAGCACCTCTCTCTCTCTCCCTCTCCCACTAACATGCACCAACATACCAACAACCACGCTTCTCCAAAATCCCTGTTTCTCCCAGTTCTAAGCATGTGTACTGCATTTACTAACCATGTTTTCCCGAAGTCTCTGTCTCTCCCAGCTCCTCTCCTCTCTCTCCCTGTCCTCATCCTGCAGGTGATGAATCATCACTACTCCCATGTTCCTGCAACACCTGCTGCTCCCTTATCTTCATGAATTCCACCCAGCATCATTTCTATGAACTTCATGCAGCATCACGTTCTTGCCTATACCTGTTTTGAATATCCTCCTGCTCGCATTCTCTCCCTACTCTTCCCAAATTTGCCTCCCTCCATACCTCTAAGCCTCTCTCTCTGTCAACCCAATTGGTCGAGGCAGATGGCTGCCCCCCCAAGCCTGGTTCTGCCCAAGGTTTCTGCCTCTTAAAGGAAGTTTTTCTGTGCCACTGTCGCCAAGTCCTTGCATATGTAACTTTATGTAACTTTGTTATGATTTGGCACTATAGAAATTAATCTAATTTGATTTATAAACAAGACTTCCCCCTCCCACTTCTTCCCACAAGACACTTAAAACATCTACACACATACTACTGAAGAATTACGTTCCCAAAGCCAACCAGACCCTCAATCAACACTCATACCACATGTGGAATAATTTTCAGGAATGCGGTCATTTTATAGCAGTGCAATATTCTCCTCTGTGAGATATCGGTGCAACGTTAGTATTATTCTAATATTATTGTGTGGGCATATGTATATGTTAACTTGTCTGTATTAATGGGTGGACATATATATATATATATATATATATATATATAGGTTTTGTAAAAAAAAAAAATTGTAAATCCATCCATATTAACTACGGATGTAATAACAATGCTTTTGAAATGAACAATTACAATTAAAGTGTTTAAAAAAAGTTGTATATGACAAAATCTATTTAAATTTAAATATCAAATAAAGAAAGAAAAAGGAAGCACAAACATAATAAAATGTATACAATTACACCTGAGAAGCTTGTGCCCATTGGTGGTGGCCACTTCAGCAAGACTGGTCAAGATTCTCTGGTAATGACTGTCACTCTGTTGCGAAACATGCTCCAGGACCTGCCTGAGCTACATATAAACACAGAAACAGAGACAGATTCACTCAACAGAATTGTGCACACAAGATTAATCACTGCATTTACATAAAAAGTGATTCTACCATGTTTTCTTTAATCTCGTCATTCTGTGTCATCTGGATGAGGGTCTGGAACAGTCTGCTATGGTGCTGGATTAGGATTTCACAGGTTTCCCCATATCCGCCCTAAGAGCCGAGAAGGAGCAGGAACCACAGGAGTTAAGCACAAATTGAACCACAAGAGGAAAAAAAGGGACCAGCATGAAAGGTCAAAAGATGGTGAAATACTGACCTGCACACAAAGATCCAGGGGAGTGATTCCATTTTCATCAGCGAGGTATTTGGCACCTCGAGAGAGCAGGATCTGAGCTGTGTCTCTTTGGCCATGGCTACAGAAGAAAGACACCTATCAATGAATCTGGGTAACATGTAAAGTAAAGATTACTATGAACTTGCCCATTTTAGGTCCCTGACATGTGAATTAATAACTTCTGTTTGTGGAGCTATTTCCAGACCAGTGCCTTTCCATTGAGGAAAAAGACAACAAATGGATTCACTATCATGACAATGACATTAGTGAGGACAACACCTGCAAGCAAAGTAAAGGGGCGTGGCTCCAGAAACGTTTGGTCGGTTGATGTCAGCTCCACTGTCCAGAAGACACAACACCGTCTGAGCAAACAGCACAACACTGGAAAATGTGAGTAATCAAAACATTTTGGACATTCATTATATCATTATATATGATACAACTATACTTAAAGGTAGCCCCATAATAATTAAACTTCAGACTTGAAATAACAAATAATAATTTTGCAATAATCTGATACTTTCGAGCTGACAAGATCTTACAGAAGTGTATATACACACATATACACCAATCAAGGATAACATTATGACCACTGAAAGGTGAAGTGAATAACACTGATTATCATGGCTGTTAGTAGGTGAAAAATTTTTATCAAAGTTGAGCATAAGGATTTGAACCAGCTCAAATGTTGTTGGATGTTACTTTTACTAGTACCACCTACCTACCTGTTGCAGACAATGTATACCCTTTCATTGAAAAAATATGTTTCCTGATGGCTGTGGCCTCTTCAGCAGGATTATGCACCATGCTACTAATCAAAAATGGTTCAGGAATGGTTTGAGGAGAACAACAATGAGTTCGAGGTGTTGACTTGACCTCCTACTTCCCCAGCTCTCAGTCCAATCGAAAATCTGTGGGATTCATCCATTCATTCATCTTCTACCACTTCTCCATTTCCAAGTCATAGACGTGTATGAGCCAATCCCAGCTCACATTAGGTGAGGGCAGGGGTACACCCTGGACAGGTCATTAGCCCATCGCAGGGCCAACATACAGAGACAGACAGGGACGAACAACCAGTCACACTAATACTCAGACCTATGACCAATCTAGAGTCATCACATAAACTAAAACAAGCATGTCTTTGGACAGTGGGAGGAAACCAGAGTACCCGCGAGCATGGGGAGAACATGCAAACTATGCGCAGAAAGGCCCCAGGCCTGGGAACCAAACCCACAACCTTGTTGTGGGGCAACAGCGCTAAGCACTATGCTGCCATGCTGTCCTAATCTGAGGGATGTGTATGACTAACTAATCCATGGAGGAACCACCTTAAAAGGTTTAAAGGATCTGCTGCTAACATCTTGGTACCAGATACCACAGCACACCTTCAAGGGTCTAGTGTCTATGCTTCGATGGGTCAGGGCTTTGACAGCAATTGTGGGACCAATACAATATTAGGCAGGAGGTCATAATGTTATGCCTTGTGTCATATTTATGAATGTATGTATGTAAGTAAGTAAGTAAGTAAGTAAATAAATAAATAAATAAATAGAAACACAGATGTAATTGGCTCACAGTTTTGTGTCCATTCTGACATGCTACATGGAGAGCTGTCTGGCCCATGGCATCCTCGACATCCACATTGGACACATGCTGAACTAGATCATGGAGGAGCTCCGTTCGCCCATTCACTGCCAGCCAATGGATCTGCAGCACAGGTTTTGATATATATTCAGTATTCTGACTACAGTGATTGAGTGAGAACAGTAATCATTTAATTAGCAAGAATGAATACAGTGATTTTCAGATAGTACAACGTGAACAAGGAATCCACTCACAGCAGTCAGGCCCTCATTGTTACAGATGTTGACATCAGCATTATATTCCAGTAGCTTCCCCATACACTTTTTCTGTCTGAGGGTAAAATGAAGGAAAGTTTTTAATGTGAGAATCATCATAAACTACAATTAAGTTAATCGGTCAAGAAGACCCAGAGTTCACTCACATTTTGTGAGTTAAATAAATGAATTCATTAATAAATTTTCCAGCATCATTGTACATAGAGCGATGCTGCAACAGCAGTAGGGGAGGCTTCCCTAAAGTGCAGTTACACTGCACAGCCTATGGAAAGGTAGCAGACACAAGACACAGAATATGCAGTGCACATTTTTACTTTTTTCTCCACATTTTCGCATGCAGATATTAAGCACTTTTGTTGGGAATCTTATACAAAGCTGTACAATTAAGGTAACATTAGATTCAGATACAAACAAAATATGTATCCTTGTCTTGTGGATAGTAAAATTGTTATATTGTGTCTCACACTCTTTTGCCACACTCCTGTTTAATTACATCTACACCCAGTGGGAGGCTGAGAGCACTCAGATCACAGAGGAACAGGCTCTGTAATCTGAGCATCAGGCCAATCACTATCCAAATCCACATAACCCTTCAAATCATATATCAAAGATCTAAAAAACAACCCAAAAAATAATGTTCCATAACACAATCTGACTACAGTGGGGAGCATGGTGGAAGCTCTGCTACTAATAGTGTCCTGCAAGCACTGGATTATGTCATTTTACTACAACTACACACAAAAGGAAATGGCTTACACACTAAATATATAAAAGTGAACTTAAAGTGTCAGAATGCAGACTTATTCTAAATCTGATTTAAAAGTAATCCCAATACAAAGATACGAATTGCTATTAAATGTATAAATAGGCTCAGACCCATTCCTAGCAGCGAGGTGCAGAGGGGTACAGCCGGATATGTCCTGGTAGTTTGGGTTGGCTCCCTTCTTTAGCAGCAGAACCAAACATTCCACTGATCCACAGCTGTACACAGAGAACAAAGAGCAACTTAGCTGTCCTGATCATTGCCCTCTCCTTCATATGTGGCATGGTAGTGTTGCAAAAAAGTTGTAAAATTACATGAAAATATTTTTTCAGTAACATTTCTTTACAGAACTTTATAGACAGCATTATAGAGTTTCACTGGAACCAATAGCTTTATAGCTGAATACTATTTACCAGTCTAGACTAAATTTACCACCTAACATTTCTAAATCCATCACTCAGTTTTAGGTTAAATAATGTAGCCTACCTGTTTATCCAGAGCCATATAAAATATACATTTTGTTATATTTTGGCATAATTGTCATAAAGGTCTTGATTTGTGGCAAAGAAGCATGTACATTTTTGATTTAGTTCAATTGATAAAATTACATTTAATGCAGAGCGCTTCTATCAAGATATCATGTTTAAGGCATATTAAAGCAAAATGACACTGTTGCATGCATATTTATTATTTTTACATCTACTAGCTGTTGTTATTATACACATATTGCTTACAATATGTTTTAATATTGGCTACATACTGCTTGGCACAATGCTTCACCTCAAATGGATAAACCTCATTTTAAAATGTGCAAGTCTAGAGAGATACTCCTGAGGGACAGAACTGTGCTTACTTGGCAGCAATGTGCAGCAGACTTCTCTTCACTCGTCCAAAGGCATAGTTCACATCAAACTTGGAGTTCAGCAGCAACTCTGACACTGACCTATAGAAACAGGATGGAACAAATTTTACTGTATTCAGTAGATCTCAGCGGCAGAAGAGATGTGAAGAACATGGGGAAAAAAAACTATTAGTCTTGACAACAATGGCAAAAACATGCAAAACATGCTTTCAAGACTGACCTGTGCTGGTCAGCCATGACCATTGGCATGAGTGTATACACTGCAGTCTCATTGTCTGTGGATGGAAAACATAAGGGAAATCAAACTATCACACAAAAACATTCTAAACATTCTAAATGTAATGGACACTGAGTCTTGCATGGAAGTACAGCGTGGTGGGACACTTGCGGTGGGACACTCGCTCTGGGATGCTTTTGATATTGAAAGAAAGAAAAGCTCAATGAATAAATTAGCTGATTGAAAAAAAAACATACACTCATTAATATGTTGTTTGGGTTTTTTTTTTGTTGTTGTTTTATTTGTTTGTTTGTTTCTATCATCTCACAGATTCCTTATTTTCGTGTGATTTAAAATAGTCCCTTTTAGCGATTTTTTTATTGGATCAATATTAACTGGGGGGATAAAACACGTTGTCAATACCAACATGAGACTGTATAGGAAAGAGGTCAGTCTGAAGAAACCCAGTGTGGACATCAGAACATTGAGTAACAGACTGAATACTCATTGGTTTTAGAACTCAGTTCATACACCATACTAATCTGTAGACTGGCAGTTCTTGTCTGACTTAGACCGAAGCAGGTACTGTCTGTTATAAATGTTTTATAGAACCGTACGTTACCTTCCGGAAGTTCTACGGTTCTGGCCCGCCGGAGGGAACGGGTCAGCCGGTTGAGTTGTACATTGAGCTGCTCCATCGCCCGTTCCATCATAGGAGAGGGGATCCACCGGAATGAATGTCGGGAACAAAGGCTCACCCGTTTACTTCCTACTACTGTGTTGCTCCTCGTCGTCCATGGGCGCTGGCAGGAAGGGAACTGTTTCGGTGGATGACAATCATTTACGCTTGACTCATTTTCTCCTGCCTCGCTGCTCTGCCTATTAACGTGCGGTTGCTACGACTTCCTGGTGTAATCATATTGTACTGTGGGTGTTGTAGTTCTTTCTTTCGTTTTATGGGTGGGAGGCAACCAGCGTAAAGGTGTATTACCGCCACCTATTTAACGGGAGTGTCGGCCATCCTGTAGAAAAATTAATAAAATACACACGCACCCACACTCATTAGCCATAACTAGGCAGCAAGTGCACATTTATTCCTAAAATGAAAACGGAACATGGGTGACTGAAACAAAAACGAAACTTTCATGTCTTGATTACTTCAAATTAAATCAAATCAAATTTATATTTATTTATATTTATTTATACAACACCTTATCATAACAGAGTTACATCAAGGTACGTTATATAGCCAGCTCTAAACCAAACTCTTTATGGCGTTATAGACCCAACAAATCCCTCCACGAGCAAGCACAAGATGACCGCGGCAAGGACAATGTTCTTTAAGAGGCAGACTCCTCAAACACAAACAGACTCGGGGAGGGTAGCCATCTGCCTCGGCCGATTGGGTTGCCAGCGATGAAGAGGCGAAATGCAGAGTCGGAAGAAAGAGAATAGAAAAGAATGAGACCAGGAGGAGAGAAAATGTAATTTAAAATGTAAACAAAAAGTAAATCTCAGCAGTAAGTGAAAATAAGCAAAAATGTGATAATGGAAATGGTTGTTAATGGTAACTAATTGTAACTATTGCAACAGCAGGTGAGCACAGAGGATTCACCACCGGGGACGGGGACAGGAGGGAGAAAACTACACAAAAACAGAAACAAAGTAAGCGGCATGTAACGGAGTGAGGTGCTCACTCCGTTATATAATAGCTTATTTCGAAAACAATTAGTGTTTAGTTTTGTTCGTTGCATTTACAAACCTGTAATTATAGCCTAAAAATAATCCACATAATGTATTGATATAGGCCCTATTTCATTTGACATTCATTCATTCATAAATGTGTGCATAGTTAAGCAGTAATAATATACAGCTGTTACAAAATCCCACAGCACAACTGGACTCTTCTCGCGGCACACCATTTGGGAACCACTGGTATATATTATACATATAATAGCAAGCGTCACAGTCAAAACTATTTATTTACATTAGATTCTACAAATGGTGACCAATAGAGGACAAAACACAAAAAAAAGTATCAAAGTAAAGCAATAGTGGTAAAGGACAGAGGTAATTATTAAATGCAATTTCTGCATATTATATTATTTGAAATGACTTGTTACACTTTATTCACCCTGCTGTATGATGATAAAACTGTCCAAAGTAACAAAAGCCAATAGGTGCACAGTGCAGTACTGTAATCTTTTTGTATTTCTACAGAAATACAGTACTGACAAAAAGATTAGTTCTTCATGTTACTGATTCCCGGAAATCAGTAGGTGACATTTTTACTAATCTTTAAAAAAACTGTAGAAAAATCTTCCAAGATGGCTTTATCATTCAACCCATCACAAAATGACAAAACAATAGAATGTAATCATTTTAACATTGATGAGTCATAAATTGAAAATGACTGAGGAAAATTAAAATGAAAGAGATTTAACCTATATATTTATTTCCCCAATCCCAGTTTAAAAATATTTTTAAATAAAATTACAAATAATTCACATGTGAAGGGGTTAATATGGTTGAGATTTACATATACATATATATACTATATACAAAATTGAGGTTTATGTTAAGAAGACAAATGCATGGATTGGAATATCATGCTTGTTTTTAATGATGAAATTATGTAATATATATACAATTGTGATGTGATTGATATAAAATTTTGAGAAAACAGAATTAGAGAATACCTGATTTAAGCATTTTTATGTATGTGCAGAAGAACAGTGTTAGAGAGTAGGTTCAGAGTCTGGCCCTCCAAAGAGCCTCTGATCCATCAAGCGCACCATTGTTCTAGAAAGTCATGAAACAAGAGATCCACCAGGTTCCATGCACTACCACTTTAGGGGCTGCATCCTCGAGAGGTCTTTCATGGGCATTGTGACCTGTGAAGCTTGAACCAAAACAAGACAGGCTTCTCTATTTATGCTTTGCGTCACCAGCTCATTCCATCTTTACTGTTGCATCACAGAGTTCAGTTCCTGTTATCTAGTAATCCTGACAACATGTAACTTTTCCTTCGGTACATTACCAATAGTGTAACCAACCAATATCGTGGTGATTTTGTACGTTTCACAATTACTGGCACTCAAATTCGGGCACGTACAATAGTTGTAAGGACATACCATATGACACACCAAAATCAACCGCACATTAGAGCTTTAATTTACATCATCCTTTTATCTAAAAGCCTACTGTACACTTCCTAGTTAGCACCTAGTTAGATTTTAAACATATAGCCATATAGCCAAATACTGGTAAAGCTAAAACGTCTTTAGTATTTAATAGTCTTTAATACTTGACAAACACTACTTCATGATAATCATATCGCTCACTATTTCTGTAGTACCGCATTTATTATGTTGGTAATCTATTGATTTACAAATTATCATAATGTAGTAATTCTGTGCAAATGTCCAGTAATTGTATAAACACTAAAGCATCATCCTTGTTTACCTGACTGTTTCTTGCTTGTTTCAATTATGTCATTTCTACATAATAAATGAACCCCTTTATTAACTAACCCCAAGTGAAAATTTAAGGGTTTGCAAATTGTTTAAACAATTGTGACTAGGATATGAACTAACATTTTAAAGCTTAAAAATACACTTGCCAATTAGTATCAACCATTCTGGTGTTCAATAAGGCTGTAGTTCTTATGTTGCCAAAAAGACTTGCATGATAACATTGATCATGTGTGTTCTACACTTCCTCAGTGGAAGTGGTGGGCATATGGTGGGAATCAGGAGAAGCAGATTCTTTGAAAACGTCATCCTCCATGCCTTCTTCTATGGGAATCATTTTTGATGTCTTGGTGCCTGGTGATCTTTCTAAAGATACAAAAAAGAAATGTTCTGAATGATCAATTATCAATAAAATATCAATTACATGTTTTAATCTACACTATCAGTCAAATGTATGGACACACTGTCATTTTCATTTGAATGAGGAAGTGTGTCCAAACTTTTAACTGGTAGTGTATGCTGCAAATTATGTTTTAATTACCTTATACAGTGTAGCCTTAGGTATAAAAAATATAATGATCTTGACTCTTGAGCCAACAGATGTGCACACATCACAACATTCCTTTACGCATGTATAAAATATTTAAATGGTCATTTAGTGAAAGTTTCAGAAATATTTGTTTATGTTTGTGACTATGATTCTTAGTCAGATTAGCTTCGGTCCTGAAATCTACTGACCCAAGAAATGTCATGGTCATGAGTGAGCAGCAACCTTCTTACAAATATTTATTGTTGAGATGAGCAAGGTTTTATCCCTAGCCCTCACCTCCAGAAGTGGATGTGGTTTAACCTCATGACACCCAAGCTTCTAAATGATATGGATGTTGGTAGGACTTGTTGGTTATTTTGCTTGTACAATCATCATTGTAATGTGCTTTGGTGACAACAACATAACATTGTGATAACTGGACTTTTGGACGTCTAACCCTTCTTCTATCAAGGTGTAAATGTATATATAACTGAGGAAATGTTGTAAGGTGTAAAGCTGACCTCTCAAACATGTTTTTGGTATTGGTCAGTGTTTCCAGATAAGCCTGATAGTTTCCAGCCCAATCACAACTTAAAACCCACCCAATTCAATAAAAACCTGCCAAATCTTACCCTGGCCAGAAACTAGGTAAAACCATAACAGAATCTGGAAGCACATCAGTAGACTACAGAGCTTTTGAACTGCATCAATAACAGAGTACAGTCAGACAACAAATTCTGCAAGGCAACCACAAGAAATGAAATACGAGCCACAGAAAAAACACCAAGCCTATTTGTAAAAATTAGGACAATGCATCATCCAAAGCACCACAAATAAAAATTTATAAAGAATTAAATTTAAATAACAATAAATGCACCAAAATATATATTAAAAAAATAATGTAAATAACAATTAAAATGTGCAAACATAGGCTACAAAGCCATTGTTGGTGCACTCCATTGTATATTAATTCTTTTATTAATAATTTCAGTCATTAATCTTTTATTCTTATACTTAATTTTGGCAGGTTGTCAAGCTTGTAGCATGCACACTCATTTCATATAAGTATGACATGCACCAGATCCCATCCGTACAGCAAAAGATTTTAAGCTGGGTACACACTGTGGCCTGTGTTTTTTGTGGCACCATGCTCTTTCAAATCATTGTATTGCGCTCAAATTTCTGTGCTACCACACTCGAAAAGCGTTTTAGAGCCATCTTCTGAAAATGAGGTGATCCACATTCATAGCTCACGGTCTGTCTCCCGCTCCTTCATAAATATTTTTTTTTTGCATTTTCCTCACTTTGGCATTATGATAGACAACTCCTAGCTTGACATCAAAGACTAGGCTTCAATTGTCAGCAGACCGCTGCATCGGTTCAATGACGCTAAATGGAACAATCGCATTAGGTGGAGAGGCAGGCCTTCAAAGGGACTTAATCAATAGTGAAAGCTGCCATGTCAAGCCCTGTCTCATTACGAACAAAATTTGATAGAACTCATGTGCTTTTGACCATAGCGCATGACACCTTGGTCAGTAAAAATGCTCTCACAAGATTTTCAAAAACCTCCAGATGTATTCAAAAGTTTCAAGGCCCGTCTCTAAAATAAACTTTTTTCAATTAAGGATGTCATTTGTAGGTACATATTTTATGTGTTTTGCTGCTGACTGATTGGGATTGAAGCATTGCAACTGTTTTCAAGGACAAATAACTTTAACCTCTGAACCTGAGTGTGCCATGATGTGGTTTGTCAGAGGAGATTTAAAAAAATCACTTTGAAATTCAACACATAACTCCAAAAGCTGCAATAAGGTGATAATGTGACTCACGGAGAGAGGATCCAGCAGATCCTCCTCGTAGGATCTGGTTGAGAACATCATCAGTGTCATTGGTGCTTGCCATGCTATTCCTCATCTGCATCATAGACAGCTGGGAGCAAAGACTGGGCTGACGGTCCATCTTCTTCAGTGCCTGGAATGCAGTGCCACCATCGTCATCATCATCAACACCCTCCATAGAAAACCATACAAGAACCATTGATGCTATCACACAGAATGATGTGAAACTGTTAATGCATCCAGTGTTTGTGCTGCTCAAAAATGTCAATATAATTTGAAACAGAAGTTGACCCACCTTGTCACTGAGTGTTGGGTCATTCAGAGAATATAGTTTATTGGTGATGTCTTTGCCAATGAGGTACCTAAAGACCTCATTGAGGAAAGTGTCTGACTCCAGGAAGTATGTGAGCCTCTCTCGAGACCAACACAAGAATTTACAGTTTTCCTCTGCCATTATGGTCACCTGTCAGTTAAATACATTGACAATTTGTTTTAAAGAAGTCATGATTTGTCAGGTTAAATAAAACTCTGGCACATAATTAATTTAACCTCTCTGGTTCATAAAGTAATTAAAGCTAAATTACTTTTCTTAATCATTTATTAATACAATAAAGCAATGAACAGTTTCTCTGATTTTGATGGTAGCCAAAATTATTAGAACACCTGAGAGATCTAAAAACATTTACCTATTTGTTGCCTCAAAAACATGATTTAATTTCACTAAACATGCAGGTGGTTGCTCTGAACACAGCAGTTATCAGATGAAGTTGGTCCGACAGTTTTTTTCCACTTTTTACTTTATTTGCTATGTCCACCTTTTGCAATAATTACAGCAGCACATATCTCTAGCATAGTGTCAACATATATCCTGAGAACCGCAACACTAATATTACCCCATGCCCTGTGAAACTCAAGCCAAAGGCTTTGCTTTGAATTTACAACAGATTTTCATTCATTCGTTTCTGGGAGGAAACTGGAGTACCTGCAGGAAACCCATGCAGGCATGGGGAGTACATGCAAACTCTGCACAGAAAGGCCCCAGGTCTTGGAACCAATCACACAACATTCTTATTGTAGGACATCAGCCCTTACCACTATGCCACTGTGCTGCCCTGCACAATATATCTGTCCAGCTTATTTTCCAATTCACTCCAAATTTCCTTGATGGGGTTGAGGTCCTGACTTTGAGGCATGGCGTTTCACTCATTTTTTCTCTTTCAATTTCTTTGCTGCTATTCTGCCAACAAGTCCAAGACACTGTTGCATTATTAGTCACTGTGGTGTTGATCTCGTCACACAGTTCTAATGAGCCTGAGAATTTTAAGATGCTTCACTTGTCTGAGAGTTTCTTTCTTCTACATCCCCCCCTTTCAGCTCTGGTGTGGATCATGACAGTCTAAGGTGTACTTTACAGTGCTTGGACTACATCTCAAGCCCTTTGCTATGCAGCAGTATCAGTATGAAAAAGGGGCCTCTATTTGAGCCTGTTGCTCACTCGTTAGCTACTTCTTCAATTTAGACATGGTGAAATATAAACATGTGCTTCAAAACCTCTTCTATAGGCTATGAATTTGTACCAGTTGGTGGTGTGGTCTCAGTGATAAAACCCTGTTACCAGTCACTTAATGAGTAGGATAAGCCTTGTACATTCAAAAGAATCGCACAGCAGTTCCCTAAGACTCTTGCATGATCATCAATTTAAACACGATCACACATGACAATAATTACATTCATAGAAGAAATCAAATTAGTAAGTAATTTGGCTTCTTCTATAAAGGGACATGATTGTGTGACACTGATAGTGAAACAGGCCAATCTTGTTTTTTGTAAATAGAATGAGCCAAATTGCTGTGCTCTGTTATGTGTTTTATAGCGCATAATGATGACTTTGTAGATATTTCATTCATTTTATGGGTATTTTAATGGCCAATTCAACAAAGACAACTGATTCCCCTGATACATATGCCAAGTATTCTAATAATTTTGGACACCACTGTATGTAATTGTTGGATTACCTGGAACTTTTCTCCTCTGTTTATCTCAGTGGACCTGAACTCTGGAGAATCAATGAATGAATTGGTATAGATGTTGTGGAGGAAATGCCCTCTGTAGGATACCTTCATCCTATTACATAAAAAAAAATGTCAAAAAACTTTAAAAACTGTCAAAGTCAAAATTTTAACCCTAAAAAGAATAATTCAGTCCAATTGAAATTGATTTGAAAACTGAAATGGTTTAAGGGTCTGTCTTTCTAATTCTAATCTCCTTTGAAAGTGTTTGCCTTCCCCACATGCAAATATACAGGCAGCACCCATACAAGAGCTGGCACAGTACAGTGTACAGCAGTAAAGTGAAAGAGACGCTCTACTGGTTTTTCATCGAAAAAGATCTTGGAGAAAGAAATCAGGCTTTTGAGAATACTGGCTCAAGTCCCAGTCACCCAATGGACATTAGTCGGCTAATGGTTTGCTTATTGTTAGCGCTCATGTTCCCAGGGTAACTGTATTGAGTTATGACTGTTGTGCTTAGTGTTCATTTTGTCAAGTAAGAAATGTTTGTTGGATTTTATTTAATATTTCCATATATAATGGATTTTATGATGGCAAATTTTAGGAGATTATTTTCAATGTAAATACTACTTTTTGTCCTATTGCAGATGTTGTAGAAATCACCACATGCCAATTAGTAACTTCTACAGAATCAATCAATCCCTAGTAGACTTATGCATCATATGAAAGAAAAATGACACACAAAATCAGCTGAAACTTAAATAAAACAAAGGCCACATACCTTCCTTTGAGAAGGATGCTGAGACGTTCATCAACTGAAGTCTTGTCCTCAGCAGCATAGGCCTGGCCTTTCTTCAATGTCTGGATAGTGCAGAACTGTCCTGTGAGTCTCTGAAACAGAGCCTCCTTCACGTGGAGGGGCTCAAACATCCGCTTGTAGACTGACCGCAGTTCCCTGTCAATTTTAATCTGACAGAGCAGGCCAAAGGTTATCTTTCCAATGAAAATCTGACATGATAGCTCATTTCAGTGGCTGTGCACTGCTTTGGTCAAAATTAAGTTTAATTGAATGGGTTGGTGAATAAGCAGAACTTTGACTCCGCTATTATGGCTTATTCTGCTTTCATGCCAAAGACAGCTCAGAAAAACTCTGGACTGAGCCTGAGGAAACTGTTTACTAGATGCCTGGGTCAGTATTTCAGTGATGAATAATCAAATGGTCTGGATGTAGAGTCATGGGATGTTGTTTTTAACTCACTGGTCTTCGCTTGTACAGAAGGAAGAATAAGTGCATGAAGTTGGCCACCATTAATACCAAGTTCCAAACCATCACATCAAGGTTGCACCGATACAGAGTTGCCCAGGAAATTAAGAGGGCACATCCTGTCATGGTAGAAGGTTAAAGACAGAACAACAAGAATTTAGGAGAATATACATAAAATTGAATGTTCAAAATGTTGAAAACCTCTAGTTTTATATTGATTCATCAAGACATAATCATTTTTATGTTTATTTTCTATTATTACTTTTTCAATTATTTATTAATTGTATAGTATATATTATACAATTGTATATTAATTGTATATTAATTGTATAAATGACCAAAAGTCTGCCTTGGAAGGATGACATACAAAATAAAATCAAAGAAAATAAAAGCAGGTTACATAAACATAATGGTCAAGGACTCTGATCCACCCAGAGAAAACCAACACAGGCACAGGCAGAACAAGCAAACCTGACACAGGAAGGCTCCAAGCCTGGCAATCAAATGCACAATCTTCTTTCTGTGAGGCAAGAGTGCTAACTAACATCCAACCATGCTGCCTTTTCAATCAATATATATGATGGATTTACTTATTATTGAGTATTTATATTTTATCTCAATTACTATTTGGATTTTGATAGCAGAAAAGAAAAGACATTTTTAAATTGACTATTGTACTTTCCACTTCCTCTTTATTCTGTTCTTTTTCTGTCTCAACTCCCCGAGACTAACTTTAGCTAAGGATCACTATAAATAAATTAACTGTCAAAATTACAGCCACATTTCACATAAATCCGCTGCTTTCTGTATCCATGCTCTCTCTAAGCAGAAAATAAACATGTTGGAAGTGCTTTTTCCATCAGCCATTCTCTCCTACTTTTATTTTCTGTTATTGGACTCCTCACTTCTGTTACACAGATCCCTTTGTAGACACCAAAGTTTGAAAATCGTCACTTTAACTACACAAATAAAAACCCTTAGAGAGTAATATGAACACCTTCTCGTCAAACTTGACAGGTCTTTTGATCTTAGTTGACCTTTTGATCCCAGCCCCTCTCGACCAATGAGAGCGTTTCCCTGCGCCTAATCAATCCCCTAGTGTGTCCACGCCCCTAGCGATGAGGTCACAACCAATCAGATCATTTGAGGGCGGGTATTAGCAGACCACCAAATTGATTTCCAGGCTGACCGGCGAAGAGTTAGGAAGTGTGCTGCTGTGGTGAAAGAAGAGGATATTGACAATACAATGATATTCACATGACATGGTACACAGAGTGTTTCTCTCTCTCTCTATGAACAGGGAGGCTATTCACAATACAATGATATTCACACAACAAGAAAACACAAGAAAACACAACCCTAGCTCACTAGGATCTTTGTAAATCAGGGCTGAGTGGAAAAGAGGTAGGTTTCATCCGTTGTTCAAACCTCTGTTGTAATGAAAGGAGAGGATATTGACAAGACAACAATTTTCACATGAGAAAATGGAAAGAGAGTGTTTCTCTCTATGAAGGGTCTTTGCAAATCAGGGTTGACTGGAAAAGAGGTAGGTTTCACCCACTGATCCAGCCCTAGCGATAAGACGAGAACCAATGAGATTGTTCGAGGGCGGGTATTAGAAAAAGAGCTCTAAATTAATGTAGAGGTTGACGGTGAAAGGAAATCCTAAAGTATTGAGAGCAGATTGAGTATATATTTAAAAAATCGATGATATCCAAATGACATGGTACACATAGTGTTTTTCTCTCTCCATGAAGAAAGAGGATGTTCACAATACAATGATATTTGCATGATCTGAAAGTTGTTTTTTTTTTTCTCTCTCTCTCAATGAAGGGCTACTCACTAGGGTCTTTGTAAATCAGGCCTGCATGGAAAAGAGGTAGGTTTTCATTCGTTTATTCAAACCTCTGTTGTAATGAAAGGAGAGGATATTAACAATACAATGATATTCACAAGACATGGTACACAGAGTGTTTCTCTATATGAAGCTTACAAAGAAGCACTCAGAATGAAATGACCTCTCATTCCAACACTCTAAGGTGTTACAGTTGGTAAAAAACATGGTGACGGTGAGTCTAGGGACAAGAAAGTCTTGTTTATCTATGAAGGGTAAAAAAACTGTCAGGGTGAGTCTCAAGGGGGTCTAATGTGTTTATTACATCTCGTAAAAAAAACAAAACAAAAAACAAAACAGAGACCATAAAAATTTTGTTTGTCCATGAAGGGAGAGGATGTTCATAATACAATGATATTCACATGAGATGGTACATGGAGTGTTTCTCTCTATGAAGTTTACAAAAAGAACCAGTTAGGATGAAAGGTCCGGTGAGTGTGTGAAATAAGAGTCATTTCTCTGTATGAAGTTTACAAAGAACTGGTTAGGATGAAATGACTGGTGAGTCTGTTTTCACAATACAATGTAGACAGAGAGTGTTAAATAATCTGAAAGTTGTGTTTCTCTCTATTAAGCTTACAAAGAACTAGTCAAAATTAAATAACCCGTGAGTCTGTCTTCTCATTCCAAGAAAGGACAAGACCCTGATTCTAAGGTGTTACAGTTGGTAAAAAATATATCATGGTGACAGTGAGTCTAGGGACAAGATCTCGGACTCTAATGTGTTTACCAGAAAACACTCAATTGACCGTCAATAAAAAAGACAAGTTGCTATGACGTGACAAGGTGGGGTTGAAAAACCAAGAAGCACACAGGGGGCACAGCGAGCACAACCTGTGTATTGACAAAACGATCGATTGACAAGTTGTGATCAGTTGACCACTCGGACTGGCGCCTCAAGAACGCTCTCCTCTAACGAGGACAACATTTGAGGAGCTCCACTCTACCACCATGAGGAGACTAGAGAGGTTACGTTCAGTGCACGGTGTAACACCGGTTGTCATGAGGGAGCACAGGTGGGTGGAGATGAAAAAAACACACAAGGGGGGGAAAGATTTTCTCAGACGTTACAACGCTCCTCAGCCTCTGTCACCCCGTGAGGCTTTGTATGGAGGCAGGACGTGTGCCATGAAGCTGAGGCACACGGCAGAGCCTGACGAGACTGTCCGCTACGTGGACGTGACCTCCCTGTATCCCATGTAAATTGCAGTTACCCTTATCCTCTGGGTCACGCTGAAATAATCCTTAAAGATTTTGAACACCCCGGCAGCTACTTTGGACTAATCAAAGCCATAGTGTATTCACCAAGAGGTTTGTTTTTCTCCATTCTACCCTACAGAACTCTCCGGTAAACTGGTGTTTACTCTGTGCCGCACCTGCACAGAGATGAATTTTCAGCAGGGTGTGTGCACTCACTGTGACGAGGCTAGTGCTTTAAAGGGGGTCTGGGTCACACCTGAGTTTAACAAGGCTTTGAAGATGGGTTATCGTTAGGCCAAGATAACAGACCTGTGGCATCTTGATCGCAGGGACAACGCCGTCTTTCTAAACTACATGCAGACATTTTTGAAAGGTAAACAGGAGGCTTCGGGTTACCCGCCTGAGGTCGTAGATGAGGACAGCATTGAAAGATACATCAGGGACTATCAGACACATAGACACAGGTATTTTGCTGGACGCCTCCCAAATTAAACCAAATCCGGCAAAAAGACAAATTCCTAAAGTTCATTGAAACCCCTCAGCAGAACATTGTAAGGGATAAAAGGGGATTTCTCTTAAAAAATTAATCATTTCAGAAAAAGTTTTGCGTTGTGTTTGACAAGAGACGGTTGCTGCCTACTGGTCATACTTTGCCTTTTGGTTCTTAAAAAAAAAAAAAAAAAGAAAGGTCACACCTTGTTGAAGAAATTGATTTTGATCCTAGATTGGTCTTGCCTTTTTCATGTCAGATTGTGGGACCCAGTGGTTGTGGAAAAACTTTTATTGTAAAAAATGTATTGGAAAATTGTCAAAATGTTATGAACCGTGTACCTGAGAATATTGTATGGATTTATACTTCTCATCAAAGCATGTACGAAGAACTGCAAAAGAAAAATAAAAATATTAAATTTGTCGAAGGACTGCCGGATAATTTTGAAGACGCTCAATTTTTTCCCTCTCAACAAAGCCATCTCATTATATTAGATGACATGTTTACAAAGGTAAATACAGTCGCACCATCAGCTTAAACAGTAATTACCTGGTGCTGTTTAAAAACCCACGGGATAAATTGCAAATCAACATATTGGCTCAATAAATATTTCCCGGTCAAAAAGATTTTTTTATTCAAAGTTTTGAAGACGTTATTCGAGATCCTTTCGTTTATTTATTGGTGGACCTCACACCTGCCTGTCCAGAAAAATTCAGACTCAGGTCGGGAATACCACCTCACCAGTGGCCGGTGGTTTATTTGACTAAAACAAAGTGAAATAATTTACATAATTGGAAAAAAAAAAACAAAAACAGTATGTCGGAGCGTATAAAAAGGAACGCTCCTTTACTGAGGGCTTTGAGTCGAGCCACGCCACTGAAACGTAAAGACATTCTTGAGCACTGTTCCTCAGACTTTCTTCAGTGTCTCTGTGAGCTCTGTTTAAATGTGTTGAAAGGAAACGTGCCGTTGAATGTTTGTCAATATAAAAAACTTAAAAGCTGGAAGAAAATTATGAGACTGCTGGCAGGCAAAAAAACTAGTCTGAAGAGAAAACAAGGGGTTTTGATGAAACAGACTGGAGGTTTTCTTTTACCTCTGCTCTCTGCCATGGTACCCATGTTCAGTCAGCTTCTCTGCGGTCTGATTCGCAAAAACTAAGTAATCCTGGGTACGGAAAGTCCGGCTCAAACCGTGAGACGTGCGGCCGAAAGTGATTTGGATGAAAAAATTAGGGCTGTATTAAACAAGGCGGGACTAACCCCTTATGAGAAAATTTAAAAATACAACGCATAAAATACAATGTTGCAAAGATATCTCACCTTCGTCAAACAAGATGACAGAGAGGGGGCAGTGAAGAGACAACCTACAGCTGATGCTGCTGCAGAAGAAGAAGAGGCAGAGCCATTGCTACAGCAACAACAACAACAACAACAACTGGACGACACGGTCTCTGAGGTAAAACCTCGCTCCTCCTATATGCCTCCTATATCATGAAGAAATTAAGCAAGAGACGGTGGATGGACTCCAAACGGTGAATTTGTGTATAAGGGAAAGACTGTGAGACGTTCTCATATAGTGGACCTATTTAAACATTTCTCCGCATCTTATGATAAAAAGACCGGCGCCGAAGGGTTGGATGTCTTTTTTAAATACTCTAACGGAGGTCAACATTCCCCTATCCTCCATGAATAACCCTCAAGCTCGCAAACAATAGAGCAGACTCAGAACGGGGGATGAAAAATTCTTTACCAGATTCCGTTTGTAACTTTTCAGGGGTCTGGCTCTCTTTAAAAACAGATTCAAAAGCCTTTGCAATCTCCGTGGCGCTTTTATTCTTTAA
This sequence comes from Echeneis naucrates, assembly GCF_900963305.1. Lineage (NCBI taxonomy): Eukaryota > Metazoa > Chordata > Actinopteri > Carangiformes > Echeneidae > Echeneis > Echeneis naucrates. Next base: position 2,660,550 of record NC_042516.1, read on the forward strand.
AACTCTCACGAAGGCCTTTTTGGAAAATAAATCTATGACCGTCAAGAGATAACAATAACCGTTGTCGTGCTTGGCCAAGGCCTGCTTATCGGAGAGATCGGCCTGAAATTGAACCATCAGTCGTGGCACAAACACTCTATTCCTAGGAAAATTTACTTCTGTCCGGCTTATGCAGAGTATCAGCATCCTGCTCTGATAGAAATTCTTTGACTTTTTCCACATTTACTTTTTTACCCGTTTCATCTTGACATCTTGACACTTTTCTCAGACATGTTAACACCTGCACCTCTCCAGAGTTTATGAAAAATCAGCAAGGCTCTACTTTTTTTTAATACAACTTTTATTTTTTTTCCATAAAGCATCAGAAATACATGATGAAAATATATGATGGATCAACACATTATAATTTTTAAACATCAAGGCTGTGCAGGGCGGTCCTCATCACTGAGGCTCCAATGGTGGCTCTAATAACACAATGCAGCTTCAGCAATTCACTCGAGACGTGTGTAGGCACATTGTTTTGTACACGTCGATTTATGACATCTACAATCAAAGCATATATCATAAATAGATGATCCGTATTGTCATAATACATCTCTCTGGTTATTTCATCAAATGCTTCGGATAATGACCATTCGTCTTTGAATTGCGAGGCAACCATGATGAGTGAACCCCACAAGGGTCCTGCGTGACTTCGACCGAGTCCAACCTCTTTCTCTTTCCATTGACACGATTATCATTTGTTGTGTTTTCAATCACTCCTTGTAAAATAAAGACTAACCGGCCGGTAGTCTAGTGATCCTCCAAGTGCACCATCAATTTTCCACAATAATCCCCCATTTCTTCAACTCTTCTCCGCCATTCCATAGGGTGAAGGCTTCTTCGATGCCTTTCAACTCAGGGCTGCTTCCTTCTTTGACCAGTTTATCATACAGGTCAGCGACTTTCTCCTCCAGGTGTCTTTTGAATTTCAGATCGTTGAGAAAGGCTTCTGCCAGACCTTGGATCCTCTCACCTGACACGTGGATAGAGCGATTTTTCAAGGCCGCGGCAAGGCAAAGTCTCTCATTCACCTGCTCTGTAGTACTGTAGGTAGAAGTAGTCCGTCGCATCCTCCAGACACTCGTGCTCCTTCTGACTTGGGTGGCCAGTGATACAGCTGTAGCAGATTTCCAAACGAAAAATGGAGATGACGTGGTTCAGCAGATGAGACACCACAGCTTTCACCGTGTTCAAAAGAACAGCGGACAGCCATCCTCTCTCTCCGATGCACTTTCTGTTGAAGATTGGCAGGGGGTAACCTGCGGGGAATGGGGTGTGTCAGGAGCAATCTGCGTAGCTGTCGGGGAATTCGGTGGCGTTTCGAGATATCCGCTCGACGGATAAGGAGCGATCCAGACCAGATGTTTTTTCCCACGAGACCGAAAAGTCAGCGGCCTAGGAGGACGAGGACTCGACAGGCGAACCGTTGTGGGTATGAAAGACATGATTTTATCTTCTTGTTCTTGTTGTTCTTTTCTATCTTTTTTAAAGTACGGCTGCGAGGAGGCGGAGTTACCAATGGACAGAACTTTTTCTTTAAGCATGTTGGAATTGGTCAGGAGGAGGAGGACGAGAAGGAGTTATTTGTAGGCCAATGGCACAGAAGGGGTGGAGTCTAATACACCAGAATTTTCCTCACCAGCAGAATGTCTCTTAAACACTGACTGCTCACAGTCTTATTTTTCTCCGCATATTCTTCCATCACTGTCAACCAGTTCTTGCAAATATCTCTGAAACACTCCGCACTTGTTGTTGAAATACTCCAACACAAACTCGTCCTCACACCCTTCACTCACCCAAAGTACCATCGACCCGACGGGGTTCTCTTGGTCTCCCACACAATGCAGGCTGAAATTCTTTTTTTCAGAACTCCTGATGATCCCTCTTCTTCTTCTTCGTTTTTCACATCATTCACTCTTAAATTTTTTACACCCACCAACGTCAGTGCCGACCAGTCTGTTGAGGTGAGTGTTGCTCTCGATCCCGTCGGGCTGTAAACTTCATCTTTTTCCAACTGGTAAGAACACATCTCTTGAGAGGTACAGTTGAACACGTACCCCCAGGCACTGCCGTCTGACAGTTTCCACTCTCTGTGGAGAGCCTTGGGTGCTGGAGTTTGAATCCAACACAAATATGTCACCTGCTTCTTTGGAGCTCCTCGTAATTCATGATAACTCGTTACAGGAGTCTCGCCAATTACCACACTCCGGGTGGCAAACTCTGATTTCATGTTGTTTTCAGACATTTTTCTTACTCTCGTAAAAACAAACAAAATAAACTCAACACTTTAAGTTTTCTCCTTTCACTGCAGCACACGTCCTAACTCTTTGCCGGTCAGCGTCTATATGAATTTGGCGCCATTCTGCTAATACCCGCCCTCGAATGAGCTGATTGGTTGTGAACTCATCGATAGGGGCATAGACACACTAGGGGAGTGGTTAGAAGCGGGGAAATGCTCTCATTGGTTGAGAGGGGCTGGGGTCAAAAGGTCAACTAAGATCAAAAGACCTGTCAAGTTTGACGAGAAGGTGTTCATCTTCCTCTCTACCCTTCACAGGCTGACACTTTTGGAAAATTTGGACCAAAATAATTAAAATAATCAATTAATAACTGTTGTGATGCTGTTATTAGTTGTCCAGTATTCCAAGCCACACAATATTGAACACAGGAAGCAACTTCACCGCTGTTCACTAACCTGTCGTAAGGAAAAAGCGTAGCAGGATCATGTGCAGGCCCAGGGTAGTGGGGATGACCAGGCCTAGCAGAAGGGACAGGTTACCTAGGTGTAATAGAAGATGATGGGCTTGTTCCCATTCCTTGCATACAGTAGCATTCAACACATCTGGAATTCCTGGAGTGGTTGAGGGCAATGACGACAGTGTAGTGTAGAGAGGCGGGAGGTCCTCGGAGGTAGAAGCCATCCTTCAGAAATGTCACCTTAAAAACTACAGAGGATAGAGAAAATGTGAAGAAGAGGATGGATGGATGTTTTGGGTGAAAAAAACAACAACCATTACTTAAATTTAACTGACAAATGAGAGACAGGCCATCATCTGGCGGTAAGCGTGTTGCGTCATTTCCGGTCACTGGCGGTTGTGCTCTCTATTGTGCTTTGTCATCTCGGTGTTGTTTCCACTGTTCTTCTGCTATTATTTCCTAATTCACTCATGTAATCAGGCAGAAAATTATTTTCACACCAACACTAGGTTTTAGAAGTCAATATCTCCCCTTTCTCCAAAGGTTATAACCGTTTCTGATCCTCCGCTAATCAAACTACCCGATTAGCAATGTCCTCTAGCTCTCTGTCTCCACTCTCTGTTCCTCCTTCTCCTCCTCCTCTCCTCTCCTGTTCTCTGTGCCTCATGTGTAGTTATTCTTCTGCCTCCTTTTATGATAGCACCTCTTGTCATAGATGTAGGATGATGGTAGAAATGGAGGCGAAGATTAATGAGTTAGAATCCCGGCTCCGCACTTTAGCTAGCCCAACCTATGCTAGTGTAGCTAGCCCCCCCTGTAGCCGGTGCGGGCCAACCTAGACGAGCTCATACGGCAGCTAAGATAGTTTCCTCCCCCCCAGTGGCTCCCGAGCAGCCGGGATCTAGTCAGGGCGGCTGGGTGACTGTCCGAGACAAGAGGCATAGTCGTAGGCAGCAGCCCCCGGTTCACAACCGACCAGTTCATGTTTCCAACAGGTTCTCCCCTCTCAGCGACACACCCGCTGAAAAGCCGACTCTAGTGATTGGTGATTCTGCAGGTGGTGACTCATCTCCATCCCATGTTCCTGCAACACCTGCTGGTCCCATATAGCATGAATTCTGCATTACAGCTCAACTCCATGAACTTCATGCAACAACATGTTCCTGCCTACACCCCCCCCCTCCAATGCCTGCCTGCCTGTCTCTCTCTCTCTCTCTCTCTCTCTCTCTCTCTCTCTCTCTCTCTCTCTCTCTCTCTCAACCCAACCGGTCGAGGCAGATGGCCGCCCCCCCGAGCCTGGTTCTGCTCGAGGTTTCTGCCTCTTAAAGGAAGTTTTTCCTTGCCACTGTTGCCAAGTGCTTGCTCATCGGGGGATCTGTTGGGTCTCTTTAAATAAATTTATAAAGAGTTTGGTCTAGACCTGCTCTATATGTAAAGTGCCTTGATGTAACTTTGTTATGATTTGGCGCTATACAAATAAATCTGATTTGATTTGATTTGATTTGATTCTATTCTGAGGAACGTGAAGTTAGCGACACCGGCGGCCATAGTGAAGTGTATCCCGGGGGCCAGAGCAGGCGACATCCAGTCTTATCTGAAACTGCTGGCTAAGGGTAAACGTAAATATGCTAATATTGTAATTCACGTCGGCAGTAACGACACCCGACTTCGCCAGTCGGAAGTCACAAAAATTAATGTGGAATCGGTGTGTACTTTTGCTAAAACGATGTTGGACACTGTAGTTTTCTCCGGCCCCCTCCCCAATCGGACCAGTGATGACAGCCGCATGTCGTCATTTAACCGCTGGCTGTCGAGGTGGTGTCCCGAAAACAACGTGGGCTACAGAGATAACTGGAAGTCTTTCTGGGGGAGACCTGGTCTAATTAGGAGAGATGGTGTCCATCCCACCGTGGACGGGGCCGCTCTCATTTCTAGAAATATGGCCGATTTTATTAGAAATCCAAAACCCTGACAATCCCGGGTCGAGACCAGGAGGCAGAGCCGCAGTTTTACACGCTCCTCTGCGCCTCAGTCAGAGCGGTCACCTGCCGAGAATAGAATAGAGTCTCTGTCTATGTTTAGCTTTATAGAAACTGTGTCTGTCCCCCGACCACCTAAATTTAGAAAAGTTAAAAAACCCAAATTAAACAGAACAGGAGCTAAAAACAAACACCTAACTGTGATTAAAACAGCCACAAATTCAGTCTCAAATAACACTGCGATCAAATGTGGACTGTTGAACATTCGATCATTATCATCAAAATCTCTACTAGTTAACGATCTCATAGCTGATCATCACATTGATTTATTTTGTATAACTGAAACGTGGCTGCAGCAGGATGAGTATGTTAGCATTAATGAAGCTACACCCCCAACTCATGTTAATTTTTATATCCCTCGTACCACAGGTCGAGGAGGTGGGGTGGCTGCAATATTTCAGTCAAGCCTATTAATCAACCCCAGACCAAAATCTGGCTGCAGGTCTTTTGAAAGCCTCACTCTTAGTCTTTCCCACTCGGACTGGAAAGGTGAAAAACCAGTTCTGTTAGTCACAGTATACCGTCCACCTGGTCCGTACTCAGAATTCCTATCAGAGTTTTCTGAGTTTATATCAGAGTTAGTACTCAGTACAGATAAAATCATTATCCTGGGAGATTTCAATATACATGTTGATGTAGAAAGCGACAGCCTTAGTTCTGGGTTTCTTTCCCTACGAGACTCAATTGGCTTTTCCCAGCATGTGAATGAACCCACTCACTTTTACAATCATATCCTTGATCTTGTTCTAACTTATGGCATTGAAATTGACAAGCTAACAATTCTTCCCCAAAATTCTCTCCTGTCTGACCATTACCTTATTACATTTGAGTTTACTTTAATGGGCTCCACAGCATTGAGGAATAAATTCAGCTATAGAAGATGTTTATCTGAAGCTGCTGTGGCTAAATTTAAAGAGAACATTTGGTCATCATTCCCAACAATGCCATATCTAAATTTAAATGAGGATTTCTCCCATACGCAGGTTGATGACCTTGTGACTAGCACTATGGCCACACTGCGTTCGAATCTTGATAATGCCGCCCCTCTCAAAAAGAAAGCATTCAATCTGAGGAGGATGGCTACCTGGTATAGTTACCAAATCCGTGCCTTGAAGCAGACATCAAGGAAATTAGAAAGAAACTGGCGTTCCAGTAAGTCAGAAGAGTCTCACAGAGCCTGGAAAGACAGCCTAAAAACGTATATAAAAAAGCTCTCCACAGTGCTAGAAGTTCATATTACTCAGCACTCATAGAAGAAAACAAGAACAACCCCAGGTTTCTCTTCAGCACTGTAGCCAGGCTGACAGAGAGCCATAGCTCAGTTGAACCAGTGATCCCCTTAACTCTAAGCAGTAATGATTTTATTAGTTTTTTTTCAGACAAAATTCTTACGATCAGAGAAAGAATTTATCAGCTCTTGCCTACGTTAGATAAAAATCCCCTTCTGAAGACGGCAACTGCTGAATCAGCTGCGGCGCCTCATTTACATCTGGAATCATTCTCACCTCTAAATCTCTCAGAGCTAGCTTCTATAGTTTCATCATCCAGACCGTCAACCTGTCTATTAGACCCAGTACCAACTAGCCTCTTTAAAGAGATCTTTTATGTAATTGAGCCGTTCATTCTAGATTTGGTTAATCTGACTTTATTTCTGGGTTATGTACCTCAGGCACTTAAGACTGCGGTCATCAAACCCCAGCTTAAAAAGCCTAATCTTGATCCAGATGTTTTGGCAAACTATAGACCCATATCGAACCTTCCATTTATTTCTAAAATCATTGAGAAAGCTGTAGCAAAACAACTACACAAGCATCTGGATGGGAACAGTTTGTTTGAAAAGTTTCAGTCAGGATTTAGAGCACATCATAGCACAGAAACAGCGCTGGTTAAAGTCTCCAATGACATTCTAATGGCCTCAGACAATGGATCAGCCTCCATACTTCTCCTTCTAGATCTTAGTGCTGCATTCGACACCATAGATCATAATATTTTGCTACAGAGACTGGAACATGAAATTGGAATTAAAGGAACTGCACTAAAGTGGTTCAAATCCTACTTATCAGATAGACATCAGTTTGTTCATGTAAACAACAGCTCCTCCTCATGTACTGTAGTCAGTCATGGAGTCCCGCAGGGTTCGGTACTTGGACCAATCCTCTTTACGCTTTATCTGCTTCCTCTGGGCAACATTATCAGGAAACACAGCATCAATTTCCACTGCTACGCAGACGATACTCAGCTGTACCTATCAATGAAGCCAAATGAAGTCAGTCAGATAGTCAGACTGCAGGCATGTCTTGAAGACATAAAAGTCTGGATAACTGGAAATTTTTTACTTCTCAACTCTGACAAAACAGAAGTTATTGTACTCGGTCCTAAGCACCTCAGAAAAATACTATCTAATCATCTCATTAGTTTGGACGGCATTACTTTGGCCTCCAGCTCCACTGTAAGAAACCTTGGAGTAATTTTTGACCAGGACATGTCCTTGGTCCCTCACATAAAACAAGTTAGTCGGGCAGCTTTCTTCCACCTGAGAAACATTAGGAAAATCAGAAACATCCTTTCTCAGGATGATGCAGAAAAACTAGTCCATGCATTTGTAACTTCTAGGCTGGACTACTGTAACTCATTACTATCTGGATGTCCAAACAAATCTCTAAAAGGCCTTCAGTTAATTCAGAACGCTGCTGCACGAATATTAACAGGAACTAGGAAAAGAGATCACATCTCTCCCGTGTTAGCTGCTCTTCATTGGCTGCCAGTAAAATATAGAGTAGAATTCAAAATCCTTCTTTTAACGTATAAAGCTCTTAATGGCCAAGCTCCGTCGTATCTCAGAGAGCTCATAGTTCCTTACTGTCCTAGCAGGCCACTCCGCTCTCTAGATGGAGGTTTACTTGTGGTTCCTAGAGTCTCCAAGAGTAAATCTGGAGGCAGATCGTTCAGTTATCAGGCTCCTCTTCTATGGAACCAACTCCCAGCATCGGTCCGGGGGGCGGACTCTTTAGTAACTTTCAAGACCAGGCTTAAAACTTTCCTGTATGACAGAGCTTATAGTTAAAAAGTCCTCTACTCTTTAGCTATGCTGCTATAGGCCTAGGCTGCTGGGGGAAGGACTGAGCTTCTCTCTCTCTCTCTCTCTCTCTCTCTGTCTCTCCCTGTCACCCTCTCTCCCCTTCTCCCTCTTTCTCTCTAACTCCCTCCTTGCATGCTCTGATAAAAACCATCCTTCTTAAAAAAAAAAAAAGTTTCACCCAGTTCTAAGCATTTATACTGCATTTACTAACCATGTTCTGCCAAAGTCTCTGTCTCTCCCAGTTCCTCTCCTCTCTCTCCCTGTCCTCATCCTGCAGGTGGTGACTCATCTCCATCCCATGTTCCTGCAACACCTGCTGGTCCCATATAGCATGAATTCTGTATTACAGCTCAACTCCATGAACTTCATGCAACAACATGTTCCTGCCTACACCCCCCCCCCCCCCCTCCAATGCCTGTCTCTCTCTCTCTCTCTCTCTCCCACTCTCAACCCAACCGGTCGAGGCAGATGGCCGCCCCCCCTGGGCCTGGTTCTGCTCGAGGTTTCTGCCTCTTAAAGGAAGTTTTTCCTTGCCACTGTTGACAAGTGCTTGCTCATCGGGGGATCTGTTGGGTCTCTTTAAATAAATTTATAAAGAGTTTGGTCTAGACCTGCTCTATATGTAAAGTGCCTTGATGTAACTTTGTTATGATTTGGCGCTATACAAATAAATCTGATTTGATTTGATTTGATTTGATCTGCACATTAATGTGTGTTTTCTCATTTTATATTGGTGTTGTGCACATATGTCAGGGCTGCATTATGATAAATAACTTAACGTGAATGCTTCCTACTTTTAATTTTGTTTTGAAAAGATTTGTTTTTTTATGTTGTATGCATTTGTATATTTAACTTGGCTATTCCTGTTTTTTTGGGTTGTTTTTTTTTTTTTTGTTTCGTGCGGCTAGATTCAAGATTCAAGAACTTTTTGAGAGGGGTGGCAGGTAAAACACAGCAGCCTTCACTCTACAATGCTACGAGCACTGCCTGCTTTCATTCCCTTTTTAATCCTGATGTGACCAATCTGTCCTTTGTTTATCCATAGATTCACTGTGGTGTTGCACTGCCCTCACTGCCTCACAAATTGTTAAGCTGCTGCACTAAAAATGCATCAATGTCATAAAAATTTGACCCACCTTGTGGTGTTACACTATGGAAACAAATGAAAAAAAATAAAATAAAATAAAAAAACAAAAGACATTTGTGCACCCAAACAAGCTGGGTACAGAGAAATTCTGGCGCCAAGCTATTCTTAGCTAAAACCTAAGTAGCCATGTTCTTGATTGATTTATTTCCTTCCTTGCTATCTATAAATGTAGAATATCAATTTCAGACTGTCACCTGAGCTCTAACATTTCCATGACTGAACAACAGTAGCAAATGAAACAATTCCATAAAAGAAAAAAGAAAATCAAAAAACTAGTTCCTTCTAAAGTTAGCAAAAAAACAACAGCTGCAACAAAATCTTTAACTCCAGGGAATTTTGTGTGATTAAAGCAACCTTTAAATCACATACTTTCGTGATTAAAGCAACCTTTAAATCACATACTTTCATATACTGAATTAGCTACAAAGAGATGCACTGTATTGTTTTCAATTAATAGCTGTTTCTGTGTTTGGCTTCTATATATCAATCACTGAGTTCTATGAGACATGAAAAGTAATCAATTAAACTTAATGTCCTTGACAAAACTGAATTGGATAAGAAACAAGCAAGGTCTCCAACCTAAAACACTGCACACAGAGTTTTTTCTTTACAAACTGGTGATATAGTCCAGCGGTGGAAATAAATTGGCATAACAATAATATGGAGAGAAATCTATGGTTTTGACCATCATTAGCAGACCATCATTTGCTAGTTTAGCAATGTGCATTAGGTAACTTAGTCACAGGCTCCTGCGGGAAGGCTCTGTCTGTTGAGTTCACGGTTCTGCATGCTCATGTCAGGAAACAACCGTCCAAGTTGGTAACTATGGGCCACGAGTTGTAGAGGGCTGATTCTTGTTGGTTTTTGAGTTTAGTAAATTCATTGTTGCAATTTGAACTATTTAACTATTTCTGTTGTCACTCCGTCGGACAGTGTGAAAATGTTTGAGTACAGTTCTTAGAAATGGCTAAAAGACAAATACTAAAGGCTACAGTATTAACTATACACACACACATACATACATATAGGGGGCTTTTAACCAATTTCAACCATACTAAATTGCCATCATCTATCTGCGACCTAAATGTGCCGTGTGCCCTTAGAAAGAAATAGGCTGACTATATCGAATTCATGAATGGCAGTCTCCATAACTTGAAAATATATAACTGGCTCTGCAGATTGTTTGTGAGACAATCAAAAAGAAACTTACCGATCGATCCAGTCGCGGTCGGTGAAATGGCGTTTGAGCCGCAGAAAAGCGGGAACGATCTCGATAACTGACTGGAGACACTGCTGGTGGCTGAAGCTGGGATCAGGCTGGATCTGCACAATGTACGTCTCACATTCCACATTGCTGACAGCCACGGACTAAAATAGGCAAGAGTCAGAGAGCAGGGTCCTGCTGAGGCTGAGAGCTCTCAGAGTGGGACTCACGTACGCATAATTCAGCGTTGACAGTAAAACATTGTAAAAATAAACGCAATAAAATTAATAATTTATTTTTACAGTTCAACAGACATTTCACAGACACAATTCACTTGCTGCTCTTGAGCAGTTCGTTTCCATACACTTAATTGTTGGATGGAGGTGGATAATGGAAACAATTGCAAAAGCATAATATATAAGAATGCAAACCTTGACCTATCTGTTGGGTCAAGGTTTGCAGTCAAATTAGGAACGTCAGTCAGAGCTTCCGCACTGGAGTTAGTTTTTCTTCTTCGTGGTGTGCTGTTTGAAAGGCTGCTGAGCATTAGACTGCCTGCAAAATAGTGGAGATCTGCTGTTTCACATTCTTTCTGCTTGAGATGTGAAGGTATAGTCAAAACAATGTGTTATTATTGCTTAAAATGGTGTCTTCATTGTAACAACTGCTAATGTGCACGTACAGCATGTGATTGTTCAGTATTGGATTCTGGTAAACTTTTCAGAAAATTCTTAGTAGCAAAACAACATATCAGTAAACAAAGGCAATTATAACAATTATTATAATTTAGCAATTATAGCAATTATAATATATATATATATATATATATATATATATATATATGCCAGTTTCAATTCGTTGTACTTTGCTAACTTGTATTAAATTAATAATTAAATGCGCTGAATATCTGTGAAGCCAAATGACTGCAAACCAGCAGCTACATGAGAGTCAGAAGATGACCTTATCAATGTGCACTTGACTGGATGAAACAGATTGAAATATCTGAGATCTTTGTTGAGTAAAACCACAGCAATGAGACATTCCCAACAGTAGGCAGTCACAATAAGTGTCCACTATGAATGTGTACATAGTAAGAGAACTGGACGGCACTGTTCAGGCTGTGTGCTGAATAGGTTTCTCAGGCTTCCTTTGGTTTTAATTGCTTTGGTGTTTTAAATTTCTTCTCCAGCTCAACCAGCTAACAGCATTACCACCAATTTTGCAACCAAGTTTCATAATGAGAGATATGATTCAAAGATATTTTACCCAAACAAAATGAGACTACACACTGAGTCAATGTGTGTGATCATGCTGTCCTCCCACCCTGGAGGAGGACATTAGCCTTTTCTAATTCGGTCCCTGGAATGTGACAGTAACTTGGTAGGCGTAGATCATAGCGGTGCCCAGACCCATTGAGAGCCTTATCATTGAGAGAGTACAGCTTCTCTGCAATGTCATTGCGTACAACCAGAGCAAAAATCTTAGCTATGTAGCGATGCTTTGCAAAAAGAAGATAGAGTTTCTTCCTCCTCCATGCCACGTATCGACAGGGGTTATCGGCACGCAGAGTCACCTGTGGAGAATAACGATTTAACAGAGATATAAATTCTGAAAGCACTTACATTGGTATATTAAAGTATATGAGTTTCATTGATATATTAACAAAAATAGATGCATGCAAACTTTAAGTTGTAATAAGGAATAGTAGTAGTTTCTACCTAAAATGAACATAAAATGATAGAAAACAAAACATTGGCATACATGGCTGCTGCACTGAACCATGGCATTTACAACTAGAGAGAAAAACTGCATCTCAGTCTTTTCCATGCAATCACTGATTTGTTCCATCCTGTAACCATATCAACATTGAATATTAACTAGTTCCCTCACTTTAAATAGTTAAAATCTAATTTTTAACAGTACAGCTTAGTGGAGTGCATTGTGAGTGCTATGTCACTGTAATAAACAATGCTCAGACCATTTATACTGTCTTTTTAGTTGTTTCAGTGGTGCTTAAGCTTTATGTGTTTATTAGAAAATATTAAGATTTGCTAAGGGCCACAGCTCAATTTAATCAAGAGCCCAAATGAGCCAGTCCAGTGACCCAGCGTTAAAAACTCCAGGACCATGGAAATGGTCCACCTGAAAACAAATGCAACTGCAGGTAATATAGCACACCATATCGCATGATATACTTCTCATGCCACGACGTGGAAAGCATCGAAATACCAGTTGCAAATTTACCCACTTTGGGACTAATAAAGGATTATCTTATCTTATATCTCCAAAGCAATTGGGCACATATAAATAAGACATACGGAAGAAAACAAAGGAACACAATAAAGGCTCAGGATAGTCTCAGAAAAGCTACAGTAATGCTACAACAGGATTACTACTGTCTGAATATTTTTGCACATGCAGAAGTTTAAAAGAATTAACCTGAAAGACACCCTCCTCTGATGGTCTGAGAGAGTCCCACTCAGGTGAATCCAGAAACTGGAAAGGGTAGATATAATGAAGAAACTCTCCATTTACTGTCACACTGACTCTGTAGGAGAATGTATGGAAAATTTTAATTACACTCTTATTTAACATGACATGCACATCAACACTTTGGTATTAATGATTATTGAACTATGTCAATAATCAATAGAATGTTGGACATTTGAATCCCTATTTTCAAATGCTGCTAATAATAGTGCACATATAGTGGACTTGGGCTTCAATCTATACTTTTTATTGCAGCTTCTCTCAGCTTGCTCATGTTCTCTCTCCCCTCTGACCCTCTCGTGCTAAGTCTAATAAGGTCTAAGAAGGCAATAGCTGTGATGATTTGATGGGGTATCACTAAAGATGATCTGACCTTTTATTTTTGCTTTTCTCTAAAAGTAACCACACCTGCTTGATTGCCTGCCTCTTATTTGTGTTTAAACATATTTCACACTTTCCATAAAGGCATTGAATAAAGTTCAACTTCAGTGCCAAGTTTGGTTCCTTAGCAGAACCCTTAGCATTAGCTACAGCATTTGCAAGGTATGACTGGAGCATTTCACTTCTTTTTCCCCCTATCTAGACTTCCAATTCTTTATCAGAGAAATAGCAGCTTCTGTTACTAACCATGTTTCGAAAGTCTCTGTCTCTCCCAGTTCCTCTCCTCCCTCTTCCTGTCCTCATCCTGCAGGGGATGAATCATCACTACCCCATGTTCCTGCAATTCCTACTGCTCTCATATCTTCATCAACTCCATAAAGCATTATTTATATGACCTCCATGCAGCACCATATGTTCCTGCCTACACCTGTTAAAATATCCCCTCCTCCTGCTCTCATTCTTTACGTACCCACCCACTGTACTTGAGGTTGAATATGACATGACTCAGGCTATGTCAAACAGTTTTGTAGATTTTGATGAGCACTTGTACATCTAAATAATTTTGAATGTGTCTTTTTACTTTACCATTATATTTCACGACTTGGGCTGCTAGATATAACAAGACTCAAATTTATGTCTTCAGGAAAGAGTCTTACTGCGCTATTTAGTCACCTGCCAGATAGAAGCACTGTCAGCTTATCTATGGCGGTTTTTCCCTCAATGGCGAGGCAGTGGTTCTGCTCTATGGTGTGGATTTCTCCGTCGCAGCAGGTCACTATCTTCCCAAAGTGTGTGAGCGACACCCCCAGTTTTTGAAACAGGCAGTGGTACAGCTCCTGGAAATCCTTCTCGAAGGAGACGCTTCTAAGCCGGTATGCAACATGTAGAACCTGTCCCAGACACACGCTGAAGAGCGCGAAACTCCACAGTAAAGAGTCTGTGGTGCAGGGTTCGGACCAGGCCCAGAGCGTACAGCAGAAGAAGCCCAGTGTCAGGAAGGTGAACAGGTAGAGCAGTCCGTAGATACCGCTGCCGCCCATGAAGCCGAGGAATAAGAAAATGTTGGCGAGGTGGAACACGGAGCTCTCCAAGCTGTCTCTCCACTCCCCACATATCGGGTAGGTCGATGCGACGGGCTCCACGGTGAAATTCATGGCTTCGAAGTCCGGAGGCTCCATGTCTGACCAGAGTGAATGAAACTAGTGGCAGAGTTGACTGAACTCTCACAGTCAGCGTCCTCGCAGGCTGAGTGGTCAGAACACACCACGAGGACAAGAACATTTGTTCGCGAGAACACGGCTTCTCTGTGGAGAGCACCGATTCAGAACATGGCCAGAGAATGTCCGGGTTTAAAAAAAATAAAATAAAAATCTAGTTGACAGAATCAATAGTAATAACACTCCTATTTAGACAGAGTAACATGAAGCAGCCTCCTTAACTACGCTCAAACAAACGTAAGAAGAGGGGGTGAAGTCAATATTAATTAACTTGAATGTCACATTTGATTTTTTTATATTGGATTCTCTAATTTACAATATCAATTCATTGAAATTTAATAAAACTCTATATAAAATTTTAACTCACTTTGCCAGTCGGCTGTGCAGCCACGATATATACAACAGACAAACATAAATATATCGTTTTGGCTGTGGCCAGATTCTCAATTTCAAAGGAGTCAAATCAAGATTAAAAGCACAAACAGACTCAGAATTCCTTCTGCGGTCACAATCCATGTCTCCAGATGCTTCTCAATGGTATTCACTTTGTGAACATATTGGTGTGATTTCCAATAAATGTAAAAAAGGTTATTTTTAACAAATAAAACAACTGCATTTGATATGTCTGTGTGATACTGGCAAGTTGACAAATCTAAAAAAAAGAATATTTTTTCTTCATTATTTCTAAAAATACTCCTCATTCTAATATGAAATATTGAAAAAGAATTATTATTATTCAAATGGATTAATAGTGAGTAAGTAAAAGACAGGTGAGTGGACAGGAGCTATGGAGGCCCATAAGACTTTGTGATTTTTTGTAGCTGGAGAAGTAGACATACTCTGCTATCATCTGTAACCAGTGAAGGTGACTGTATTTGTTTGCCAAAAGTCAGAATATGAGTGTTGATGGCATATCTGTCAGACATATGGAGCTGCTGCAGAAGCCTCCCTCCCAGGTCCAACCCAGTTTTCAGACACACTATTAACAATGAAGGACGAAGGAGTAAAGAACAACATAGAATTGTTGCATTTTTGTGTACATGGAAGGGTGTATTCAAACAGAGCTTGCACATCCCCTCATAACACATTCTATTTATAAAGCACTTTACCATGGACAATCTGTGTGTGACAGTGTTGTGCATAGGTAGGAATATGTGTGAATACGTGTATTTCTGTTGTTCAGCCTATGTACAGATATCAATGGACTGAAATGTACCCCTCTGTACTGATGTTGGTAGGGAACAATCAAAATAGCTTAATAGACTAATGGCACAGTATAGACCTGACTCCAAAGCCTGACTCTGGCCCATATATTTACACATATAGGTCGATTCCATCTGCTATTCTCTGTCATTGGCTCATGCTCTAAAGGGAGAGACTTGAGCTTGAAACCAGGGCATGTACGGGACTAGAAAAAATTCAAGCAGGTGTTCCAATTATAGGCAACACATGCTATGCTATATGCATTAAGGCAGAGGGAAAATAGCTGCTGAGCAGCACGCGCTCAATCACACACCACTTTGCTTAAGGTGTACCCACCAGAAACAAAAAATAATGACTCTGCTTCAATCTGCTCATGTTATCTTGCTGTTTTATTTTTAGGTCTCCCTTGATAGAACTGGCAGGGTAGTAGTTCCAGGAGTCCACTGAGGGTGTCAGATTCAGGGCATGTTTAACTCTCCTAAACAACAAAGTAAAACCTGTGTTACGGTGTATAGTCAATGGGAATCCAAGTGCAGAATCAATACAGCAAGGCAGGATAAATCCAAACTTAAAGCTTTATTCTCAGCCAAGCAAGGTAACAAAAAGTCCAAACATAGTAATAAGCCAAAACTAGGGGATGTAGTTAAGCTGGCTGAGCAGGAAAGGCGAGATCATAGCAAACTGAACTTTGAAGGAAAAAACTTAAAGCAATAGTATATATATATATATATATATATATTTCATATTGTTCAGTGGAGTACATCAGCCGAGTTCCATGCCGACACCATCTCCTTCCTGGGCTTCATCGTAGCCCCTGGGAGAGTACAGATGGACCCGGCTAAAGTTAGCGCTGTGGCCAACTGGCCCACACCTGATAGCCGCAAGAAGGTTCAGCAGTTCCTCGGATTTGCTAACTTTTATAGGCGGTTCATCAGAGGCTTCAGCGCCATAGCGGCCCCACTGCACGCACTAACCTCATCCAAGGTACGGTTCTCCTGGTCTCCAGAGGCAGAGACGGCCTTCCAGACCCTGAAGTCCCGCTTCACCACAGCTCCCATT
This sequence comes from Echeneis naucrates, assembly GCF_900963305.1. NCBI lineage: Eukaryota > Metazoa > Chordata > Actinopteri > Carangiformes > Echeneidae > Echeneis > Echeneis naucrates. The sequence continues at coordinate 2,677,108 of NC_042516.1, forward strand.
CTCACAATGCCGGATCCCAGACGACAGTTCACAGTAGAGGTGGATGCCTCCAATGAGGGAATTGGGGCCGTCCTCTCCCAACGGTCCGACCTGGATGGGAAAATGAACCCATGCGCCTTCCTATCCCGAAGGTTATCTAAAGCAGAGCGCAATTATGACGTTGGCAACCGAGAGCTGCTAGCGGTCAAGGTGGCCCTGGAGGAGTGGAGACACTGGTTGGAGGGAGCCGAACAGCCATTCATTGTCTGGACGGACCACAAGAACTTGGAATATATACGCAAGGCCAACAGACTGAATTCCCGTCAGGCCAGGTGGGCGCTCTTCTTTAACCGCTTCTCTTTCTCCATCTCTTACAGGCCAGGGTCCCGGAACATAAAACCGGACGCCTTGTCACGTCTCTACGACCCTGAGCCGGTTGCCAAGGAACCCGAGCCTATCCTGCCACTGACCTGTGTGGTTGGAGCGGTGACTTGGCAGATAGAAAATGAGGTTAAGCAAGCTAATGGTGAGGCTCTGTCACCTAGTGGGTGTCCCGAAAATCGATTGTTCGTCCCGGTCAACCTACGCCCACAGTTGATTCATTGGGCCCACTCCTCGCTGCTTTCCTGTCATCCGGGAGTCCGGCGGACGATGTTCGTCATCTCCCGGAGGTTCTGGTGGCCTGCCATGGAATCGGAGGTTCGGGAGTACATCGAGGCGTGCCCGGTCTGTGCCAGGAATAAGGCGTCCTCCAGGTCACAAATGGGACTATTGCAACCCTTGCCCATCCCTTCCCGACCTTGGTCGGACATCTCGATGGACTTCGTCACAGGGCTCCCACTGTCCTTACGGTGGTGGATAGATTTTCCAAGATGACCAGATTCATTGCTTTACCGAAGCTGCCTTCAGCCAAGGAGACGGCTGAAATAATGATAAACCAAGTGTTCAAGGTTCATGGTTTTCCTAAGGACTTTGTTTCAGACCGGGGGCCCCAGTTCGTGTCGCGATTCTGGAAGGAATTCTGCCGACTCATCGGGACCAAAGCCAGCCTGACCTCAGGCTATCATCCGGAGGCCAACGGCCAGACCAAACGCCTCAACCAGCAGCTGGAAACCGGCCTCCGTTGCCTAGTGTCCCAGAACCCCTCGACATGGAGCAACCACCTGGTCTGGGTCGAATATGCCCACAACTCTCTCCCCACCTCAGCCACCGGATTCTCTCCCTTTAAGTGCGTTTACGGGTATGACCCACCCGTTTTTTCGGCCCAGGAACCTGAAGTAACGGTCCCCTCTGCCCACGCCCTGATCCGCCGCTGCCGACGCATCTGGGCAGCGGCTTGACAGGTGTTGATCCGCCAGGGGGATCGCACCAAGAAAGCGGTGGACCGCAAGCGACGGCCCGCACCCGCTTACCGTCCAGGTCAGAGAGTATGGCTATCTGCCAAGAACTTACACCTTCGGGTTCCTTCTAAGAAATTGGCCCCACGCTTTGTGGGGCCTTTCCCCATCACCAAGGTCATCAGCCCGGCCGCAGTCCGTCTGCGCTTACCTCGCTCCCTCCGGATCCACCCCACATTCCATGTCAGCCAGGTCAAACCTGCCAAGGAGAGTTCCCTGGTCCCGCCCCTCCCACCCCCTCCTCCTCCTGAGGTGATTGATGGGGGCCCGGTCTATAAGGTCAAGCGGCAGCCTGACAGAATTAATGAATATACTGATTATATAAGTAAATTTGATAAGATTTTTATTTTAAATATGATTTAAACCAGCATTTCCTTTAATCCCAATTTCATGTTCCAGTCTCTGTAATAAAACATCATGGTCACTAGTGTCAAATGCAGCACTAAGACCCAACAGGAAGAGTATGAGGGTCAAGCTACCGTGTAGAGACATTAGAATATCCTTGGTAACTTTTATCAGTGCTGTTGTGATATATTCTTCAAACAAGCCATTACTATCTAACTGTTCACACAATTGGTTTGCAACTGCTTTTTCAAGATCATCAACCTGTGTAGGGGAGAAGTCCTCTATTGAAATGATATTGGAGCATGGGCACAGAAACCATTATATGTGATTGGGTTACATCCCACCAAATTTTTTAAATTAATAGTTTGAACCTCCCACTTTTCCCACGTTTATAATCAAAGGTTCAGCCTGTCCACTCAGTGCTGTTTTTCAAAGGACTTTGTCAGTGCTTATTCATCGAATCTGTTCCACCTGTTTATTGAGAGAATATGAACAACTAACTGCTGTCCATAGATCTATATACTTGTGAGAAAAAGCCTGTGGAGTCAACCAGGACCAGGATCCAGCCCGACCAGTGGTGCCAAGAGATCAGGTGTATGTGAAAGTCTTCCGTCGAAAATGGCACGAGTCTAGGTGTGAAGGAAGCAAGACTTGGTATTACATAATTTCTGGTTTCTTTTTTAACATTTTGGATCCTACCCATCCTGAGGAGACGGTGCTTGCAAGCAATGGACAGACACACAAACATGATGATTGGCCTGCAGGGAGCTCGGATGGTAAATAATCTGACAAATGGACAAATGACTCACATGCGTCCAGTGGTCCAAGGACTACTGGGGGACGTAAAGTTGTTCGCTACACCGGATAATTTGAACAATGCTGATGATTCGAAAGACGAATCAAGAGTAAGAGAAGATGGAGTTCTGAGTACAAAAAGCCCAACAGGGGAGACATGGACATTAAGACCTGTTGATGGACTCAATGAACTGAAATCTTTAGATGTGAATTTGTGTGTTACTAACAGATACACATACTCTTTAATAGTCAGAAATATCGACTACAAATAGAAAATCTCCGGGCACCAACCTGTCATCCAGGGTGGATAACCAAATTAACAAAACTGGAATAAAGTCTCAGAAGGTTGCTAAAGGATGAGCTTGAGCACTGTATTGTATAAACACAATAATAAAATAAAATAAAATAAACACAATATATACACACATATATTTTGCCTGCATTTATCCTCATAGTTTAACACCACAAGGTGTGTCAACTTTTTATGAGATTGATGCACTTGCAGCTAAATGTTTAATTATTCCAGTTCATGTCTGTGACCATCACCAGCCCTCCCTCAAAGCAAGTTTATTGGTCTTTATTGAGTTAAATTACCTTTGTGAGGCGTGGAGGACAGTGCCACAACACAGCGAATCTTGGGGGAAATAAAGGACAGACAAGACGCAGCAGGATGAACAAAGAAAGGGAAGCAAGTAGTGATGGTAGTATATGGTATAGTGAATGTTGCTGTGATTTTCCTGCCACCTCCTCAGTCCAGAGAATTTGTATGTTTATCTTTGGAGTGTCCCAAAAGAGGAACCAAATCAAAGCAGTTCAGACAGTGGATATAGTGATCGGTTGAGAGAACAGCTCAGCCCATTTTGGCCAGATTCATCAATTCTTTGTGATTTGACCTGACACAAGCTGGTAAAAAAGCCAGACATGCATGTGGACATTCCCTAAATATTCTTGATACAATCACCGGAGTGGGTGAGGGGATTCAGGCTCCCTCCACCTCTTTAGCGCGTGGGAGCACTAAAGATGCCAAACCCACAGCCCCAGAGATCCAACAACAGCCAGCACCACTGAACTGTTAAAGCAAGTTCATGAAGGAGCAGGACATGAGGGCCCCTCTCTTCCCCCCAACAACCAGCCATCCACCCCATACCCCACCACCCGCGGTCTAACCAGAGTCAGCCCCATGACCTGGGGGTTAGCAAGCGCAAGCGTAGGCCCATGAGTAGGAAGTGATGCAGGGATGGTGTTTACAATATATTGATAAAGTGTTTGCTGTCATGGTTCCAAAAAAACAGGACCCCCGAGGCAGAGAGAGATGAGGTAAAACACAATCTTTTAAAAGTCAAAGTAACAACCAAAGTAGTGCAATAGAAAATGGTGTGGGATTCAACCTGGAGGGGGATGTCTCACCAGTGGAGAGCCAGACTTTCTGACCTGTTTTTTGGCAGGGCAGGGATCCTGTGAGAATTCCCCAAACTCAGATTCCGGGTGGCCTTACAAGATCTGGTGGGCTCACTGGGGATGGTCTTTGACGAATGGGACAGCTACTTCAGACTCCTGGTCAGGAAACATGGGTGGTTAAAATTCCAAGGAAGCCATGAATGGAGACATACCTATGGCTGAGCAGACCAGGGAGTTGTGGTTATATTCCACCCATGGAAGGTGGGGGGCCCAGAAGACAGGGCATTGGGTAGCAACGCAGTGAAGGGCGGACTCCAGGTCTTGGTTGAACTGTTGTGTCTGGCTGTTAGTCTGGGGATGGTAACTGGATGAGAGACTGACTGAAGTACTGATGGATGAGCAGATGAGCAGAGGAAAACGGAGGACCTCATTGGACCTCAATGTCTTCCGGGATGCCATGGTGATGGAACACATGTTGGATTGGCAGAGAGGCTGTTTCCACGGCAGAGGGTAACTTGGGGAGAGGTGGGCACATTTGGAGAACTGATCAACAATGGTGAGTATGACTGTATTACCTTTGGAAGGGGGCAATCCGGTGATGAAATCCAGGGAGATCTGTGATGAAGGGTGCTGAGGGACTGGGAGAGGACGTATTAGGCCAGACGGCGCTCGATGGGAGGATTTTCTATGGGCACAGACAGAACAAGCTGACACATATTCCTTGATGTCACCATGGAAGGCCACCAGAAACGTTACTGTAAGAACGTGAGCATCCTGTGGATCCCCGGATGGCAGGAAATCTTGGAGTTGTGCCCCCACTGGAGGACAGCGGAACAGTGTTCTCCCCTCTACCCAAACATGACCCACACATGATTTCATTCCCCTGCCCCTCTATATGGGCACCTTAATTACTGAGCGGCCACACCTGTTAGGAAGGTGACAGACAGGATGAGGAAGGATCAGGATTATCAGATGGAGGGGGGCATATAACAGTGATGGAGAAGTTGAACCGTCCCAGAAACACCAAGCCTGGCATGAGTTCAACCTGCGAGCAGAGTGGGGGTAGGAAAGATTCTTGTGGTCAGTCTGAAATATAAATGGATGTGTGGCTCCCTCCAGCCAGTGCTTGCTGTAGGGCAAATACCACGGCCAGTAATTCCCTATTCCCCACATCATAATTCCTCTCCGCTGCAGACAAGAGAAGAAAGCAAAAGGATTCAGTTTCTGGGGAGTGGAGTGTTTGGAAAGTACAGCCCAAGTACCAGAGGCATCTATGTCCACAGCAAACTGTCAGGAGGGGTCAGGATGAGTGAAGGAAGACTGGTGCAGAGGTGAATAGGGCTTGAGAATTTGGAAGGAGGCTTCCGCCACTGGAATCCAGTCAAAGGTTACCTTAAATTGAGAGCATTTAGAGCATTGAGGGGAACTGCTACCTTATTGTAGTCCTTGATGAAGTGATGGTAGAAGTCAGCAAATCCCAAGAAGTGTTGCAGCTGTTTCCTGGAGGATGGTGTGGGCCATTCTGCCATGGCTTTGATCTTCTTTGGGTCTGCCCTAAGCTGGCCCTCCTCCACGACAAGGCCTCTAAATAACACTGAGAAGACATGAGACTTGCCCTTTTCGGCTTTAATAAAGAGTCAGTTCTCCAATAGTCTTTGGAGGACCAGGCTGACGTGCTGCACATGCTCTTTAAGGTCCCTAGAGAAAATCAAAATGTCATCCAAATAGACAAAGATAAACTTCTTAAGCAACTCTCTGGGCATGTCAGTGACCAGGCACTGGAACACAGAAGGGGCATTAGTGAGTCCAAAGGGTATCACAGGTTATTGTAAAAGATTGAGAGGGGTGTTGAACGCCATCTCCCACTCATCCCCCTCCCAAATCCTTACTAGATGATAGGCGTTAGGCAAGTCTAGCTTGGAGAGCACCTTGACTTCATGCAGCAGGCTGAAGACAGAGTCAATTAGATGGAGAGGACATTTGTTTTTTAAAGTTATGCCATTTAACCCACGAATGTCTATGCAGGGTCAAAGGGTCTTGTCTTACTTCTGAATAAAGAATCCCAAAAACCTCCTGGAGGTGGTGGTACTCTAGGGGCATGGACGATAGGTCTAAGGGCTAAGGGATGTGTGAACGAGTTGGTGGAGATTACAGTGTGGTGCAGCAATGACAGTAAGAGTGGCAAAGCAAAATCCAATTGGTTATAGAAAGTGAGGAGCAGTCTATGTGTGGGTTAAAGGGTGAGTAGTAGTAGAGAAGTGCTGGATGAAGAGAAGGGTGAGTGTCTCATGATGGTTTCTGGAAAGCAGGAGTGAAATAGGGACCGTGTGGTGGGTGATCTGGGAGAGGAGCCGGCTATCCAGGGCAAGTACTTCTCTGGGCTCCTCAAGCCTAACTGGCCTCAACAACAAACGCAGAGTAAGTGAAATTGTTATAGACTCCAGAGTCACTCTGAGGGGAAGTGACTGACAAGATCCACATATCAGCACTGAAGTTCAGCTGGCCTAAGCTTCATCCGACCCAGCTGCATGGGTTCATTGAAGGCTGAAGCTGGGGATGGAACCGGCAAGAGCTCATTGGAGGCACCTGTGGGCGAAGAGGCAGAACCCCAAGGTGGGTGGGAGGTGGGTGTCAGGGTAGCCTATTGGAGGGGGCTTCCTCCTCCTATCTCGCCTTTCCCTACGTCTTTCGTGCAGCCTGTTGTATAGGTGGATGGCAAGAGAGATTAGCTCCTCTATGGATGAGGTCTCATCACAAGCAACTAACTCATCCTTAAGATCCCCATTAAGGGCTTGCAAAAAGATGCTCTGTAAGGCGCAATTGTCCTCCCACTCTCAGCAGCCAAAACAAGTCAGTTACACTAGTGGACCCATGCCGAAGGGAGAGGAGACGTTTTGCGGCCTCTTTACTGTGTAACAGGTGATCAAAAACCTTTTTCATCTCAATAATAAACAGGGAAAAAGACCAGCTAACAGAGGAGCTGGAAGAATGTAACGCCACTGCCCAAGCTGAAGTTCTTCCTACCTGTAAGCTCATACGCTACATTGGAGCTGTCTGAAAAGTATGCATTCTGGCTCTGCCATTAGTTTGTTATGTGCACTGGCTCTTTAAGAGAAACAGGAAGTGAGTGTTCAGACTGTGCCACGCAGACTCTGAACACTCACTTGGCCAGTCTGGCCATCTGATCAGGCAGTGCCCCATTAGGCCCCTGAAACAGAGAAATGGGATGGGGGCCGCATAACCGGGACGATGAGGACCCTGGTCAGACCCTGATCAGTTTGATCCAGAACACAGAGACAGCAAGGTGTTGTGTGCTGTAGCTGTGTTTGAGTTCATAAAAGGCATTGTCTGTGAGTATTGCAGTAAAAAAAGATGTTTAGATGAATATTATATGTTAGAAATGGTACATTTAAGTAGTTCATCAGTGTTTTAATGAACTATTTACAAGTCTTACCTTTCAGTGCATTATTTTATTTCATATTGATGTAACGAGACAGTCTATGATTTATATTAAGCTTGAATTCATAATCACTGCATAATTTGTGTATACTGATGCATGTATACTGTATCCGTTTATTACAGTTTCATACCTGCCATATAAACAACTCATCCTGGCGTCTGCGACTTCTTGTGTGGGGGTGTTTAACTAACTAGAAAGTGGTAAAGGTTTGCATTGATGCAAACATTTTCTGCAGGTCCCTACATCTCCTGAATACCTAGCGGGAGTGGGGATGAAGGGCTCCTGAGGCAGGTGGAGCAGGAGCAGCCAGAGGTGAGTCAGCATCGGTTGGCTTGAGGTTGGAGAGCTGAGCTGACAGTTGGTCCATGCAGTCCCCCAGCTGGACCACACTGCTCCTGAGATCGCCAAAAACTCCAGCAACATCTCATAATGCTTGTCTGTGCTCTACCAACAACTGAACTCTACTACAACTGAAAGAAAAAAGCCTGAAACAAAACAAAACCAAACAAGGAGCCAAGGGCAAGGCAGAGGCAACGCTGATGAGGACACACCATGTAACCTGACAAAAAGGGAAAAGAAGGCACAGTTACAAAAGACAAAAAGGTGGTCACTGGAGAACTGGGTAATCACTTAGAATAGATCACTAGAAACACAGAACAGGCTGAATAGTCTGGCAGCAAAGAGCAATCTGAGGAGGGTATATATGGAAGGTTGATTGCAGGCAGATTCAGAGCAGGTGTGCCTCGTGAGCCAAGGGAAGAGGAATAGAAATGCCCACTGGGCACAGGGAGGAGGAGCAGGGGAGGCAAGAAAGTTAAAAGATGATATTTTTGAGTCTCCATATTCTCTCTATCTGGACGAAACTATCTATGTATCAGTTCACAAGCTCTTCTGCATATGTGTGAAGTACCGATCATAGAAGCACAATAAGTTTGTCAGTACTTACTTGGGGCTTGTTGATCATCTCAGTGGTGATGCTCAAGGAATATCAGATGCTGTTGTTTTTTTCCTGAGTGAATGTGGCCTGGACATCAAACGTATGGTGGGAATTGCTACAAACAGCGCAAGTGTTACGGTCGGAAAAAAATCATTCAATTTTCACACTGCTCAAACAGAAGCAGCTGAGTTTTAAGCGTATTCGCTGCGTTTGCCACTCACTGGATAAAGTGGCTCATAAGGCAATGCAACTTCTTCCAAGCAATCTGGACTACATGATAAGAGAAACCTACAACTAGTTCACACACACAGCAAAATGCCAGAGTGACTATAACAGTGTCTACAAGGCCGTCAATGACGATGGAAATCCTCTGAAATTCATGTCCCCCAGCTCAACCCGTTGGTTGGTGATCTCAGACTGTATCAAAAGAATTTTAGAGCAGGAAGATGCCCTCAAGATGCACTTCAGTTTGGTTTCAATTGCCAACCATTGCTATGCAGCCAGGCTTTTGAATGGAATGTACAGTGACAAATCAATCAGTCTGTACATGCATTTCCTCCTTCCCATGTTGATGGAAATCAAAACTGTGAACAAATATTTCCAGATGGAAACAGGAGATATGCTGGGTGTTTTTCGGGCTCTTGACAGGCTGTACATGTTGACATTGAGGAGAGTTGTGAAGCCCAGCATACTGCACATGAACAACGACAGTCTTCTCAGGGAACTTGACCTTAAATCATTAAGCCTCTACCTCTCACACCAGGTCATGGACCTGGGGTAATCATCAACAGCTGGAAGCCAACACATTAGCACAGGAGCAGGATAGTTTTTCTACACACTGCTTTGATTTTCTAAAAGAAGTGCTTGTGTAGTATCAAATGTATCTTCCTGCATCAATTGAAATGCTCCACAAACTGGAGCTTTTTTGTCCAAAGCTGGTGATGTAAATAAATAGGCCTGGAGTAAAAGACTTGCCCGCTGAGTTTTCACCTTGGAGAGCCAGTGGAGAAACATTGAATCAGCCGGCTTCTCAAGTGATCAGGCCATTGACGATTTTGGCTGGAAGTTGAAGCATTTCAAGAGGCTGGAGGAAACCAGTGTGTTAAAGATTTAGCACTGGGTGTCATCAGATTGTCATCAAATGGCCACGTTGAGAGAGCTTTTTCCCAGGTGACGCTGCTAAAGGATGACACCCAGACTGGGAAATTGCAGTGTAACAGCAGCATTACACATCTGGGTGTTCAGTCAGTAGTTTGGCAGCGGTGGAGCTGATGACTTCACAGGCTACCGCTGCATCAGCTGACGGGGGGGTGTAAACAGTGATAACAATGGTGTACGTCAACTCCCTTGGTAAATAATACAGGCGCATTCCTACAGCCAGCAGTTTGATGTCTGAGTTATAGAGACGTTCCTTCATGACATTTGGAAAAGTCTCTGTCTCCCCGTACCAAACTGTAACCTGGGACCTCAACGCTGCTGTCCGGGATGTGTGAGTGCAGCCATGTTTCACTGAAGCAAAATATGCTCCAGTCACGGTATTCCCTCTGGGTCTTCACAAGCGCTGCCAGTTCGTCCGTCTTGTTCCCCAAAGACCTGTTGTTCCCGTTATGATCGCTGGGACCGCTGGTTTGTGTCTTCTCCTTCTTTCCCTCCGTTTCGCTCCGGACCTGCAGCCCCGGCGTCTCCTCCGTAGCTCCTGCGGGACCACAGGCCTGTCTCCAGGCAACAGCGCGGGTTTACACAGCGCAATCAACTGCCACAACTGCCGGCGGCGATCTTCCAAGTTACAAAAAGTAGGAAAAGTAGGAGAAAAACCAAACCAACCAAACCAACTAAAGCCATTTCGCAACTTTAACAGAAAGGTTGTGATTGAACAGAAAAAAAACAACAAAAGAGCGAACCAACAAATTAACAAGTTTACATGAAACACGACGAGGAGCTGCGGCTACAGGCTGCCGCTAGAATGGCAGCAAAAAAAATAAAAAATATGGCTCCTTTCCAGCCTCATGGATGTGTGCTCTGGCCTGACCAGAAATGGATTGACGTCCGCCATTTTCAAACCTCCCCGACAGCTGTTAGGGATATATGATTCATGTATTAGCCAACTGGCCTGGCTCCCAGTGACTATAAAAACTTCTTCAAGTTCTAAACATTGTTCAAGTTAATGGAAGTTAATGGATGCTGATTCTGCATAAAGGTCAAATAATTTTTATATCACCTATATTATTTGCACTGTGACGGATTTTGGGAACTGTAACCCACTTATTCTATGGCATTTGCTGGTTGGTTTTCTGTGTTTTTTTGTGTTTGGAATCTCAATCAGCTGCTGTAGGGCCAGGTGTGTGCATCTTTCAGCACCACAGGTGTGGAAAGCAGTGAGGAGAAAAAGAGACTGTTACCAGCTGACCTGCGCACACTACTGAATCACCCCAAGTCCCTCCTAGAAGCTTTGGAGCTGGCCTTGGAGAGGGAGATGCTGCATACTGGTCCTCTGGGGGCTGTTTTGGAAAAAGTGAACTGCAAGTGGGTTGGGCACAGCAGCACCGGCCTGGGCCGAAGAAGCCGCTGGTGCGGGCTGTCATGCTGCAAGAGGAACAGCACCCTAGGTCAGGCCCAATGACCTGCTAGGGTTATGGCCAGTCTGGCCATCTGATCAGGCAGTGCCCCAATAGGCCCCTGAAACAGGGAAACGCGATGGGGGCCACGTAACCGGGACGATGAGGACACTGGAGAGGCATCCCGACCCTGCAGAGATGGAGACACAGCACAACACAATAAAATAGATGTGTTGCCACCAGTAGAGGAGGTGGATAGCCAGCTGGAGTGGCCTGTGATGTAAGGCCGAACATGGACAGATGGCTGCTGGTAGGCCCTATTGGAGGAGCGCACTGCTCTGCGCTGCTGGACACAGGCTCGTCAGCAACACTGGTCAAACCTGACATGCTGTAAATCCGGGACAAAGGTTTTTCCTACAAGTCACTGATCAGTCACTGATTCGCGCACACCCATGGTGGGGGAGGCAATAGTCAATCTAGGGAAAAGGACAGTTTGCTGCGACCCTACAGGACTGTATTGTGGGGCTAGATGTTCTGAAAGCATTGGACTGTGTCATCAACACCAGGAGAGGGATGCTCACTTTTCTGGATGAAGATGTAATTCAGATGGTGGGGCATCTGCCCCAGCTGGGTGGCGCAGTGGCCCACACCACCACAGCAATAGCAGCTGAGACAAAAACTGACACAGTCCCCTGCTGCACCTCCCCCAATGCCCCATCCGCTATGCATGCCACCTCGGCTACTGCAGGCCCACACCCACACCCCATGCTGTCAGCTACTTGCATCACCCCCTCCAATGATTCGCCTGCACTATATGCTGCACCGCCTCCAATGAACAGTGTCTGCTGCATTGCCTAACAGCAGGGAGAGAATCTTCGCTGTAAGGGGGATCTGGGAGAAAAACTGTGATGGCCTGACCCCCAGCGAACAAGGTCTGCTGTGGCAGTTCGAGTTCAAAGACTGTTTTTCATTGTCAGACAATGATGTGAGTTGGACAGATCTCATCCAGCACGACATTGACACAGGAGATGCACTGGCCATCAGGATGAGACCCTGGCAAACAGCGTCAGACAAAGAGCTGCAGGAGGTGCAATGGGCAGGACTTATTGAACCTTCAACCAGCTCTAGGGCCTCCCCTGTCGTCATGGTCCCCAAAAAGATAAAAGATGACTGGCAGTTCTGTGTGGACTTCAAGCCCCTCAACAAAGTCACAAAAAAAGATCCCTACCCCCTCCCACGCATTGATGAGGCCCTAGACACAGTGGCAGGGCTTGGTTCTCTTCCCTGGATCTATGCAGTTGATACCAGCAGGTTCCCCCTGCCCCAGAGGCCAGGCCCAGAACTGCTTTCTTCACCAGTGGGGGCCTGTGGCAGTTTAAGGTCCTTCCATTTGGCCTTTGCAATGCTCCCGCCACATTCGAGAGGCTAATAGACGAGATGCTGTCACGCCGAAAACGCGGTGAAGTGCATTGCAGGGTGAGGACCCAATTGCAGGTGTCAGAAACCAGGTAGGTGACAAAAAAAAAGACTTTAATCTGAGCAAAATTTACAACATAAACTGAACAAGAAAACATGGACAGAGCACAGACAAATCTGACAGGGCATGGACAAAACGACAAGGCATGGACAAGGCGTCAAGGCAGAGCATGGACAACGGACAAGCAACAAGGATCCGACAAGGACTAGACCGAAAACAGGATTTAAATATACAGTGCTAGACAAGACACAGGTGATCCACATTAGGGCAGGGAAGGCAATCAACATGGGACACAATCAGGGAGTAAAGTAATGGGAAACACGAAGGAACCAGGACTACAAAATAAAACAGGAAGTTACAAGGACAGGACAGAATTAACTCAAAACCTGAGAGTACCCCCACCTTAAAGGACGGCTACCAGACATCCAAAAACCAAAAAATGTTGAAAAGGCAGGATTACATATACATCCGGGGATGCTTCTCCTTCATTCACCTTGAGTGAATGTAGCCTTGGCCAGGAGGATTTGATGTCTTCAGGTGGTATCCACTGGTCACTGGCTGTTTCGGCCCTTAACCACAACAGCCTACCTGTGGCGGGCCGGCAGTGGTGGCCAAGTCACTGCCCACCTCCTCCTCCTGGCTTCCAGCTAACCTCCTCCCTCCTACTCCATAACCAGCACGAGGCTTTCTCCGCTGCCTCCCCCATCCTGCGAGCTGCAACCTTTCTGTCCCTCCCTCCCAGTCCGATGGCTGTGAACATTCTCCACACCGACTGGGCAGGAAACCCTCGACAGCCGACCTCAACAGGGAACAGCCATGCCTGCCATCCCTTCTCCCTACACTGGTGCAGAAGGTCCTGATACTTGGCACTTTTTCTCTCAAACGCCTGCTCACACCCCTCTTCCCATGGGACAGTAAGTTCTATGAGGATGATCTTCTTCGCCTCTTCTGACCACAGTACCACATCCGGCCTCAGGGATGTCTGGACAAACTGCGGGAACTTCAGCCTTCCCCCCAGGTCGACCTTCATTTCCCAGGATTGGGCCTTTTGCAGTAGACTGGGTTTTGCTGTAACTGTGGTTGGTGGCTTTCCCCCTTCCCTTACAAACTGGATTGCTGTGGCCTTTAGATGTTTCTGCCGTTTCTTCTTCCTCTCCTGCTCAAGGGTGTCAGCAAGTGTCATGAGCACCTTGTCATGGCGCCACCTGTACCTTCCTTGGGCAAGTGCGGTTTTACACCCAGACAGGATGTGTGCCATGGTTCCTTTCTCCCCACAAAGCTTGCACAGTGGGCTGTCAGTCAGTCCCCACCTGTGCAAGTTTGCTGGGGTTGGGAGTGTGTCATACACTGAGCGCAGTAAAAAGGAAATGCGAAATGGTTCCAGCCTCCATAGGTCTGCCCAAGTAATCTTCCGCTTGGGGAGGTCCCACTTGGTCCAGGCTCCTTGGGAAGATAGCGCCACAGCCTTTGACCTTCGCCCTTCCTCCTCCAGACTTCTAACCTCCTCCTGGATCATTGCTCTTCTGTCCCTGGTTCCTGCTTTGCTCCACTGCTGGAAATGGGCTGCTCCAAGACCCTGCCTTCCTATGCACGGTGCTCCGATGATGTCACGGATCTTCAGCATGCTCTCTGCTTGTGCGACCGCTGACTCAGCTCCCCACTTGCGGCCGGATCTCGTGGTGATCCCGGCATGTTTGATTTGGTCATCGTGGGAGTCTCTGTAGGTCATAACGACTCGGCACTTGGCAATCTTAAATTCCTCGACCACGGACGTCAGAGGAAGTTGAAGTTGTCCCGATCTGATGTACAGGCCTACTGAGGTGAAGCTTGGAGGAACCCCCAGCCACTTCCGGAGATACTTGTTGATTTTTCTCTCCATTCCTTCCACGCTTGTCATCGGGGCTTCATACACAGTCAGTGACCATGTGAGTCTTGGCAGCAGTCCATGTTGATAGAGCCACGCTTTAAATTTCCCTGGCAGTCCTGACTTCTCGATTCTCCTCAACCATTCCTCTGTCTGCTTCTCCATATTGACGATGTTGTTGTGATCGGCCAGTGATTTGTCAAACCACTTTCCGAGACACTTGATGGGGTTTTCCTCTAATGACGGGATCAGTTCCTCTTGCACATGCAGCCTAAACTTGTTGGTCAATTTCCCATTTCTGATCACCATGCTACGGGATTTCTTTGGTTTGAACTTCAGTCTGGCCCATGTTGCCACATGGTCCAGAGCTGCTAGCACCCATCTCGCCTCCACATGGGTCCTGGTTGTCACAGTAAGGTCATCCATGTAACCCCTTATTGAGGGTTGTTGAATGCCTGACTCCATCTTTGGACCCTTTGCCTCCTTTGCTGCAGCCGTAATCAGCAGATTCATTCCCATGACAAAAAGGATGGGGGAGATTGTGCATCCAGTCACTATGCCCTTTTCTAGGCTCTGCCACCGAGTTGTAAAATGGGCCGCCTTGAATCGCATCTGGATCCCTCCAAAGTAGCTGGTGATCATTCGCGGGATGTGGTAATGGCCTAGTGCTGCATGGATTAGGGCATGAGGAATAGATCCATAGGCGTTGGCCAGATCAAGCCAGACTACTGTCAGGTTGCCATTTCTGGTCTTGGCCTCGCGGATCATCTGGGTAAGAACACCCGTGTGTTCCAGGCATCCGGAAAAGCCAGGTATTCCGCCTTTCTGGATAGCCGTATTGATGTATTTGTTGTCCGTCATGTAAGAGGTCATCCTTTTGGCCAATACAGAAAAGAAGATTTTTCCTTCCACACTTAGTAGAGATATGGTTCGGAATTGCTCAATGGTTGAGGAGTTCTCTTCCTTTGGTACAAAGCATCCTTCTGCCCTCTTCCAGCACGATGGAATGGCACCCTTTCTCCAAATTCTTCGGAACAGCTTCCACATCCTCCGAAGGAGCATTGGGCACTTTTTATATACCTTGTAGGGTATACCGCTGGGGCCGGGGGCAGATCCTGTAATGGACTGTTCATGGCAACATTGAGTGTCTGTGTTTTCCAAATGCTACTCAGTTGGGGGTGAATTCTGTTTGGTTTTTTTTTTTGGTGTGTTTGGCAATACTGAGGGTTTCCGAGTTTCAGTGGGTTCTGTCCTGTTGCCCATTGCTTTACTTCCTGGTTGTTCTCGCCTGTTGTAGAAAGGTAAAAAGTGACAGCCTTGGTTCTGGGTTTTTTTCCCCCACACTCCTACACTCAATTGGCTTTTCCCAGAATGTGAATGAACCCACTCACGCCTGCAATCATATCCTTGATCTTGTCCGAACATATGGCATTGAAATTGACAAGCTAACAATTTTTCCTCAAAACTATCTCCTGACTGACCTTATTATATTTGAATTTACTTTAATGAGCTGCATAGCAATGAGGAATAAACTCAGCTATAGAAGATGTTCTGAAGTTCAATCTGAAGTTGCTGTGGCTAAATTTAAAGAGAACATTCAGTCATCATTCCCAACAATGCCATATCCAAATTCAAATGAAGATTTCTCCCATACACAGGTTGATGACCTTGTGATTAGCACTATGGCCACACTATGTTCAAATCTTGATGGTGCCGCCCCTCTCAAAAAGAAAGTAATCAACCAGAGGAGGCTGGCTCCCTAGTATAATTCCCATATCCGTGCCTTAAAGCAGACACCCGCAATCGGAGGGCCTCCGCCGGGCAGCCTCGAGCTGGCCTTTCTGGCGGACGGTTCCTCCGGCCCCCCTGACCCGCGGGTTCGTCTGCGAGGCCCCTTGGATGTATCCGGGTCGGGGCGGGGTTGGGGTCGGCTGCTGGGGTTTTGGGTAACCATCCAACCCGCCGCAGCCACCGCCGTACTCCCAGGCAGCCGAGCCGTCGGAAGCGAGACCGAGTAGTCCCGTCTGACTCAGAGGCCCCGCCACGGAACCGGAGGCTGCGGGGAGAAAGCGGAAAAAGGCGACGACGACGACGACCAAGGGGGGAGAAGGAAGCGTCTCCCTCATTCCGTCCGTCCGTCACCTCCCTCCGACCGCCTCCCGCTCTCAGTCTCCGGGCCTATCCGGCGAGCACAGAGTTTCTCACAGCCCTCCCCGTTCTCCCGCGGACCCGCGGATGACGAAAAATAGGCTCGCCTCCGCCGGAAGAGGAGCGTCGGACGGCCGCAGCGGCTTCGAAAAGGCAAGAAAGAAACCCCCCCACCCCTCGCCTCTCTCGGGTTGTGCGTGCGTTGGTGGGGGAGAGAGAGGGGGGGTGGGGTTGTCTTTTGCGGCTGGGCTACCTGGTTGATCCTGCCAATAGCATATGTGAGACGTGATGGTTCTCTTGCGGTAAGCGTGTTGCGTCATTTCCGGTCACTGGCGGTCACTGGCGGTTGTGCTCTCTATTGTGCTTTGTCATCTCTGTGTTGTTTCCACTGTTCTTCTGCTATTATTTCCTAATTCACTCGAGTAATCAGGCAGAAAATTATTTTCACACCAACACTAGGTTTTAGAAGTCAATATCTCCCCTTTCTCCAAAGGTTATAACCGTTTCTGCTCCTCCACTAATCAAACTACCTGATTAGCAATGTCCTCTAGCTCTCTGTCTCCACTCTCTGTTCCTCCTTCTCCTCCTCCTCTCCTCTCTTGTTCTCTGTGCCTCATATGTAGTTATTCTTCTGCCTCCTTTTATGATAGCACCTCTTGTCATAGATGTAGGATGATGGTAGAAATGGAGGCGAAGATTAATGAGTTAGAATCCCGGCTCCGCACTTTAGCTAGCCCAACCTATGCTAGTGTAGCTAGCCCCCACTCTGTAGCCGGTGCGGGCCAACCTAGACGAGCAGCTCCTTCATATGGCTTCATACGGCAGCTAAGATAGTTTCTTCCCCCCCAGTGGCTCCCGACCAGCCGGGATCTAGTCAGGGCGGCTGGGTGACTGTCCGAGACAAGAGGCATAGTCGTAGGCAGCAGCCCCCGGTTCACCACCGAGCAGTTCACTTTTCCAACAGGTTCTCCCCTCTCAGCGACACACCTGCTGAAAAGCCGACTCTAGTGATTGGTGATTCTATTCTGAGGAATGTGAAGTTAGCGACACCGGTGGCCATAGTGAAGTGTATCCCGGGGGCCAGAGCAGGCGACATCCAGTCTTATCTGAAACTGCTGGCTAAGGGTAAACGTAAATATGCTAATATTGTTATTCACGTCGGCAGTAACGACACCCGACTTCGCCAGTCGGAAGTCACAAAAATTAATGTGGAATCGGTGTGTACTTTTGCTAAAACGATGTCGGACACTGTAGTTTTCTCCGGCCCCCTCCCCAATCGGACCAGTGATGACATGTACAGCTGCATGTCGTCATTTAACCGCTGGCTGTCGAGGTGGTGTCCCGAAAACAACGTGGGCTACATAGATAACTGGAAGTCTTTCTGGGGGAGACCTGGTCTAATTAGGAGAGATGGTGTCCATCCCACCGTGGACGGGCCGCTCTCATTTCTAGAAATATGGCCGATTTTATTAGAAATCCAAAACCCTGACAATCCCGGGTCGAGACCAGGAGGCAGAGCCGCAGTTTAACACGCTCCTCTGCGCCTCAGTCAGAGCGGTCATCTGCCGAGAAGAGAATACTCTCTGTCTATGTTTATGTCTATAGAAACTGTGTCTGTCCCCCGACCACCTAAATTTAGAAAAGTTAAAAAACCCAAATTAAACAGAACAGGAGCTAAAAACAAAAACCAAACTGTAATTAAAACAGCCACAAATTCAGTCTCAAATAACACTGCGATCAAATGTGGACTGTTGAACATTCGATCATTATCATCAAAATGTCTACTAGTTAACGATCTCATAGCTGATCACCATATTGATTTATATTGTATAACTGAAACGTGGCTGCAGCAGGATGAGTATGTTAGCATTAATGAAGCTACACCCCCAACTCATGTTAACTTTCATATCCCTCGTACCACAGGTCGAGGAGGAGGGGTGGCTGCAATATTTCAGTCAAGCCTATTAATCAACCCCAGACCAAAATCTGGCTGCAGGTTTTTTGAAAGCCTCACTCTTAGTCTTTCCCACTCGGACTGGAAAGGTGAAAAACCAGTTCTGTTAGTTACAGTATACCGTCCACCTGGTCCGTACTCAGAATTCCTATCAGAGTTTTCTGAGTTTATATCAGAGTTAGTACTCAGTACAGATAAAATCATTATTCTGGGAGATTTCAATATACATGTTGATGTAGAAAGCGACAGCCTTAGTTCTGGGTTTCTTTCCCTACTAGACTCAATTGGATTTTCCCAGCATGTGAATGAACCCACTCACTTTTACAATCATATCCTTGATCTTGTTCTAACTTATGGCATTGAAATTGACAAGCTAACAATTCTTCCCCAAAATTCTCTCCTGTCTGACCATTACCTTATTACATTTGAGTTTACTTTAATGGGCTCCACAGCATTGAGGAATAAATTCAGCTATAGAAGATGTTTATCTGAAGCTGCTGTGGCTAAATTTAAAGAGAACATTTGGTCATCATTCCCAACAATGCCATATCTAAATTCAAATGAGGATTTCTCCCATACGCAGGTTGATGACCTTGTGACTAGCACTATGGCCACACTGCGTTCGAATCTTGATAATGCCGCCCCTCTCAAAAAGAAAGTATTCAATCTGAGGAGGATGGCTCCCTGGTATAGTTACCAAATCCATGCCTTGAAGCAGACATCAAGGTAATTAGAAAGAAACTGGCGTTCCAGTAAGTCAGAAGAGTCTCACAGAGCCTGGAAAGACAGCCTAAAAACGTATATAAAAAAGCTCTCCACAGTGCTAGAAGTTCATATTACTCAGCACTCATAGAAGAAAACAAGAACAACCCCAGGTTTCTCTTCAGCACTGTAGCCAGGCTGACAGAGAGCCATAGCTCAGTTGAACCAGTGATCCCCTTAGCTCTAAGCATTAATGATTTTATTAGTTGTTTTTTTTTCAGACAAAATTCTCATGATCAGAGGAAGAATTTATCAGCTCTTGCCTACGTTAGATAAAAATCCCCTTCTGAAGACGGCAACTGCTGAATTAGCTGCAATGCCTCTTTTACATCTGGAATCATTCTCACCTCTGAATCTCTCAGAGCTAGCTTCTATAGTTTCATCATCCAGACCGTCAACCTGTCTATTAGACCCAGTACCAACTGGCCTCTTTAAAGAGATCTTTTATGTAATTGAGCCATTCATTCTAGATTTGGTTAATCTGACTTTATTTCTGGGTTATGTACCTCAGGCACTTAAGACTGCGGTCATCAAACCCCAGCTTAAAAAGTCTAATCTTGATCCAGATGTTTTGGCAAACTATAGACCCATATCGAACCTTCCATTTATTTCTAAAATCATTGAGAAAGCTGTAGCAAAACAACTACACGAGCATCTGGATGGGAACAGTTTGTTTGAAGAGTTTCAGTCAGGATTTAGAGCCCATCATAGCACAGAAACAGAGCTGGTTAAAGTCTCCAATGACATTCTAATGGCCTCAGACAATGGATCAGCCTCCATACTTCTCCTTCTAGATCTTAGTGCTGCATTCGACACCATAGATCATAATATTTTACTACAGAGACTGGAACATGAAATTGGAATTAAAGGAACTGCACTAAGGTGGTTCAAATCCTACTTATCAGATAGACATCAGTTTGTTCATGTTAACAACAGCTCCTCCTCATGTACTGTAGTCAGTCATGGAGTCCCGCAGGGTTCAGTACTTGGACCAATCCTCTTTACGCTTTATCTGCTTCCTCTAGGCAACATTATCAGGAAACACAGCATCAATTTCCACTGCTACGCAGACAATACTCAGCTGTACCTATCAATGAAGCCAAATGAAGTCAGTCAGATAGTCAGACTGCAGGCATGTCTTGAAGACATAAAAGTCTGGATGACTGGAAATTTTTTACTTCTCAACTCTGACAAAACAGAAGTTATTGTACTCGGTCCTAAGCACCTCAGAAAAATCTAATCATCTCATCAGTCTGGACGGCATCACTTTGGCTTCCAGCTCCACTGTAAGAAACCTTGGAGTAATTGTTGACCAGGACATGTCCTTTGTCCCTCACATAAAACAAGTTAGTCGGGCAGCTTTCTTCCACCTGAGAAACATTAGGAAAATCAGAAACATCTTTTCTCAGGATGATGCAGAAAAACTAGTCCATGCATTTGTAACTTCTAGGCTGGTCTACTGTAACTTATTACTATCTGGATGTTCAAACAAATCTCTAAAAGGCCTTCAGTTAATTCAGAACGCTGCTGCACGAATATTAACAGGAACTAGGAAAAGAGATCACATCTCTCCCGTGTTAGCTGCTCTTCATTGGCTGCCAGTAAAATATAGAGTAGAATTCAAAATCCTTCTTTTAACGTATAAAGCTCTTAATGGCCAAGCTCCATCGTATCTCAGAAAGCTCATAGTTCCTTACTGTCCTAGCAGGCCACTCCGCTCTCTAGATGGAGGTTTACTTGTGGTTCCTAGAGTCTCCAAGAGTAAATCTGGAGGCAGATCGTTCAGTTATCAGGCTCCTCTTCTATGGAACCAACTCCCAGCATCGGTCCGGGGGGCGGACTCTTTAGTAACTTTCAAGACCAGGCTTAAAACTTTCCTGTATGACAGAGCGTACAGTTAAAAAGTCCTCTACTCTTTAGGTATGCTGCAATAGGCCTAGGCTGCTGGGGGAAGGACTGAGCTTCTCTCTCTCTCTCTCTCTCTCTCTCTCTCTCTGTCTCTCCCTGTCACCCTCTCTCCCCCACTCCCTCATTCTCTCTAACTCCCTCCTTGCATGCGCTGATAAAAACCATCCTTCTTAAAAAAAAAACAAACAAACAACAGTTTCACCCAGTTCTAAGCATTTATACTGCATTTACTAACCATGTTCTGCCAAAGTCTCTGTTTCTCCCAGTTCCTCTCCTCTCTCTCCCTGTCCTCATCCTGCAGGTGGTGACTCATCGCCATCCCATGTTCCTGCAACACCTGCTGGTCCCATATAGCATGAATTCTGTATTACAGCTCAACTCCATGAACATCATGCAACAACATGTTCCTGCCTACACCCCCCCCCCCCCCCCCCAATGCCTGTCTCTCTCTCTCTCTCTCTCTCCCACTCTCAGCCCAACCGGTCGAGGCAGATGGCCGCCCCCCCTGAGCCTGGTTCTGCTCGAGGTTTCTGCCTCTTAAAGGAAGTTTTTCCTTGCCACTGTTGCCAAGTGCTTGCTCATCGGGGGATCTGTTGGGTCTCTTTAAATACATTTATAAAGAGTTTGGTCTAGACCTGCTCTATATGTAAAGTGCCTTGATGTAACTTTGTTATGATTTGGCGCTATACAAATAAATCTGATTTGATTTGATTTGATTTCAGACATCAAGAAAATTAGAAAGAAATGTAAAGTTGAACCAGTGATCCCCTTAGCTCTAAGCAGCAACAATTTCATGGAATTTTTTACAGATAAAATTCTCAAAATCAGAGAGAGAACTCATCAGTTCTTACCTACATTAGAGAATAATCTTCTACTGAATACAGCAACTCCTGAATCGACTGCATTGCCTCTTTTATATCTGGAGTCATTCTCACCTCTGAATCTCTCAGAGCTAGCTTCTATAGTTTCATCATCCAGACTGTTAAAATGTATATTAGACCCAGTACCAGTTTGTATGAAGAGTTTCAGTCAGGATTTAGAGCTCATCACAGCACAGAAGCAGTGCTGGTTAAAGTCTCCAATGACATTCTAATTGCTTCAGGCAATGGATCAGCCTCCATGCTCCTCCTTTTAGATCTTAGTGCTGCTTTTGACACCATAGATCATAATCTTTTACTGCATTCCACCGCCGATGCCTTCTGTTTGTGGAGCTGACTCTGCCACTGCCGCTGCCACCTTGTGTTCCTGAGTTCAGGGCGCTGCCATCGCCATCACCTCCTGTTCCTTCCTAGTCTGGGCTGGGCTGCTGCCTCTGCCCCCTCCGCCACCGCCACCGCTGCCTTCTGTTCCTGAGTTCGCAGCGCTGCCTCTGCCGCTGCTGCCTTTTGTTCTTGAGTTCGCGGCACTGCTGTCACCATCGCCTCCTGTTTCTTCCTCGTCTGGGCCGCCTCCTCCTTCCGCAACCCCTCCAGCGTCGCCGCCTCCAGAGCCCTGGCCTCCTCTACCCACTACCCTGGAGTCCTGGGTCCTCAGTCTGTCTCCTGTTGATTGCGTTCCCTGCCCTAATGTAGTTCACCTGTGTCTTGTTTAGTCACTGTATTTAAGTCCTGTCTTCTGGTTAGTCCATGTCAGATTCTTGTCTCTTGTCACTGGTGATGTTGTCTGTCTGTCTCGCTGCCTGTCTCTCTGCCCGTGTCCCTGCTGGAATCTCTGCCTGTCTCTCTGTCGTCCCTTTACCTCTGTTATTTTGTAGTTTTTGCAATTAAAGTTTTACCTTTACCTCTATACCCAGTCTGTGGCTCCTGCATTTGGGTCCTCATTCCCACACCATCACCCTCAACACCGTGACAGGTGGGAGTTTTTAGAGTCTTGGTGCAGGAGATGAAGAGGGAGGCTAAGCAGTAAGGAGATATATGTTGTTATTTTGACGTGGCTACAGCCTACAGTAGCCTGTGTTATCATTCCAAAAATAAAGACACAATGAAACTGTGGAAGGTCTCACTGCCTCCTGATTTGGGGACATTACACCACATACCACATCACCCACCCTGTGTGTGTGGTGGATGAGGTCCTTCATGATGTTGGAGGCCCTTTTCCTGCATCTCGCTGTGTTGATGTCTGTGGTGGTGGGTAGGCTCCCTCCCACAATACTTTGTGTGGCTTTTACCACCCTGTGCAGGGCCTTTTGTCTCTGCAGCAGAGCAGTCACCATGCCACACTTTGATGCATGAGCAGAGAAACATTTAAAACCAGAGACAGGAAGCAGAAAGCAGTGTATGTATCCACCTAAAATCTTTGCAATCCTAATCTGATTGCTCATTCTGACAAGAGGGGCCCAAAACTGAGGAAGCAAATGTGGTTGTTGTAGGATTCAGACTAAGTTTGGATTCTCCTGATTTCAGGCTTTCAGGCCTTGTAGGCCTCAAGTCAAACATATTCAGCTGGAAATGAAGAATCTCCACATCCTGATGGAATATATGTGTGAATTGCTGTAACAACTACACACTAAACACTGAAGTTAACCAGCTGAGATAAGGGAATGCCTCAGAAAAAGCAGTGAGACGAAGATTCTGTTTCACTCGTGGTGGTACATGAACTCCTGGAACAACAAAAGACATTCTTCAAAGACTTTGGTTTTCAGTTTACTTTTAACATCATATGACTAATCATGAACAGTGTTCACATTGTCAAAAACATGAATTTGAGCATTCACTGCACACTTTTTTTACAGGCATGTGGGCATCTTGGATCTGTAAAGACTGCTTCAATTCCCTTTTCACATACTTGATGATGAAGATTTTGCCTCCTACCTGCAACACAGACATGACAAAACTCATGGACATTGATAACATGTTGTTTATCCCATTTTATTTAAATCATAAAAAAGAAACTTGTCATAATTCAAATGTTAATCCTGATATGATTTTTTTCAACAAACTAGGTCCTTGTCACTATTATAGAGAAAGCCAATTTAATTCCTATGTCAAAACTGTCAAGGTCAGTCAGTCTGTTAGTTAGTTTCTGTTTTGACTCAGTTTTGATTTAGTTTGTCACGTCTTGTTTTATTTTGAATACTTTGTCTCTTCCCTAATCCTGTCAAGTTCCCACCTGTTGATTGCCTTCCCTGCCCTAATGTGTGTCACCTATCTTGTTGTCTCCCTCCTCCTTGTGTCTTGGTGTCTCCCTCCTCTTGTGCTTGCATAACCAATCCGCTCCCTTCCTGCCCATGTCTCCAGACCTGCCCCCTGTTGTCTCATTAAGTTCAATTTGTATTTAAGTCTTGGTCTCTGTCCAGTCCTCATTGGATCTTTTGTCCTCTTGTTTTCATGGTCCTCCTTGTCCTGTTCACCTCTGTATTCCTGAGAGCCCTGCCATGTTTTTTGTATTTGCTCCAGTGTAGGCATTCCTGCTTTGAATCCTGTAAATTGTATGGTTGTTTCTGTTCATAGTTTTTGGTTTGTTCATTAAAAGTATTTTGCCACCACCTTCAACCCACTTCCGCCTGCTTCTGCATTTGGATCCTCACCCCAGCAAACAACCATGACAAAATCACTTTCAACAGAGTCAAATATTTTTTCATAACTTCATCTTAATGCTCATAATGCTCGTAGCTTACCAAAAAATTCTGCATGTTTGATTGATAATATATTGACCAATTCTATTCAAAATGTGACAAATTCAGGAATATTATATACAGACATTTGAGATCATTTTCTCGTCTTCCAACTTTGGTTGGTGGAACTATGACTAAAAATCAAGTTGCCACAGAAACGTATAGCAAATTCCATGTAAGTAATAAATGTAAATTTAAGGACATGTAGGAGAAGAAATATTGAAAATGAAAAATATCATGAAAATGTATATATGGAGAATGACGCAAATTTAGCTTATAACTTATTCATGAAATCATTTAATTCTGGATTCTTTAAAAGTTTTCCATTAGCAACTTGCTCAAAAAGATTGGACAAAGATAATAATACTGGGTGGCTTACTGCTGCTTTGAAATAAGCAAAAATAAAAAGGAAACTTTAGAAAAAATATATTTTATGTCCTACGCCCCTACAACCTGCTGATAACAAAGTGATGAATTATATTATCATGTTACAGCTCCACTGTAAGAAACCTTGGAGTAAGTTTTGACCAGGACCTGGAGGTGAAGCTCATTAAGGCTGTGGCATGATTTCCTCTGGATCCATTTATCATTCAATCATCTTCTGCCACGTTTCCATTTCTGGGTTGCAGGTGGTGCTGGAGCCAATTGGATTGGCCAATTGGACAAGGGTGGGGTAAACCCTGGACAGGCCGCCAGTCTACAGTAGGGCCAACATACAGAGACAGACAAAGACAACCACAACAACCACTCACATGCACACTCATACCTACAGGCAATTTAGAATCACCAATTAACCTGAACATACATGTCTTTGAATGGCGAGAGGAAACCGAAATACCTGAAAGAACCCAGCATAGGTGTGAACCATTTAGCAGTTAAAAAGTGGAGTACAGTGTAATATCAGGAAAGTGTGACAACAGAATCAGAATAGCCCGGATTTGTTAAAAGCCAGAGTTATGCAACAATAAAGGGTCAGATTCAGTAAGAAAGTTTGAGTAGCAAATCTTATATTGTTACGATGAATACAAAAATTGGCCAATTTATAAAATAATATTAATGAATAATCCCCCAACGAAAACAGAAAGTGTGAATTGTGCAGTGGGTGTTGGCACCCTCTCCTGTTTGGCTGCATAATTTTTTCCCCACTGCAGGTCAGCCCAACCACACCTGAGGTTTTTTGACTTCAGCGCAGCCAGCCATCAATAAAAGGAGGAAGACATTGAATCAAATCAAATCAATGAAATGAAATGAAATCATAACAATGTTACATCCAGGCACTTTACATATAGAGCAGGTCTAGACCAAATTCTTTATAAAATTGTTTTAAGAGACCCAACAGATCCCCCAATGAGTACAATGAGTAAGCACTTGGCGACAGTGGCAAGGAAAAATTTCCTTTAAGAGGCAGAAACCTCGAGCAGAACCAGGCTCAGGGAGGGCGGCCATCTGCCTCGACCGGTTGGGTTGAGAGTGGGAGAGAGAGAGAGAGAGAGCGAGAGAGAGAGAGAGAGAGAGGCCGGGGGGGGTGTAGGCAGGAACATGTTGCTACATGAAGTTCATGGAGATGAGCTGTAGTACAGAATTCATGAAATATGGGACCAGCATGTGTTGCAGGAACATGGGATGGCGATGAGTCACCACCTGCAGGATGAGGACAGGGAGAGAGAGGAGAGGAACTGGGAGAGACAGAGACTTTGGCAGAACATGGTTAGTAAATGCAGTTTAAATGCTTAGAAAAGGAGAGGAAGGAAAGGAGAGCGAGCGAGAGGGAGGGAGAGGGGGAGAGAGGGTGACAGGGAGAGACAGAGAGCGAGAGAGAGAGAGAGAGAGAGAGAGAGAGAGAAAGAGAAGCTCAGTCCTTCCCCCAGCAGCCTAGGCCTACAGCAGCATAGCTAAAGAGTAGAGGACTTTAACTTTTTAACTATCATCTCTGTCATACAGGAAAGTTTTAAGCCTGGTCTTGAAAATTACTAAAGAGTCCGCCCCCCGGACCGATGCTGGGAGTTGGTTCCATAGAAGAGGAGCCTGATAACTGAACGATCTGCCTCCAGATTTACTCTTGGAGACTCTAGGAACCACAAGTAAACCTCCATCTAGAGAGCGGAGTGGCCTGCTAGGACAGTAAGGAACTATGAGCTTTCTGAGATACGATGGAGCTTGGCCATTAAGAGCTTTATACGTTAAAAGAAGGATTTTGAATTCTACTCTATATTTTACTGGCAGCCAATGAAGAGCAGCTAACACGGGAGAGATGTGATCTCTTTTCCTAGTTCCTGTTAATATTCGTGCAGCAGCGTTCTGAATTAACTGAAGGCCTTTTAGAGATTTGTTTGAACATCCAGATAGTAATGAGTTACAGTAGACCAGCCTAGAAGTTACAAATGCATGGACTAGTTTTTCTGCATCATCCTGAGAAAAGATGTTTCTGATTTTCCTAATGTTTCTCAGGTGGAAGAAAGCTGCCCGACTAACTTGTTTTATGTGAGGGACAAAGGACATGTCCTGGTCAACAATTACTCCAAGGTTTCTTACAGTGGAGCTGGAAGCTAAAGTGATGCCGTCCAGACTGATGAGATGATTAGATTTTTCTGAGGTGCTTAGGACCGAGTACAATAACTTCTGTTTTGTCAGAGTTGAGAAGTAAAAAATTTCCAGTCATCCAGACTTTTATGTCTTCAAGACATGCCTGCAGTCTGACTATCTGACTGACTTCATTTGGCTTCATTGATAGGTACAGCTGAGTATTGTCTGCGTAGCAGTGGAAATTGATGCTGTGTTTCCTGATAATGTTGCCTAGAGGAAGCAGATAAAGCGTAAAGAGGATGGGTCCAAGTACTGAACCCTGCGGGACTCCATGACTGACTACAGTACATGAGGAGGAGCTGTTGTTAACATGAACAAACTGATGTCTATCTGATAAGTAGGATTTGAACCACTTTAGTGCAGTTCCTTTAATTCCAATTTCATGTTCCAGTCTCTGTAGTAAAATATTATGATCTATGGTGTCGAATGCAGCACTAAGATCTAGAAGGAGAAGTATGGAGGCTGATCCATTGTCTGAGGCCATTAGAATGTCATTGGAGACTTTAACCAGCTCTGTTTCTGTGCTATGATGTGCTCTAAATAAATGGAAGGTTCGATATGGGTCTATAGTTTGCCAAAACATCTGGATCAAGATTAGGCTTTTTAAGCTGGGGTTTGATGACTGCGGTCTTAAGTGCCTGAGGTACATAACCCAGAAATAAAGTCAGATTAATCAAATCTAGAATGAACGGCTCAATTAAATAAAAGATCTCTTTAAAGAGGCTAGTTGGTACTGAGTCTAATAGACAGGTTGACAGTCTGGATGATGAAACTATAGAAGCTAGCTATGAGAGATTCAGAGGTGAGAATGATTCCAGATGATTCAGGAGTTGCTGGATTCAGAAGGAGATTTTTATCTAAAGTAGGCAAGAGCTGATAAATTCTTTCTCTGATCGTGAGAATTTTTTCTGTTTTATCCTCAGTTTGAACACTTTCTTTTTGGGAGGGGCGGCATTGTCGAGATTTGAACACAGTGTGGCCATAGTGCTAGTCACAAGGTCGTCAACCTGCGTATGGGAGAAATCCTCATTTGAATTTAGATATGGCATTGTTGGGAATGATGACCAAATGTTCTCTTTAAATTTAGCCACAGCAGCTTCAGATAAACATCTTCTATAGCTAAATTTATTCCTCAATGCTGTGGAGCCCATTAAAGTAAACTCAAATGTAATAAGGCAATGGTCAGTCAGGAGAGAGTTTTGGGGAAGAATTGTTCGCTTGTCAATTTCAATGCCATATGTTAGAACAAGATCAAGGATATGATTGTAGAAGTGAGTGGGTTCATTCACATGCTGGGAAAATCCAAATGAGTCTAGTAGGGAAAGAAACCTATATATATGTATTTTTTTATTTTTTTTTTCAATTTTGAACAAAACAAAACACCATGCTACCTGTACTCCACAAAGGGGATATATATGTCAGATTACTCAGAAGGACTCAATCGCAGAATACAAAAGGCAGGAGGCAGGATGAATGTAACTCAAGTCTTTTACTCAGAATCTGAGAAACGTCAACAGAAATCAATACCAGAGGTATTTCCAAACTAGCAAACAAGACAGGCAGGGGCTAGGCAAAGGGAAAATCCCTACACCAGCAGGCAAGGTCTCAGTCCATAAGTGACAGGTAAGGTTTGGGCTGGAACAGACGAAGGCAGAGGTTACCACAACAAACTGACAAATGGAAATGTTGCAACTGACTGGCTATAAATACCCCCCCAACTAGTTAGAAGCACGCACTACAGGTCAGTAAAACAGATGAGGAGTAGATGATAGGCTGATCACTGATTACTAGGAATGCAGGGAGAGTGAACAGGTGAGGCAGGCCTAGAGTGGATTCTTGACAATACACACACACACACACACAAAAAAAACGCAATGGCCACCGGTCGGAACAGACCGGCCATTCGGGGAACCCTCCCGCCCCTATGGCCCCTATGGCCAGTCCATCCCTGTCCCCCACACAGTCACTATCCAAAACAACCCATTTTCTGAACAGCAATCTGTTATCCAAAAAGTAGCTACTGGCTGCACTCTTTATCTCGGTAGCAGAAAAACACAGTCAAATAATTCCTTTAGGGAGGAATCACACACCTTCTCCTGCATCAACTCACTCTGGACAGTGGAAAATCAGACAAAGACAGAACCTCAAAATCAGCATCACCAAGCTCCTTAGATACATCAGGCTCAGCCTTGCACATTGCACATGTAACCACACAGGCTAAAAGAACCTCAGGTACAGCATCGGAGCTCACATCGAAAGCAGTATCAACCAGACAGAGGGAAACAACAGGTGAGGTAGGAGCATCAGCCTAGATGCCACTGCCAGCCAAGTCGTTGCCCAAAATAAAATGAACACCTTCAAAACGCAACCATGGCCACACCCCCAAAGCCACCTTACCCTGCACCAGCTCACAGTCAAGGACCAACTTATGCAAAGGCAAAGGCAAAGCAGTCAACCCCATCCCATTACTGAGGATACGGTCAACACTGTCAGTCTCCGCGGATAAATGCAGCACAGACTCAACCATATAGGAATCATATGCCCCTGTGTGTCTCAAGATTGTAACTGGGACTTTAACATCGCTACTAACCAGTAACACAAACCCATGTCTGATGAAAGGAGCATATGCATCAAGGACATCCAGCTGACAGACAGAGGAAAACACGTCAGAAATCCCGGCCAGTAACTACTGGTGCAGCAGCCGCCACAGCTTAACATTACAATTGACTGTCCTATGTTTAGACCACAACACAGGATAATTGGCCTTCCAATGGCCATTCTCACGAGTTTTTATCCCAAGCCTCCTCTGACGGAGCCACTATGAAAGCATCACACTCAGCCATTTCAATACCACCTGATTACCACTAGGACCAGACAAAAAAAATACAACTTTTTTTAACTGAATAGAGTCAGCAAGCCAGTGAAATATCCCTGTGCACACAAAGAGGATCCTGGTTTGGAGTTTCCCTGTGTTTCCGTCTCGCTACCCCGTGGATTCTCCCACACAGACACACAGACTCGTTTGACAGGTCGCCGTTCCCTTTATTACAGCTTCTGCTCACAATACAATACAATAACGCAAATACAATAACAAATGTTGCGACCCTGTGTCTGAAGCCGTCGGGCACTTGCAGCATTCGCTTACTCTGCCATTCTGTCCACAACCCCCCACAGGCAGAGTTTCGTGTCCTTTTAACTCCATGGGCCGGCACACTACTACACAGAGCAGACTGAGCAGTGCCCAACCGATCCAGGAGTTCATCAACCCAAGGCATTGGGTAGGCATCAAACTGTGAAACCTCATTCATCTTGCGATAGTCCACACAGAACCGAATAGACCCATCCTTCTTGACCACCAGAACAATGGGACTACACAGGCACAGTTGGACTCTTCTATTACTCCCATCTCCAGCATTGCTTTCAATTCCTCCAAAACTACTTTTTTTTGTGTTCTGGTAAACGCTATGGCTGTGAACGCACCGTTGCGCCCGCGTAAGTCTCAATATGGGGCTGTATGAGGTTTGTGTGTCCCGGCAGGGGGGAGGACACATCAGCATAACGCTGTTGCAACCTGGCGACATCTGCTCTCTGGGCCGGTGTGAGATGGTTGTCACAAAGGAGCGAGGCAGGATTGTTGGACATTGGAACCTCAGGCCCCAACTCATCTCTCTCCTGCACTGTGGACATCAGAGAAACAGGCTCAGCCTCTCTCCATGCTTTGAGGAGATTGAGGTGGTAAACCTGTGTTGCCCCTCCCCTGTCAGAATGCACAACCTCATAGTCCACGTCACCCACTCATCTTGGGTCTTTGCCACTTGGCGAGTAATTTGGAGCTGGAAGAAAGGAGCAATACAAGCACTTTTTCTCCCCCGGTGCAAATTGTCTCAATCTAGTTCCTCTGTTGTACAGGCGCTGTTGACGCTCCTGGGCCCTGAGCCCGAGTGTGTGGAGTTTTGCCCCAAGGTCCAGGATGTACTGAACTTAATTTTTGCTTGGGCTTGGACCTTCCTCCCAGCTTTCTTTAACCAGGTCCAGAATCCCACATGTTTTTCTGTCAAATAGCAGTTCAAAGGGAGAAAATCCTGTGGAGGCCTGGGGTACCTCCCGCACTGCAAACAACACAGGATCTAGCCACCTATTTTATTCAGATGCTCGACAAGGCCGTCAGTCTGAGGGTGGTAGACACTGGTCTGAATTGATTTGATGTCCAATAATCCGTACAGTTACCGTAATGTGCGTGACATAAACGAGGTGCCCTGGTCAGTGAGGATCTCTTTTGGGATCCCAACTCGGGAGATGACCTGGAACAGCTCCTGTGCAGCACTCTTTGCAGAGATGGGGCACAGGGGCACTGCTTCTGGATATCGCGTTGCATAATCCACTAGGACTAACACAAAGTGATATCTCCGTGCACTCCGGTGAAATGGCCCGATGAGGTCCATACCAACCACCACGCTCAAACGGAACCTCAATGAGTGGCACTCTCGGGATGGCAGGTAGGTTCACCAACTAACATTCAGCGCAAGACACATGCCAGCAGCGTACATCTCTCCGAATGCCAGGCCAATAGAATCGGGCCATTATCTGGTCTAGTGTTTTGTCATACCCCATATGCCCAGCCATCGGGTTATAATGAGCCACCTGGAAAACAGTTTCCTGGCAGCTTTTTATTACCAACAACTGGGCAATTTTGTCTCCTGTCTGAGTGTCACGACTCACTCTGTAAAGTCTGTCCCGAACCAATAAGAAGTGTGGATATGTCTGCACCGTGTCAGGGTGTACCAAATGACCATCAATTTTTATCACTTGGTCAAAGGCACAGCGCAGAATATCGTCACGAGACTGCTCAAGTGGAAAATCTTCCATGGAGGGTAGCACAGGAACCAGCGGAACCTCCTACGAAGGCGCCACCGGCTGCACACATATCCCATGTACCTGTGGATCGTGAACGCACCCCCACACATTGCCCCACTAGCCAATCAAACTCTGGCCAATCCGTGACCAAAATCAAGGGGTGCATCAGGTGGGAACTAACCGCACCCTTAACACTGTGCTTTTTCCCCTTATGTCGAATTTCCACTGGTGCTACTGGGTATCTGTGGATATCCCCATGAACACACCTAATGTCCACCCATGATGCCTCCACCAAAGCCCCGGGACGAACAAGGTTCTGGCCGACCAACCTCTGCCATCCACGCCTCCTGAATATCCTCCTGGCGGGAGAGCTTGAGACCCACAAAACTGAGTCCCGGGGGCTGGGGCTGGGGCTGGGCTGGGTCCATTACTGTTCAGATCCTTCTGTCACGCCGCAAAACGCGGTGAAGTGCGTTGCAGGGTGAGGTAGGTGACGAAAAAAGGACTTTAATCTAAACTAATCTAAACACAAGACTTAGCATCGGCACACGACCCCTCCCTCCGGGTGAGGTACAAATGGCTGCAGCTTGAAATACACCCAAGCCATAAAGATGAACATATCACTCACTGACACACCCCCACCCTCCTTGCGAGCTGAATCATGGCAGCTCGCAGTATGCGACTGGGTAACTGACTCAGTGACTCAAATTACTCAAAAACTCGATTCACTTTGGTGAATGACTCATATAAACTCGAGTTTACCATCAGTAGTCTTCAGGGCATAATAAGATTTTGGTTTGCAAGAGGTGCCACTGTCGACACGTGATCGGACTACACCAATAGGGTAGCTGCATTTGATAAATAGAAACTGAAGATAGCCGCCAACAGAGTTTCATCTAGCAGTACGGAAGAAGAGATAACTCACCAGAAAGTGGTAAAAAAGCAAAATCACACATAGCTTCTGTGAAGCACGAAAAAAGTCAGGATTTCACACTCGCAGGGTCCTGAGGACGCTGCCTTCCATCCTAAATGCTACCGCAGGTTTATTGACAAGAGTGCAATTGCAAAAGTGGAAAGGCGTTTCATGCGTGAGAGAGTAAGAGAGAGAGGAGATGATACAAAGGACCGCTCAAGAAGAACATCAACATCGACAAGTCCAACAAGTCCGACAAAGAAACTTAGATCCAGGTCAAGCCTGCCTATCTCAAGTTCTGGCCCCGTCCTTTCTGCCCTGTGCATAATATGCATGGCATGGCATGATGGCACAGCAGTCATTCAGGCTATTTGATCCAAACCAGGTACATTTGGAGAGCTTGAAGAGACCATACTGCAGTGAATAGTCCAACTTGCTTTGTTCTATGGCCCGGATCAGAGGACCCCAACCCAGTGGAAAAAGTTTCTCTCTGAAGGAACAAATAAAGACGCACTTGTTGAATTATTGTATATTGCATGGAAAAATGAGGACCTTACAGGATTGGACAAAAACTTCAGCTTGTGCATAACATGTCAAGATAAATGTCTGAAAAGACCTGCAGTGTGATCATGAAGAATGTGACACAAGGGTGTTTTTACATACACAACATGCTGCAAAGGAGCATACAACTGTCATCATTATGAGCACTGACACGGATGTGGCAGTCATTGCTGTAGGTCTGCAGACAAATTTACCATGTAGCTTATATTTTTTCACGGGGACAGGCAACAGGACACACATCATTGACATTGCCAAGGTGTCATCAGCTCTCTGAGCCAGTGTGTGTTCAGCCTTGATTGGGATACATATATTCTCTGGGTGTGACTCCACCAGTGCATTTTATGTTAAAGGCAAAAGAAAGACATTTTCCGTTGCATGTGAGAAAAGATGAGTACCTTAAGGCTTTTAAAAATCTGGTTACTGACTTGGACCACTCAACATTCGCACTACCTTGCAAATATGTATGCCACCTGTATAATCAGCCAGCTGCTGAAAATGTCAATGAGACTAGGCACAAGGCTTTCTGTATGGCATCATTGGCCTTGCCAGAATTATCTATTCCTCCTACAAGTGATGCCCTGCAAAAGGGCAAATTATCGGGCTGCAATCATGACTTCCTGTGTCAAACAAAAGATAGGTGCTCCAAGAGGATACGGTTGGCATCTGGAAGATGGAAATTTACAAGTCACATGGATGATGAGGAATCTGGTCCCTGACAGTGTTTTGCATGTGATATACTGCAGTTGCAAAGAGAGTGCCTGTGAGACAGGCAGATGTTCCTGTGTCTCTACACGACTCTGTTGCACAGACTTGTGCAGGTGTTGCAACTGTTCAAACACAAAGGAAATCGAGCAGAAGGAAGATGACAACTGTCCTGACACTGACAGTGAGAACTAGCATGTCATGTGGTATTGCATCAGAATTGTATTGCATTGGTTCCATTAATTTTCTAATACTGTTTTGTATATTGTATATATGTATGTATGTTTTCATGCAAATTGTTTTTATGGTTGATAAGTGTTGTATTTAGTTATGAGCAAATAAATGAATCTTCTGCCTCAATGTTCTTCATGGAGGCCGCTATGTATAAAGCACTGTTTAGAATCCATTTGGTTACTTTAGAAAACTTGGGAAAATTCCTCTATATTGGTAACGTCGAATAAAAATGTGAAGGCTGCCATTTTGCCAGTCTGCTGTCATAAATCAGCTACTCCATTAGTCTAGCACGATCACGTGATGGCTCGTGCCACCACTAGCGAACCAAAATCTTATGCCCTGAAGAAACTAGTTCTGAATGAAATGGCATGATTTTTTTGCAACAAACTTTTGTTGTAAGCTTAACATAACTTGTTCTTTTTTATGAACTAAAGATCATGTAGTTCACAGACGTTGGAGCGAGATGAAACGATAACAGGGTTCACCTTATGGCATATAAGCTCCCTCCTAGTCTTCATACAGTGAGCAGTGGTGGGTATTTCTGCACTAGAGACCGCTGGCACAGGGAGACACCTAGCAAGCCAGCAACCTTTCCAAAACCACGGACATGCTCCCAAGACAATGCTTCAACCACTACGCCACCACAGCAATACCACATCCCATGCAACAAACCCAAAGGGGAATGCTGATAAAATTACGTCTATTTCTTTTTAATAGGCCTAGTTCGAAGTCTCAGTTAGCCTGCTTGCCTTAGCTTTGCGTTGAGACGATGGCTTCCAACATTCCATCGCTGAAGCCCATGAAGATGACCGGGGACCTTCACAGCAACTGGGCTAACTTTCGTTCTGAGTTTGACGATTATTTGCTTGCCACAAGGCTCGTCAAGGCAGAGAAGCCAGTGCAGGCAGCAACGCTCAGGAGACTGATGGGGAAGGGCTGTCATCATATTTACAAGCACAACCTGGGACGCACGCTGGAAGAGCAGAAAGACACGAGAGCGATTCTTGACAAACTGGGACAATACTTCACACCCACCAGAAACGTTATCTTTGAGAGGTATGTTTTTGGCAACCTTAAACTAGAGGAAGGAGAACCCATGAATGCTTTTGTCACAAGAATGAGAGAGAAATCTGCCACATGTGAATATGAAGCTATTAGAGATGAGCTCATAAGGGACAGGTTTGTGCTTGGAATAGGTGATGAGGGCGCTAGACAATGCATGCTAAGAGAGAAGGACCTTAAGCTGTTAGGCTGTTAGCATTGGCCATGCAGTGGAGGTATTGGACAACAAGTTAAAATCCATGTCACTCAGCAGCTCCAGGCCCAGGGAGAGCATCAATACAGCATATGGACAGTGACCAGGAGAGAGACCTACCAGCAGGCCACTTGAGTCCACCAAGACATCTGCACAGCCACAGAGAGACGCAGGTGGTTGCAGGTACTGTGGCACACTTCACAGAAGGGGGCGAGACCTGTGCCCTGCATTTGGAAAGTCATGTCGCCTTTGTGGCACTGCCAATCATTTTGCCAAAGTTTGCATTAAAAGAGGCCACCAAGTATGTCAGCTGAAAGCTGTGGATGGCCCACTGCTAGTGGACCCAGAGGACAGTGACCGTGCTGAGCAAGATTTGTATACAGCTGAGAGTGTGGGGGGTGTGAACACTGAAGCAAAAATGGTTTGTAAACCTACCACTGCACAGAGGGGTACAGCGGTGCCAGCTTGACTCTGGAGCCACCTGCAATGTGATAAGCGTTAAAGACAAGATGAGACTGGTGCCAAGAGCGCCTCTTCAGAAAAGTCAATTGCAACAGTGAGTGGATGAGCTCAATGGGCGTGTACAACACACAGTGTGTCATCAGAGGCAAGACACACAGGCTGGACTTTGAGATTGTGCGCACCAGCCAGAAGCCCCTACTTTCAGGGGAGACATGTGAGAGACTTCGCCTGATACGTTTCAGCATCCCCAATGAACTGAACTAAGTGGAACACTGCAAGACAGGTGAGCTAACCAAAGACTGTCTCATTAACTCTTACAATGATGTGTTCACCAGCCCAGTTCAGTCACTGCCTGGTGATGTTCACTTTGAGCTGGATAGCACTGTGGCACCCGTCCACTGCACACCGAGGAATGTTCCGGTGGCCCTCAAGGTGGCTGTTAAATCGCAGCTGGACCAATATAAAAAGAATGGACACTTATATCAACCCGAAACCCCTTAACCGCGCTGAAGGTATCCCATTACATCATGCCCACCTTAGATAATGTGCTGTACAAGCTGCCAAAAGCACGTATCTTCACACTGGTGGATGCACGTGACGCATTCCTGCAGTGTTGCTTGGATGATTGGAGGAGCCTAATGACAACATTCTGCACTCCATGAGGTAGAACGTGATGGCTAAAACTCCCCTTTGGCGTGTCAGTCGCACCAGAGCTGTATCAGAGAAAACATGAACTGCTGACCGGGTTGAAAGGGATTGAGCCCATAGCCGATGACATCCTCATAGTCGGCTGTGGGGACACGGAGGAGGAGGCTGTTCGTTACCATGACACAAACCTCTTGGCTCTGATGGACAGATGCAGGAAAGTGAAGCTGAGGCTGAGCATAAAAAAGCTGCAGTTTCGAGTGAGGGAGGTCCGCTTCCACAGCTACATAATGTCAGCAGAGGGCCTCAAGGCTGCCCAAACATGATGCTGCTATGGAGAAAATCAAGGCACTTGTCACAGCGGTGCCAATTCTACGCTACTATGATGTCAGCAAGCCTGTGACCATACAGACCAACTCCAGTCAGACAGGGTTGGGCTGCTGCTTGCTTCAAGGGGGACAGCCGGTTGCATTTGCCTCCCACGTGCTAAACCAGACGGAGCAGAACTACGCACAGATCGAGAAGGAGTGTCTCAGCATAATATTTGCTTGTCAGCATTTACACTACTACTTATATGGTAGGGGTGATGTGACTGCAGACACCGACCACTAGTGTCAATCTTCACTAAGCCCTTCCTCAGTGCATCGAAGCGCCTCCAGAGCATGCTCCTTACACTTCAGAACTACTGCCTCACTGTGGTGTACAAGCCAGGCCATGAAATGTACATAAGTGACACGCTCAGCAGGGCCACCGCGCCACCACAGAGAACGGGCTCTCAGTGCAAGCGAGACATCTGCTGCATACAGCAGGAGCAGTATGAAGGCTGCATCCATTCAGCAAGCAGACTATCTAAAAGTCACCAGCCAAAGCCTCGCACAAATCCAAAGACACACAGAGGAGGATGTGTGCAACCGTGTTTGGCTTGATCTAGTACGTCCCTGTGTCAGCTGGGAATGCTCCGACAATCCATCAAGCGGTTGCTTACCAAAGTTGCACAAAGACATCTTGACAGATTTTTGAGCGCAGTGTACTACATAAAATTGGTTCGAGGTCAGTAAGCACAACAAGAATTCATACAAAAAGCGCACCGGTTACACAGATTTTTGAGAAAATTTAAGGATTTTAAGTGCGACTTATAGTGCAAAAAACATGGTACATACTTTTTTTAATAACCATGCAGCACTTTGTGCAACTTATCTGCTTCCATAAATTTAGGTTTACACATCCCAAGTGTGTACATATGCATTCCTGGTGACACCTAAAGACTTAACTTTGAAGACATGTGTATTACATGGTAAAAATCCAGTGTAATTACAAAGTTTGACCCGCTGACAGTCTGAATGCAAGAGTGTTGTGCAGCGCATCTCATGCATGCAAAGTTGACATGGGTGCTTTGAGTATCCTAAATAAAGTTTACATTACACCCAGCAGGCCCACTGGGTGTGTGTGGTTGTGAACGATGACTATACTAGCGACCTAATTTACAGAACAATGGTGGCAAGTTGGGCTGTTCACACTTGAGATAAGATATTAGTTCCAGACTAATCCAACCATTTGGACTTTGTGGGTAGAAAAGCCAAATGGCTGGGCTATGGTAGTTCTAGTGTTAAACTTGAGCTATACCAAGGATCTGCGAAACAAAAATTGGTGATGGCATTGGATGGAAACTAGCTCTCCACTAAGGGGCAAGTCCTCAAAAACAAATTTAAATTGCCATCAAGTAAATTGCCATCAAGACTGTAGATAAGAACTGGATTTGGATTGGATTTCTATTGATTCTTGACATTTTCAATACGCATAACCTCCAGGTTGAGCAGTTCGTAGTTAACCAAATGTTTATCTATAAAACTTAGTTGGTTCAATGACAACGATCCTAAACACACATCTAAGGCCACTGTTGGATTTCTGAAGAACAAAGGTTGAAAGGGATTCACTGGCCAAGTATGTCTCCTGATCTGAACCCAATTGAACTTATGGGGAAATTATGGGGAATTCCAAAGAGACAAGTTGAGCAACACTCTAATCATTCAGTCTCTAAAAGAGGTCATTCTTGAAGAATGGGAAAAGATTGATGTTGCAAAAAGTCTCCAACTTGTTCATTCCATTTCTAGAAGACTTGGTGCTGCCAAGTCATGGAGGCCCTACAAAGTACTAAATGTACAATTTTTGATGTAGGATGTACTCATTTTTGTATCATCCTAATTTGAGTAAAACTGAAAAATGTGTAATTTAAGTCATATTATTAACATTTCATGTTATAAGTTAAACAGATGTTATCTAAAACCTGTCAACATTTTAGAAATTTTTCGAAGGGTGTGTACTAATTTACGATGAGCACTGTAGATCTATACTCTTTATTTTTATTTCATAAGTATATTTTCAGTTTGTGTGAATGAGTGTATGCATATGCCATTCACATTTTAACCATGTCTGAATGAAGAATTAGTGTATGGTATGAAAAGCAAAGTTGGTCAGAGCTAAAACCTGTGACCAAGCTACAGCATGTATTTATACAGGATATGTGAACTCAGAACTGAAACCATGAAAACTTTATCACACCTTCACTTAATTTTACACAATAATGGTTTGCCACTGTGCTAGCAGCAGGAACACAGCTCACCACAAACTGCTTCCTGTGTTTTTGAAAGAAATTTTGCAGAGCCAGCAAGAATCCTCTTGTGTGCAAGGTGCAAAGAAATGGGAATGAACAGTTTTATTAATCACCTGATTAGCTATGACTGTGAAAACATGAAATGCGGTATTAGATTTAGATAAGCACATTATTACTACTTTTATATGGTTGTGAAGTGGGGTTTGGGGTGGGAGTATATGTGGCAGTGGATGGGGTGAGTGTTCAGTATCTGTGTACTTGGCAATTATAGGCAGGGACCAATGGTTAGTGT
This sequence comes from Echeneis naucrates, assembly GCF_900963305.1. Classification (NCBI taxonomy): domain Eukaryota; kingdom Metazoa; phylum Chordata; class Actinopteri; order Carangiformes; family Echeneidae; genus Echeneis; species Echeneis naucrates. The sequence goes on from NC_042516.1 coordinate 2,716,812, forward strand.
TTACCTGGGAGGGCTGTCCAAATTAACCAAGTCTTCAAAGGGACTCATGCAGACTTTGTGTAGATTTCCAGAGAGACTATGAATTTGTAAATAAGGCAAAAGTCTTGCAATCTGTTGGGTGATCATTAGAAGTGTTTTTTACTCAGTGTGGTACTGCACAACACTGATTTAATGAAATGCTTGCTAAACACAGTGTTTGATAGGTAGCAATATTGCCCAACTGCAGCCTTTTGCTGCAAAATGTAAACACATCAGTAACAAATTATGGGCTTAAGGCTTCCCTGACATACATGACATCTTCTGCCTATCATTCTCATCTTTCTAAAGGATGATACAATTAATTTGATCTGTGTTTTGCTGCAACTCATTTTTACACAAACAATGCCAGCAAAACCCTCAAAACAGGCAATACATTTATTAGTAATAATTATTTTTTTCAGACTTTCAAGGATCTTACTTTTTCACCCTCCTGGTATCATGTTGTGGCTTTTGTTTTTTCTTTTTGTTATTTTCATCCACTGTTTTAAATCTACAGTTCTCAATAGAGCAGAATTTCATATCAATGACCCGTTTTCCTCATTGAGTTTCATGAATAATTTGCTGCCGTACGTAAAACAGGGGAATTGGAAACGCTCGCTCTACAGGAAGGAGAATATGCCACCCTCCGCCTCCATCGTCTTGCCCTCGAGAAAAGGCAGTGGTCAGTTTTCTCTTTTGCCATTGGCCACTATGGCTGTCTCGCAAGTAATCTGAGCCATGGGATTGGACATTTCCCGGAGCAATGTACCGCTTGGCCGTACCTGTCTCGCACTGAGAGGCCAGCAGCTCTTCCTGCTCCACACGCTGTTCCGCCTCTTCATCCTGATTCAAGGAAGAAAGGAGAAACTGCACACTTACGTTATCACTTACAGTCTACAGCAAAGCTGAGCTGATCCGTTACTTCTCGGGATTGTCAATTTGGTTGTGAGTCCGTTGGGAAGCAAAGGTGTATAGTGTGAAATCAGTCTGTAAATCGAAGGGTGTGGAGCGCGGTAGTGAAGTTGGTGCGAGTGGTTTGGGAAGTGGAGCGTGGCAGTGAAAAGGAGGGGGTGGCTTCCCTGTGTCATACCAGATAGCTTTTTTGCTTGCCTGCATCGAATGAAGTAGAATATGGCGGAGCATCACTCGGTGTCCGACAACAAGCACAAACCGTCACTGAACTCCGGCGCATCATACTTTGGGAACGGGCGCAGCAGCACTGTCGTCGCGGAGAGAAACAGTAAGGCCGGCACTGGAGGAGGAGGTCTGTCAGGCGGCCTGTCGCAGCCGGACGGTTGGCAGTCCCTGCTGGCTTTCACCATCCTGTTCCTGGCGTGGCTGGTCGGCTTCAGTTCCAGGCTCTTCGCTGTCATTCGGTTCGAGAGCATCATTCATGAGTTTGACCCCTGGTGAGTTTGTTTCTCCACTCACGAACTGCTTTTTGCTTTCTGTTAAGATGGAAATGGACATACGAATGGACATTGTGCAGAAGAAACGTTTGCTTTTCAAACATGACAAGAAAACCTGCTGTAGTACAAGTTATTGTGGGCTGACACTCATGAACAACACTTCCTAGTCTTTTGGTTCCACCACTAAGAACTTCAAAATCTGCCTGATGTAAAGATTCTTCATGGCTCACTATCACTGGAACCACCCCTCAGTCAGCTCGGACTTCTTTCATTCAGTTGAAGTTATTGCTTCCGAATGGTTTGACAGTGACCATTGTACTGATACACAGGCCTTATCCGCCCACGTGACACCACAACCTATTTATCATAATGAATCACAAGTGCATCAATTAACAGCAAGTGGGAGAGAAGTGGGTGGGGATATCACAGCGGGGATAACACATGAGGACAATTACGACGGCTTGGTCTGAGGAGAGTTGAACCTGGAAAGAAGCAACCACGCGGTTGAAGTTCATGTACCACCTAACTGGTATATTCTTTATTTAGCCGTATATTACCAATGCTACCACTTGTTGCTTTGCAGCAACAGCACAAGTTAGGTAGGTCTATCCAGTGTAGTTTGTGATTGCCATGTGCCATACACATCATGCATCATGTATAAAACATCTTTTACAGTCATGACAGTGTGCCTTAGCTAATAGATTATTCTTTTGTATGACATTTGTAAGAATTGCCTAGTTGTGGTATCTGGCACTGGATTACCTTCAAATGTGACAAGGATTTTAGATATCAGTGCAGCAGCAGAGAGTTGGACTGTGAGGTTCGCAGTTAGCAGAAACTGCAGCAATAGCAGATACAAGGGCGTACCTTAAAACTCAGATACTGCAGCACTTCAATTTAGACAGGTCAGTGCTCTGCCTAACCTGAGCTCATTTAGTTTAGTTTTTTTTTTTTTTTTTTAATGCAAGGGCCATATGTGTTGGTTTTTTTATTATTTAAAAATGTATTATTATTTTATTGTTTTTGGTAAGTAAGGGACTGTTGCTTAGATGTGCATTGCATCACTGAAAGCGTTGGGTATTAAATTGCCAGTTTCATGTTTGTCTGAACAGAAGGGGAAGCTTGAAAGCTCTGACTGCATAAAAATCCCTCAATTAATGTTGATGTCTAACTGTCTAACACGCAGTAGAATTGCTTCATATGCTGCTTCATTGTTTTGTTTTGTTTTTGTTTTTCCCCCCTTTGCTAGCAGGCTGACAGCATCATGTGCACTCTTTGAAGCCTATATGTATGTATGTGTCCTTTAGCGTTTCTCCTGCAGGATGCAATCAAATGATGCAATATGTTTAAGGTCAGGAATATTTGTTGTGCTTTTCATGCACAACAAAGTAATTTTAATTAAAGAATTAGTTGTTGTTTTTTTTTTGTTTGATTACAAAATGGCCCAGAATATATTATCCCGATTTGAATATCAGATTAGTATTCAAAAATTGATGACTGCAGATCCCTCACCTGTATTGCAGGAAAATCCTAGTGTGCATATGTGTGCACTTAATGCAAACTTGCCATTCCTGCCTAAATGTTCCAAATATATAACTGGTTTTAGCTTAAATCATTTGTTTTTCAGCAAAACAGACATTTCAATTAATGGAAAGAGTGTCATTTGTTTTGTTTTGTTTTTTTTTTTTGCAGGGCTCATACTAAAGAAATCTGAAATCTTTGAAGCATTCTGGGGCAAAAGGCAAATTACTTTTCTGATCTTGGTTTTTTTTTTTTTCCCTCCATGACAAAAATCATGGTACAGATTCAGTTATTCTGTATTTTATAGTTGACAAAGGCTTGCAGAAGTGCTAACAGTCATTTCATTTCTCTACTGTTCTCTTTGCTTTGTTTTTATTCCTCTCTTTTCCTCTTACACTGTGATGTGTCTTTTTGATGTGGCTGGCATCACACAGCTTTCAGTTTGGGCCTTGGTAATAATCTGGCAGCCAGAGTCAATGAGACTTACCTACCATAAATGTTAGTAACATCATTGTAAAATATGCACCCTGAAAGAATGAAAATTGGTACACATTTATGAGGCTTTTCAACTTTAGTGGTTAGGATACACAAAAAAAAAAACCCAACAACCTATCAGAAGCAGACCATCTGAGGAACCCCAATGAATCCAACAAAAATGAAAAAGCTGAACTAAAATGCCTTTACAAAGAAATGTGAGATTTTTCATGTAATGCATCGAAGAACAGTCTTGTAAAATCTCTGGGGTGCACATTGTTTACTGAAACCTGTGGAACTATACTGAATTCAATTTGCCCTCCCTCCCTGACTGCTTTCTCACTTCTGTAGAATTTAGGAAAAGGGCTGATTTACATCTTGCTGAGTGAAACTGCTGCAAGCCTCAGAAACACCACAGGTCTTGGGGATGCAACAGTGCTGCTTTGCTTTGCATGCTACAACAGGCACCTGCTCAGTGGTCTGTTGGAGTGGAACAGGCTTTACTTCCTCAAACCTCGCAACTACTTTTTGTGCTTTGTCACCTTTAGTTTTATGTGGTGCCATGGTCTTTGTCATGATGCAATGACTTTTGTTCCAAGGAGATCTATAATGAAGAGGATTCTTTCAAGCTCTGCAGTAGAGCAGGGGCTTATTCCACTGTAATGGGGGCATGGGCGTTGTTCTTCTGTTCTTCCTTAACCACATTACAATATTTTTTTTTTTCTCATGAGAACCAAAATACTCTAAAATGATCTTAATGCAAGTAACATTTTGCAACTTGCTGGAGGACCTGTTAATATTGATGAAAAATAGATTTAATTCTGTTTATTTAATTCAAACTGAAGTCTACAGAATAAAGTATATTCATTTATATACTACATATAGTTTAGCCTCTATTATATAGAGGCCTCTACTTGCTCCCAAACAGCAGCTTCTCTTAACGGTGCAGAGAACATGTTGGCGCTGGCCTGACGGCTCGGTTTGATATTACTTGGATTATTTGACAATTTTTTTTACCAGTTATTATTATATATAGTACTTATTCTGTCATTTATTTTATGTTCTGTTCTCCTGGCCATGATCTGTTTTATGTGAACACACACCTTGACGACCTGAGTTTCCCTGTACAGAATAATAAAGGTATCTTACTTCGTTCTTCAGGGTCACATCTTAAAGATTTAATTAAAGTTTATGTACAGGGATACATACAGCATTCCACACATCTATTGGCCTGACTTCCCAACAGGCATTCAGTATTTTGCATATTTTGCCTACACAGGATACAAGTGAGCCATTCTTGAAAATCCAATGCATTGTCATTTCTATTTCATGAACAAAGTGCCAGTCTGATGTAACTCATGGCCACCACACACATGTACACGCACACACAGACACACAAAGGTAAGTATACTTTTGATTTAGGTTGTTCTACACAGAGTACAAAACTGATTATGGAGTCTTAGGACATGTGCCATCTTCTCCAGCAGCTGTGCTTGCAGAAGATGAAAGAGTATGGATCTCTCTTTGTGTGATGTTCTTAGCATGGCTGTCTTCAGCTGTTCCAGATCTTGGTAGATTCAAGTTCTCTGTTCTCTACGAACAAGAAAAATAGCCGAGATTTAGCAAAGTTACTCACTGCACGGATTTTAGATGCCCAAGTTGGTTGCACATGAGAGATGAATCTGCAGTCCTTTTGCATATGTTATAGTTGAATATGAATTCAGTCCTGTTGATGTCCAGTTTTCACAAATTAAAATGAGTCTCTCTGTCTTCATATTATTGGAATAGCGATCTCATGGAAAAAAAAAAAAAAAAAAAAAAAAGTGTATTTTGGCACTGTGGAAACCAAGGATTTACAAAGCTATAGGGTCAAGTTATCTTTTTTGGTATGTGGAGAACTGGGGTGTAACCTCCTTCCAATGCCTTCTCAAGTGGAGTTCATGTTGGCTGGCTGTATTTGCAGGTTGAGGGTGTGGTGACATCATGTTAAATAGTTTTGCATGTTATGTCATATTTCCACGGTATTTCACTTCAGTTTGCAAATGGCTTTACTTTTGTCTAACTTGCTGTCTTTGGGTTACAAACTTTCCAGTAGAGAACCAACAAGATTTTGATGGTATGGTTATAGTCAGAGGAATAATCAGTTTCATGATTATTATTAATAAATTATCTACTGATGTATTTATTCACGAGTATTCTGTTTTTAACTTATTTATTGCTAACCTTTGAAGTATTGGAATGATATATCAAGTCTTTTTCCTATTTGAGATAAAGTGACCATTGCTCTGCTCTGTAAACATCAATATTTCAGTATTTCCCTTTTTAAACCAAACAAATGGAGTCAACGGTTGTAGGACTTCTTTCTGCCCGGCTCTCAAGCCCAAAATATCCACATTTTTTTTGATACATTTCTTAATGATTGATCTCCTGCAGGTTTAATTTATCTAATCCATTCATTCATTCATTCATTCATTCATTCATCCAGACAGACCAACAACCACTCACACTCAGACCTATGGACAATTTAGAGTCACCAAAAAACCCCAAAATACATGATGTAGGCATGGGGAGAACATGCAAACTCAGATGTACAGAAAGGCCCAAAGCCTGGTGCTGAACCCGCAACCTTCTTACTGTGGGGCAACAATGCTAACCACTATGCTGCTTTGCTGCCCTTATCTAAAATGTGTGTTTTACACATTTCCAAATGTGTGGAATATTAACCTACTGTGCCTAGCATTTATTGAAGACAGATGGGCACAGTGACTGTACACCCAAACAAATCTAAGCTTCACTGAAGTAAAGTGACAAGTTGGATGTCTTCATGTCACCCTATAAGGCAGATTGATCGAGTGATCAAAAAAGAAAAGCATTGAAGCCATCAGTTATCATTTTTGCAGTTTTCTTATTATGATTATGCAAGTGCTAAATCAACTCTGATGCATTAGCTGCCTTTCAGGCATCAGTTATTTTTGGCAGGTGTTTTAGAAAGAATAGTCAGTGTGTACCCACACTGAAGACTTCTGTCTTCATAATTTAAAACCTAAAACTTTTGCTGTTTGGTCCCATGTTAATAAGCTAATATAAAATTAACAAAGCCTCTGTATTTCCCTTTTCTCTCAAATTGAACAAATCCTGCATTTCAGTCTGTCCGTTCTTTGCTTCAGGCATTGCCTGACACCATTACTTTCAATAGCACAGTCCATACATATAGAGGATATATAATTAGAAAACATAGAGAATACATCACATTTGAGAGGTATTGAAATGTTCTCCAGGGCCTATTGCACTGTGATATGTCTTTATATACAAATTTTATTCATTAATTCTGAACTCAGAATAAAATCAACACGCTGTCCATCTTCAACGAGCCTCAGAGAACTTGAAGACTGTCAGGAGATCAACATGTTGCCCTGCAAATAAACATTTATCGTGGCACCAACACTAATGTAAAAATCATCTTAAAGACTGCGCTTTTACTGTTTTTTAAAAAAATATTAAAATCCTAACCTGTCATTTAGTTATGTTGTTGAAATATGCTACATGATTATAGTCATAAAAAGTTGTTAAGCGAACTTTTAAAGGAAAATGAGAAATTCCAAGAATACATTAGAAAAATTTTAATAAAGATGCTTTTAATGTTCAATTCTACGCTACATTAATTCGTCTCTAACTCATGTCTGATGCTATTTTTTTTTTTTTTTTTTTTTTTCCCTTCCAGCAGAAATTTCTCCCCACGTGATTACAGCTGAATAAATATATTTATAACAGTTCAGTTGGATACAAGCATTTTACCAGGCATATACACCCCACACCATCATTTAAAGGAATATCAGTTCTGCTGAATAAGGATTGAGTGGACAATGCTAAATAAAACAAAATATATAATCTGGGCTAGAGGCGCCCAGTTGTTGAATGTTGAATGTGAAGAACATGCTGACTAGCTCCAATATACTACTGATGCTGTGTAAAATTTTAAAATATAAATGAGTGGTGCTGCAAAAAGCACATTGTTATATTTATTACAAATGTAATATAGTACAGTTGAAGCCAGAAAGCTGACGTGAAATTTTGTAGAAAATATTTACTTTTGAAAGCTGTTGAATAAAAATAAAATGAACGTCTTTGCCTCATAATTTCTTTCTTACTTATAATCAGACTATTTTGCAATCTGGCAAAATAAAAGTTTATAAAAGTGGAGATGTGTCAACAGCACATACATAATGAAGATACCTCCGTGAAATCCCAACAACCAGTCCCTTAGCTTTCAGGAAGTGTGTGGGGCACATTAAACATTAGGGCCCTTAGTGTTAGAGCCCTATTGAATCCCTGTCAGGACAGTGGAAAATTTCAATATTTCATTGGTTGCAGAAATGCTACAATGATGCTACCTTGAAAATCAAGATAATTGAGCCCCTCAAAATGGATGTATGCCAACAGGAAATTGGCTTTTTGATTTTTGATTTTGATTTGAAATTTTGATTTTTGTCACATAAGCCAATTTCCACTCCTTGTACTTTAAGGAACTTTGCCAGTTTTCACCCAAATGATTTCATATTTACTCAGTATAATCTCAAGACCATGAAATTGTAAAACTATTGAAATCTTTTGTGTGGTGATTTTTTGAGGCTTTGCCATAAAAAGAAAGTTCTCATAACTCCATCATACATTGATCAATCAGATCTAAAGTCACCACACATGATCAGAGTCCCGCCCTGAACACATCTATGTATCAATATTGAGTCAGACTTAGAGTGCCACTGAGCTAAAGGACCATGCCTCATAGATGAACAAGTCCTCCTACAATTTTAATCCAAATGACTTTTCATTCACTGAGTACCATCCTAACACCTTGAAGATCAAAAGCCATCAAAATCGTCTGTTATTCCTTAAGCACATGGTGTTGCACCAATTTCATTGTGCCACCAAAGAGAGGAAATCCTTATGGCTTCAGCATAATTTGTCCTATCTGTAATGAATTTTGTACACATGCTAAAGGTTCTGCTGCATTTCATATTTCATCCGCATAGGAATGCATGTCAAAAATTGACTCCATGGTGCCACCATGAAAATGTATAAATTTAAGCCCTTCTCTCAGGAATGACATACATGAACCAAAATTGGTACACATATATATCATGTACAAAAAAGTCTAAATCTAAAATGTCTCATACAACAACAGTGTTGTAGTGAGTGGCGTTTGGATTTTGGGTTGGGTTTATTCTCTGTATGAAACATTTTATTTATTAAATATATGTAGAAACTAATAGCAATGCAATGATACAAAAAACTCGTGCTACGACGTCACATCTATGACACAATATTTATCATGATATGTAGGTGTTGAAACAAATAGCTGAAAAAATTATTTTTAATTTTTATTGATAACAATATGCAGTATGCACACTGTTTGCAGCTATGTCTACAGCATTTCTTTTCTCTAATTTACTATTTTACTTTAACTGCATCTGCTTCCCTTGTTTAATTAAATAAAACAAGTAGCCAGCCATTTTGGTAATGAATTATTGATAAACCTGCAACTGAAAAGCAAAAGCATTGTGGCAGTCAGTAGATAATTGGCACTGTAATGGTATTAAAATCTAAGTACGATGATATCTCATTGTAACATGAGATTGTTCTTAAAAAAAAAAAAAGAAATTGGGGGGGGGCTGTAGAAATGTATTAAACATTGCATGAATGCCCTTGATTCATGCAATGCCGCTATGCCTTTGGACTGTAATAATAAATAAATAAATATTACAAATTATACATTATAAATGTTTAATCATACATTATAAATATTACAAATTATAAATCAAATTTAATTATAAAATTTGAATAATTTACTAATGATAAACAACCTTTTCTCCCTTCTCATTCCCTGACACAAGAAAACCAAAATGTTTCCACACATCAGACTTCTGGGAGCAGCTGCGATTTCCAAAATGTTGTCACTCAGTTTCCAATCAGTGTTCACTATTTGTCAGATGTCTATTTGTCTCATGTCAGATCTGTAAAGTAAAAACCATTCTAATGGGCACAAAAGTGGCAATAGTAACTGTAGTTGCCTTGTTACTTTGCTCTGCCTCACTGCAGAAGAAAGAGAAAAACTACTTAACTGGCCAGCAGATAGTCATATGTCTGTGACGGTACTGAGAAATTTTTCATACCAAGATACTGTCACATCCCATACAAATGTCCTCTTCTATTTCTCATTGCCATTATTAGGATTGTTATTAATTTTGTGTTATGGGCAGACACACCCTAACCTAACCCTAACCCTCTTTTGAGTGTCCTCAAATGGTCACTAGTCAGTAGTTTTACATCATCAATAAGGAAAATAACATAATATTTTCATGCCGTTGTGCGTATAATAGTTAATTAAGTTTATTAATATGTAAATAAAAGCCAACATTATAAATTATGAATCCTATAATAGAATGGCATTTTTGTGCATTAGAGTCAGATACTGTCACTTCTTTTTGGTTTCATTGTTTTCTCTGTAGATTTGAATACAAGTTCATTTGAGTATATTACATTTTACTACTTTGTAAGTGTGAATCAAGAGTTCATGTAGCTAATTATAGTTTCACAAGTTTCATAAAAGAATTGAATCTGTGGTAGTATAAACAATGAGCTATCTGGCCTTTAGGATTAAAACCTAAAACCATTAGTAGCTAGTTGGATTACACTTTCAATCTATTTTGAAAAACATGACTATTTTGAGACTGTATGGCAGCAATTATCAGGTCAATGGGTAAAGACACATGGCTTATTCATCCCCAATATTAATGGTCGTTCTTAGTTACTTCTGTGATCTGGACTATGGCAGAGAACTAGAGCATCGTCATAGTCTTCTCACTAAAATATCACCTGTGTATGTTAGATTACATGCAATGCATAAGACATGCATTGTTCATCTGAAATTTGTTTGACATTTTGAATAAAACTATGAATACTATGAAAGCATGAGTCTAGCTGCAGTTATATGGTGATGGGAATTTTGAAATTAATAGTTTGGACCCCAACTCACCCACAATTTTAGTATTTTGATAATCAGAACATCAGCCTGCCCACTCAGTGTTGTTTTAAGTGCACTGTGTCAGTTGTTCTTGAACAAATCCAGTCCACTTCTTTATTGAGAGAAAACCTAAATGAATAAAACTCATCCAATGGTCCACATTTTCTCTGCTACCAGCAGCACACACAGAGAGACACAAGGTGCTGCCAATGTTTGTTGCAGATGAAGACACACAGTTAACAGGAAAATAAATCAAATCAAATCAGATTTATTTGTATAGCGCCAAATCATAACAAAGTTACATCAAGGCACTTCACATATAGAGCAGGTCTAGACCAAACTCTTTATAAAACGATTTAAAGAGATCCAACAGATCCTCCAATGAGCAAGCACTTGGCGACAGTGGCAAGGAAAAATGTTCAGGACGTTTTTTACTTGCCGGCTGCTTGCATTCTGTTTTGCTCATTGATTAGATAACTTAAAAAAAAAATTAGAGGAATTGTATGCAAGTGTAAGAGATTCTCAAGTTTATAGGCACAATGGTTCTTATTAGAGATGGCTCTGAATCAGATATCAAATTAATATTTGTAATTTTGGCTTTTTAATATCTTCAAATATGTGATTTGGAGCAAAATATTTCCTCTGGATGAAATTCCAAAATGTACCCGTGCTTTTTCTCACAGTATAGTCATATCAAAGTGACCTGTTAAAAGGCACTAGAATACAGGAAATTGGATCTACCCATAACTAAAATCCCACCATAAGATTTTCCCACCCATATTTTAAATTCTTCCTACACCCATGCATAAAAGCAGTAGTTTAAAAAAAAAAACTATTCATAATTTGGTATTACGTGAGCAGCTGAAATTCTCAGAAACACTTCAGAAGAATTTTTTGCCTTTGATGGTCGCTCCATAGTGTGGGATAGTAAAAATAGCACTGTGCTCTGGGGGTTAGAGCAAATCTGTCACTTCGACATGTTGCAAGCCTTTACTAAGGTCCTGAGCACTCAACAGTGCAAAAGAGGCCTATTGCATCTGCAGGTGATATTGTTATTACACTGTTGTCTCTTCATTTGAATAGCAGGTTTCCCCATTACTTGTGAACAAATATTGGTTATCATCAAATTACTCTGTTTACTAGATACCCATTAACTGTGGCTCATCTGTTCTTTTGCCACATGTGCTATGATTTCAGAATCAGAATCAGATTTTCTTGCCAGGTTTGCATAAACAATACAAATTTCTACAATTTCCAACAATACTTAGTACTTCACCTCCACAGACTCTGAGTGACGGAAGATGAGACACTATAGAAGTTTCTTCGAGCATGTCCCCAAAACAAAATCAGCACCCCACATGTGTTTTTCTGTACTCAGTAGCAACTTGGGGGCCTTTTCATATTCTTTATCCTTATTTATTTTATGAGATAATCAGTTTGTTGATAGTTCAAAGATAGTTTAAAGATAGAAATATTGACAAAGCTGAAGTATTTGATGTGATGCCATATTTGTTTGTATTTGTATGAGTGAACAAAAAAAATTAAACACTGATTTTACTTGTAATGTCTTTTATGTCTAACATAATATTTTCTATGTAAAATATAGTTTTATAGGAGAAGGTTTCATCGACTTGGCAAACTCATTTTTCATCAGTTGTGGGCATTCTTGACAGTTTTTCTGTGACTTGTAATGTTCATATCAATATTGGAATAATATAGTTTTGACAAAAATTTTGAAATATATTGTGATTTAAATTTTATTAAATAGTATACACTCTCCATGTCCTAATATTTGTTCAAAATCTTAAAGACACCCATGGCAAGTCCACTTGAATGTTTGCATGAACATTAAATTATGATTTGCATTAACTTAACTTGTCAGTCAAAATGCAATGATTCATTCATATTTAGGAACCACAGAGCATCTTGAATAAGGCAGAAAAATAATCATTATTTAATTCTTTAAGGTTATGTATTAACACCATGAATTACAGCATCGCAGCTTTTGACAAAATGGCCAAAGCTACCAAATCCCAACAGTGAGAATCAATCCAATAAATATAAATATATATAAAGCATCAATGCTACAGTTAATGGGCAAAGACTAATCCAAATTAAAATTTTTTAGTTTAAAATAAAATTTTGTTCATGAGCGTATAAGCAGAATGACGATTCAAACACTGACAAATTGGGACATGTTGAAAAGAAAAGGAGAAAAAAAAATTGCATGTCTAAGCTCAAACAATCCCAGGGCGATGTGATTTTTGGAGTTTTTGCTTTCGTGTGCTAAAAATCCCAGCACTTCAATGGTTCATCACTGCCAAATGATTTATGATGATGAATCAGTCAGGAGAAGGCCCAAAATTACTCCACAAGTGTATGTTAAAGTCATCAGAACGTCATGAACATTATACAAGTTGCATTTGTGTTAAAAAGAATCGAGTGGTTTCTTTAAATATGAGCGATTGTTCATGTGAGACACAAAGCCAAATTGCTCATGTCCTGTCTAACAGCTCTCTCTCTGCCTCTCTCTCTCTCAAATGCTGCAGGTTTAACTACAGGTCGACTCACCATCTCACCACCAATGGCTTTTATGAATTCCTCAATTGGTTTGATGAAAGAGCCTGGTACCCACTGGGGAGGATAGTAGGGGGCACTGTGAGTCTTTATTATGCTGACTGTATTGGGGTGTTCCACTAGGAAAACTGACGGGAGGGGTGGGGGAGAGATTATGTGATTAATCAAAAACATTGCAATATGATAAATGCATTTAACATTCATGAGAACGGGAACAAATTCTATATTTGTGGTTATTGGACTTTAAAACACATTCTGTTTTGTTGTGTAAGACTGACTGAAAACATAACTTGTCAACTCAAGATTTCATACAATTTCCAGCAATTATTTAATTTTTTATCACTCATGCTTTTCATAATCCTTATCCAATTTAAGAAATCTGAATAAGTGTCTGGCCTCTCAAAGCAACAATGCATAATCATTTTTGCTTTGTATCTTGTATGATCTATATAATATTCTTACTAACTGAGAGACGCTTATTTTATATTTGTAACCTGTAATAGCCACTAAACAAGCTTCTGAACAATTAAAAATGCTTGACATAACATGGCCAAGGCCTTAAAAATTCTTCAAGTACTGATGCACTATATGCACATTATTCACACATTTCACAGTAGAAGTTATTAAAAGCATGTGAACCCCTTGACTAATGACTTCAAAAAAAGCTGAGGACACAGGATCACCTGGAGTAAAATCAGGCAAACCAGTTTGAAGGTGTGGGCTGGAGTTACTTTAACTTACTAAAAACACACAAAAGTTTGGAGTTGATCTACAGTTTATTCAGCCTTCCAAAGACACCCAAAGAAATCACTGATCAGACATCTCTGTTCAGCAGTCTACTGTACACAAAACAATGACCAGGCAAGGTTACCATGGCAGGACGCAATGGAAGAAGCTGCTATTTGGGGAAAAAAGGAAAAAAAAAAAAAAAAAACATGCCTGTGCTCCTGAAGTTTGTCAAAGAGCACCAGCGACTGAGAAAATATTTATTTTTAGTTATTCACAAAGAACATATGGCACTACAGATGATATGATATGCAATTTATTCCCAACGTTTATCGAGAAATCCTACAGGATAATGTCTATGTGGCAGCTGAAGTTCAGTAGAAGATACTGATGCAGCACTACAAGGAACCTGAAGTAAATCTACCAAAGATTGCCTTCAACAAAAGAAAATCCACCTTTTGGAATTGCCAAGTCTCAGCCCAGGCCTTAACGCAAATGAAATGCTGTACCCACTTGTTTGAAGAATATGTCTGAGCTGAAGAACATCTTGAAGTTAGTCAAAAGCCCAATGAAGATTTTGCATGTATGATCAGCAGCTGTGAGAAAAGCTTGGTTCAAGTTTTTGCTGCCAAAGCACATTCATTCAATTTCTAAATCCAAGGGTTCACAATTTTTTTCCACTTCCACTGTGAATGGCTGATGGGTGTGATTAATAAAGACAGCTTATTGTTGTTTGTTTTGTATTAGGTATTAGCATCAACATATTGTGCTTGACTCTCTGTCTGTGTGTGTATGTGTGTGTGTGTGTTTGTTTGTTTGTTTGTTGGTGTTGGTGTTGGTGTTCTTGTTCCCCTTCTCCTGTAGGTGTATCCTGGGTTGATGGTCACTGCAGGACTCATTCACTATGTGCTTAATCTGCTGCACATAACTGTACACATCCGGGATGTATGTGTGTTCCTGGCACCAGTGTTCAGTGGTCTGACCTCCATTTCCACCTTTCTGCTGACAAGGGAACTGTGGGACCAGGGGGCAGGGCTGCTGGCAGCCTGCTTCATAGCTATTGTTCCTGGCTACATTTCTCGCTCTGTGGCTGGCTCCTTTGACAATGAAGGCATTGCCATCTTTGCCCTCCAGTTCACCTACTACCTATGGGTATGCTTACACTTGGGTCTTATCTATACATTTTGCAGAAATGTATGCTGAAACACAAAGTTATGTTGGCTGTGCTGCAACATCAATGTCCGAGAGATATAATCTGGAATATTACTGAGCGTCTCCCCATATTTCCACAGCTACTCAACCAAGTACCAAGTCAGTGACTCGGAATGTGTGGTTCAAGTGTCATTAGCATAGTCTTTACCAGCTGCAGTGTTGCTTTTTTCAAATAGACTAGGCATAAAATTTGGGTACTTGGTCCTTTTCTGGACCATGTATGAGTGGTGACTTTGGGCTTAGGATGTACCTGCTGTTATAGTCAGTTTGCCGAGCTTTCATGGTTGCTTGGGCATTGCAGGGAAGGTGCATGTCAAATACAACAATCAATTGCTTAAGATTTTTATGACATGAATCATTATAAATAAAGGAGTCAGAGGATCTAAACATCTGAGAGGCTGAGCATGGGGGATTTGAGAGGGAGCAGAGTCATTACTAAATGCTAAGGAAACCAGCAGATCTGAATAATTATCATATGTAAGATTAAAAAAAAAAAATGTAAACAGAAAATGTGTTAATGTGATTACTGCAACAGTTTCTATTTATCGAACAATTTGAGGTTTTAGATTTGAAAAGATAGCAGGAAGGGTGAATTTAATAACATACGATCAGGTCCAAATATATTTGAGTATTCAGACAATTTTCAGCATTTCTGCTCTGTACACCACTACAATGAATTTGAAATGAAACAACCATGGTGTGCTTTAAGTGTGGAATTTCAGATTTAATTTGAGGGTATTTACATACAAATCATGGAAGGTGCCCACCAACTTTTAAGGGACCAAAATTAATTGGACAATTGTTAATTGAACATAATCATAATTCAAATTTTCACTTTTAATACTTGGTTGAAAATCTTTTGCAGTCAATGACAGCTTTAAGTCTCAAGCCTCTAAGCATCACTGGGCACTTGGTTTTGTCCTTTGTGATGCTCCACTGGACTTCTACTGCAGCTCCTTTACCACCCGCTTGTTCTTGTGGTTTTTCCCAAGTGTAGTTTGTTCTTCTCCAAGTGAAATGCATGCTCAGTTGGATTCAGCTCAGGCGATTGACTTGGCAATTGCAGAACATTCTACTTTACCTTTAAACAAAAAACCTTTGGTTAATTTCATGGTATGCCTCACATCACTGTCCATCTGCATTGTGAAGTGCCATTCATTAAAGAATTTCGCTAAACATCAGTGGATATTGACCAAAACATTTCAGAATCTACATCATCAATAAATATAAGAGAACCAGTTCCATTGGCAGCCATACATGCCCATGCCATTACGCTACCACCACCATGTTTCACTGATGAGGTGGTATCTTTCTGGTAAAAGCTCATCTTGGCATCATCTGTCCACAGGATGTTGTTCCAGAAGTGCAAAGGTGCTTTTAGATGTTGTCAATAACACTTTCAACTGTCTCCTCTGTCTTTTGTTTTTGTCTGGGTTACCAGTGCATTCTTCCTTTTTAATAATGTACTAATTAGTTGCTTTGGCCACACAATGTTTTTGCTGCCTCTCTGATAGATTTTTTTTTCCAGCCTAATAATGGCTTTCTTGCACTGATAATGACATTTTGGCCGTCATATTGAGAGTTTTAGATTGATTGATGATTTTACATACTTGCCATACTTTGTGTGTGTGTGTTTTGGTTAATGCTCTTCATGTTGTTCTATGGAAACTGCAGGTGAAGTCGGTGAAGACGGGGTCTGTCTTTTGGACTATCGGATGTTGCATGTCATATTTTTACATGGTGAGAACACACACAACTGTTAATAGAGAGAGCATTTGGGAACTGTAAAAGACTTAAAACTAAACCCAAATGGTAACAACTAACTAAACCCACACCTGGTTTTCATATTTATCAAGTTTGTCAGAAGAAGAAATCACTTTTAGCTGGCAGAAAGGCCCAGCATGATGTAATTTAGTCCTACTTCTAGGAGGAAAGAATTTGATCAGTTTTCTTAAGCAAGTCAATGAGTTTGACACATCAGAACACTATCAAAACCTGCTGGAGATGACATTCAGTTAGTGAGTGAGTGTTGTGGGAATGCTTCTGAAAATGTAATTTTTTTATTGCTACCTGTCTCATTATGAATTTGTGGGTTGGTTACATTATAGCATCGCAGAAAATTCAGCAAGGACTTAACACTGTAACAAGAAGCAGTAAGGCAGTAATGAATTAAAGAACCTATTAATTTATTGTCTTTTTCATAGGTTTCAGCTTGGGGAGGTTATGTGTTCATCATCAACCTTATTCCTCTTCATGTGTTTGTCCTGCTGCTCATGCAGCGCTTCAGTAGGAGAGTCTACATAGGTGAGGAGCACACACATGCACATAAAAATGTGAGCTTTTTTTTTTTTTTTTTTTGCATTCAGAGACAAAAACATATACATGGTGGATTAGATTTGTGATTTGTGATTGACATCCAGTGTGTATCAAGTGTGTAAATGTGATCTCTTTTTCTAGTTTATGTTAACATTTTTGCTGCATCATTCTGAATCAACTAAAGGCTTTTCAGAGAATTGTGGGAAAATGTTGTTAGCACTGACTTACAGCTGTCTAGTTTAGAGGTAACAAATGCATGCAGTACTTTTTGAGACAACATATTTTGGATTTTTGCAAAATTGCGTAGGTGAAAGAAGGCTGTCTGAGACATTTGTTTTATATGAGAGACAAAGGCCATATCCTGGTCAAACATGACTTCAAGATTCTTAACAGTACAATTTGAGGCCAATGTTATACCATCCAGAGTGGTTAGATTATTAGATAATGCTCTAAGTTGCTTAGGGTCAGGTAAAATAATCAGTTTTGTCCGAATCCAGAAGTAAAACATTTCAGGTCTTCTAGGCCTCAAGTCTGCAAAGACATGCCTGAGGTCTGACAGGCTGATCAGTTTCATTTGGCTTCATTGATTGATCATTTGGATAACAGTGAAAATTGATGCTGTGCTTCCAGATAATATTGCCTAAGGGAAACTTATGTACGGGTTCAGTTCCCAGCCTGGGGCCTTTCTGTGCAGAGTTTGCATGTTCTCCCCATGTCTGCTAGGGTTTCCTCCGACCGTCCAAAGACATGCATGTCTAGGTTAACTGGTGACTCTAAATTGTCCGTAGGTCTGAATGCGAGCATGAGCGGTTGTTCGTCCCTGTTTCATTTTGTGTGTTGGTCCTGTGATGGACTAGGGACCTGTCCAGGTTGTACCACACCCATCGCCCAGAACGTTGGCTGGGATTAGCTCCAGCTTCACCCGCGACCCGGAAACATAAAAAGCGGTAACAGATGGATGGAAGCATATGTATGGTGAAAAGGATTGGTCCAAGTACAGAATCCTGTGAAACTCCATGATTAACTAAAGTATTTGACGATGATGTCATTATTAACATGAACAAAGTGATGTCTTTCTGATAAATATGATTTAAATCTGCTTAGTGTGGCTCCTTTGATCCCAATTCCATGTTTAAGTCTTTGTAATAGAATATTATGCACAATGGTGTAAAAAGCAGCAGTAAGATCTAACAGGACAAGAATGGAGGCCAATCTGAAGTCTGAAGCAATGAGAATGTTGTTGGTAACTTTTAACAGTGCTGTTTATGTGCCATGATGCACTTTAAAACCTGACTGAAACTCTTAAAACAAGCCATTCCTATGTGGATGTGAACGTAATTGGTTTGCAATAAGAAACACGTGCTATAACAATAAGCACTTATATACCTATTGCTATAGAGTCCCAGTTACTCTGTGCAGGCTCTGAGGCACTAACTAGAAAAATTTCATTTCTAGTAGGAAATGCAGTGGCAATGCTGAGAGCTGAAGGTGCTGCTCAAAGAGTACAAATGTGAAATAAATGTTATTGCTACGGCGAGTGCTGAAGTATTAGTAACAATTACAAATAGTTACTAAAATTATAATAGCTAGAAAATTCCTTGGCAGAAATTTCAAGTGACTCAGGGGGCTGCTGTTGGGATGAGGACATTGATTTGGCAGAATTCGAGAAGTGAATATATCTGTGTGCATCTGACTTGTCAGACTGTGGCGTTACGAATTGATGAAGCCCTTGAGATAAGACAAAACCCTGACTTCAGTTACTTTCGATTCAATTGTTGGCCAGATATAACTGTGACCTATGTGAATGAGAATATACACAGACATACGTATGTTTTCAGACATACCTCTATTTATTTCAGACATCTATTTCACACATACACCCTGTGACTCTATTGTATAAACTTCAAAGTGCTGTCTATCTGTTGTGTGTGTCTGTGTGTGTCGGCGTGTATGTTTGTATAAGTGGTCAACAGATTGAGCGGCAACTGTAAAATATATGTATGTATGCACGTGTATGCATGCTCACCAGTATCCTGGCTTCTATCGGAGTACTCCAGGTGGCAAAGCCGGGTTTCTCGAAGCCAGGAAAAGAGCATAACCCGGTTTCTGAATTCAGGATATGGTTTTTACATGCACAAACACAAAAACGGGATACCTCAAAACCAGGATACTAAAGACCAAGTAAACACAGTAATTGCTTGGATTGGTAGATTACGTAATTGAAGTTGTTGCTGTTATTGCTGCACTTTCCAACCAAGATATTGACTGCAAATTTAGGAGAAGTACACCTCTGCTTCAGACGTTTGGTATTTAATATACTGACTGCAGTTGTGGATAGCTGGATAACCCCTTACAGCTAAAAAGCAACCGCTTGAATAACCCTTCAGTCAGCAGACCAGAGGCAACAGGACTGTACCATTACTGCAGGGATATAACATGTCTCTCCTAAACGCAAGAGATAAAGTTAAAACAACCTCGCCAAGTTCCAAGGTGAACCCTTTTCCATGAGTTACCACATAACTCGCTCACAACCATACATAAACAAAACATCACAGTAAATAATTAAATTCACACAATCTACTACCACCCCCTGACATGGTCCTACCTAATGACCTCACCAGTGAGCTCACCTCAGTATAAATTGAGGGCATGATTGCGTGCCTGCTCCTTTTGTCTGTGGAACACATGGTTGGTATGGTAAGTAGCAGAAAAGAATAATTGAATTATGAAACTGAACTAATCCAATAATTAATGACTAAGCAATATTTATCTGTTTTCACTTAACCATAGATGTTACTGAAATGTGAACTTTAACCAAGTATAATGCAAACTACAAACAAACCTGGGATAGTAAGTGTCTGCAAAATAATGATTAATTCTGAACAAACAGGTAGCAAGCATGGTTAAATCAGTAAGCTACGTGGCATTGATGGTAAAAGTAGGGACAAAAGGGTTTTCACCCACTTTGTCACAAATATTTTAACAGGATAGTGAAAAGAAAAAGTTAATGAACAAGATTGGGTTACTGGGGTATTTATTCGGTTACAGTTAATAACATTGTTCATATCATTTACTGTTATAGCCATGTTTTTTGGAGTAACAAAACTTTTCTTTCACTCATGGTTAGTGCTTGGGTGAAGCCATTTATTATCAAACAACTGTGTTTACTCTTTTTAAATCATAATGACAACAGAAACTACAAAAACTTGACCAACAAAAAATACAACGGCCAGGAAAATAGTTCGAGATGCAAAGAAAAACCCACAGATGACTTCAGCTGAAATACAGGACTCTATGAAAAAAAGGTGGTGTGGATGTTTCAAGATGCACAACAAGGAGGCACTTGAAGAAAAATGGGCTGCATGGTGGAGTGACCAGAAGAAAGCCATTACTACGCCAATGACACAAAAAAATCACGCTTACAATATGCCAAACAGCACAGAGACAAGCATCAAAACTTCTGGAACAAAATCATTTGGCGTGATGAGAAAAAAATGTAACTTTTTGGCCACAACCATAAACGTTACATTTGGAGAGGAGTCAACAAGACCTCTGATGAAAGGTGCACCATTCCTACTGTGAAACATGGAGGTGGCTTGCTGATGTTTTGGGGACGTGTGAGCTACAAAGGCACGGGAAACTTGGTCAAAATTGATGGCAAGATGAATGCAGCATGTTATCAAAAAATAATAGAGGAAAATTTGCACTCATCAGCCCGGAAGCTGCACATGGGACGTACTTGGATATTCCAACATGATGATGATCCAATACACAAAGCCAAGTCGACCTGTCATTGGCTACAGCAGAATAAAGTGAAGGTTCTGGAGTGGCCATCTCAGTCTCCTGACCTCAATTTCATTGAGCCACTCTGGGGAGATCTCAAGCGTGAAGTTCATACAAGACAGCAAGAATTTATAGGAACTGGAGGCCTTTTGCCAAGAAGAATGGGCAGCTTTACCATCAGAGAAAATAAAGAGCCTAAACCACAACTAACGCGAAAGACTCCAAGCTGTCATTGATATTAAAGGGGGAAATACACGGTATTAAAAACTTTGTAATGTAAACTTTTGATCAGGGTCATTAGTGTTTCTATTGTCATTATGACTTAAAAAGCGTAAACACAGTTGTTTGATAATAAATGGCTTCACCCAAGCACTAACCATGAGTGAAAGAAAGGTTTTTATCATCATTCAGGGTTAGGGTTATACTCTGAAAAATGGCCAAGAAATCCTAAATTCTGCCAGGGTTTGTAAACTTATGAGCACAACTGTAGTGACTATTCCTTTATAATTTAGATGGAGCATACCCCAGAGGCCATACAAGTCATTTTTTTCAGTTGATGTTACAGTTCATAGGAAGATAAAGTATTTTTTTTTCCACATATTAAAAATTTGCTCAAAATGGGCATATTCAAGTGCTTCTGGGGACTGTATTTTTTTGATTGATTGCTTTCAAATTTGGAATATCTTGTTAGTGAGGCCTTGCCATTGTGCACAAGAAATTTCATAACAATTAATGCAACAGTGCGTGATATTGGCTCATTTTATTTTACTATATTAATGATCAAATGAAGCAAATTGATTGGCTTGAGGCAGTCATGTTTTTATGTACCATCTTCTGGTTTGCAATTTAGGTTGGGATTTGGCTCAAAATTATGTGCTTTGAATTTCATGCTGATTGCCCCAACTGTTCTGGAAAAGAATCATCATTATGCAAATTAGCTACAATTCCAATATGGTCGACTTGAATGGTCCAAGAGGCAAATTTGTTCCTTGTGATGAGGGGACCGTGTATATCAAGCTTCGTGGATTTTCGCCAAAGGGGCCAAGCAGCCTGACCTTTATGAAATGGCAACTTTAATCCAAAATGGCTGCTAGGTCATGTGACCTTTGGACACCATCTTGTACACAATTGTTCAGGACATGACCCTCTACAATCCTATCAAATTTGCTGACTTTTCAATGTACAGTCTGAGTTTTACGGGCAGAAGAAGAAAAGCGATGGAATAATAACAATAATCCGAGCAAAAACAATAGGGTTCCAGCTTTGCTTGGACCCCTATTAATCTCCTGTAAAAATGAAGTGCATGAGACTATTGCCCTCTGCTGGCTAAACAAAGGACAAACAAGCGCTCACAGGTGCCACACATGACAACTCTCAACGAGCAATTAAGGGATCAGAATAGTGACAACATTCATACATGCTACGCATAAAGCAACTTTACAGCTGCAGGAATCACACTGTACTGTTAACAAGGTGAGGATAACTGGCACGGCCACGAGAAATACACACATTACTGCCAACATGTTTTAACAGGTTAACGAGGCAATAAATACAATGATATGGACGATACTCACTTTCATAATTTACTTCAACTTGAAGTGTCAACACAAAGCACACTTCTGATTACATGTCCAAAAAAAACACCTTTAAGTTTCAGGTCTTATCTCTAAGGCACATGAAAGGGCAAAGTTGGTTGGCGTAGCTGCTGTTTTTCCTCTTCCTCGAGCGGTGCTGTCTTCACTGCCAGTGGCAGCAGGAAGAAGGGGTTCTGGGCACTCTTCAAAAGAATAGCCTTTTAGACATTTACAAAATTTGCTGTGTCTGTAAGTTGTCCTAATTGAGTAACATCTCTCTGCAGCCTATAGTACCTTCTACATCATTGGCTTGGTCCTGTCCATGCAGATCCCCTTTGTTGGCTTTCAACCAATCAGAACCAGCGAACACATGGCTGCAGCAGGTGAGTAACAATCTGCTTGAGTTTAGCAATGGAGGCTTCTAATCTCGGCATTGCAAAACCTTTTTTACCTTAGTGAATTTAGTACATCCTTGTTCAAATTTGCCATTAGAATCACTTGTCATTGAGATTACTACTGTCTTCACAATGGATACTTCAAACCTTGACCCCTCTGTCCCTGCAGGTGTCTTTGTGTTACTTCAGGTCTATAGTTTCTTGCAGTATCTTAAGGACCGATTGACTAAGCAAGAGTTCCAGACTTTATTTTTCCTGGGAGTCTCACTGGCCGCTGGAGTGGTTTTCCTCTCTGTCATCTATCTGACTTACACAGGTCGGTTTACATTGTTGGTGAAATGAATGTGTGCTCAGTACTCAGGTCACTGAAGAGCTAACTAGTCACTTCATTCAGAATTCCTCCAGTTGGACTATTTAACATAAACTGGAACATTACTGGGTTTTATTCCTGAATTGACTGGCTGCTTGTTTTTCATTACAAAGCACATCCCAAATGCCTACATTTGTGCAGTATTAACCACACCATAAAAGAGTGGTGGATGAGACAAGGCTGTGATCAGGCCTGTGACAAGCTATCCATTCGTTTCTGAGCTGCAATTTTCAACCTTTCAGAATTCTATCCTGATTGTCAGGAATGTCACTATGGTGGTACCATCTGTCAATGACATGGCAGCCACACCTAAAGCAAACTTCTATCCATACATTTGTTGGTCTTCTATATTTCCAGCAAGAAATTAACTAAGAAGCTACAGCTGATTAGGATGAATGAACACTAGGTTTGTTTGTTTTCATCCCCAGGGTACATTGCTCCATGGAGTGGGCGCTTTTACTCCCTATGGGATACTGGGTATGTCATCATAATGTGCTTGTTTTACTTTTGTATTACATTTTAAGTCCATAGTGATGATAAATATCTGGTTATAGTCTATGTACAAATGGGGCACATATGTCTGTTCTACTGAATGAAATGGACAAGGCTTTGTGGTAGTTTCATATGAGATTTAGTCAAGCTTGTCAGTTTCTTTATTTTTAACTTGCTGAGATACAGTCTATCTGCAGACTGGAAATTTACTTTGTTGTGAATATTGGTTTTACTTTATTTTACAGTTTTTAAACAAAAACAATACTGTACTGGCCTACATTATTACCAAATCTGTCAAAATGTTTCTACTCACAGTCCCATCACAGCTCCTTAACAAATGTTCCTCCATTTACTACACTCAGTTGGAAATACAGAAAGCTGCCTGAGCAGCATCAACTGTAAGCTTTAACACAGTGTATGGTATGTGCGCATGCACATGTTTTGTTTTGGGTTTTGTGGCAGTGATGTAAAAGAATTATGCTTGATTCACTTACCCAACAGTATTTATAGAGGTTAGCTTTATTTTTGTAAACAGTGGAAAAACAGTGATTAGTAAGTGGAATAATGTGTGGAAAATAACATGATGGACAAAGTGAACTATTATCTTGAATACACTGACTGACACTAATGGTCGTTATTGTCAGTTCCATTGGCTAACCATCTCTGCCCTCCATGCTATCCACAGCTATGCTAAGATCCACATTCCCATTATAGCATCAGTATCTGAACACCAGCCCACCACCTGGGTATCCTTTTTCTTTGACCTTCACATCCTGGTCTGCACTTTTCCAGCAGGCGTCTGGTTCTGTGTTAAGAACATCAATGATGAGCGTGTCTTTGGTAAGGGTTCTGTGATTGAATAACAATGCTTAAGTTATCCATCCATCCATCTTCCACTGCTTTTCTGTTTCTGGGTTGCTGTGCTTTAGTTGTATTGCAACTAAATTAAATATCATGTGAGGGCATACCTGAGCGAGGAGTCCTCTTTCTTGTTAACCTAATTTCACATCTTAACATGCCTCTCACCTATGGCATATTGTCTCATCTTTCTCCAGTGTTGGGGAACCCATGCATTGGGGACAGTTGGTGCGACATTTATTTAAACTTTTGTTAAGTGTAAATGATTAACATGAGTTCTATATAGCAGACCACTCGCTAGGGGAATCTTGTGTAGCGGCTGTCTTAAGTTCTCAGAGTCCTCCTCCAAATTGTGGTTCCCTTTTATAAGAATGAAAACGTTTGACTGCATATTGAAGGCCTGTCTGGACCTGTGCCATAGACACTAACCCCAAATTCCACTGGATGCGGAATGGCTGCGGCTCCATCGCCATGCTCTGCTCGAGCATGGCGATGGAGCCGATACGTTTCAATTCTAGTCAATGTGTGTGTGTGCCGCAACACCTACTCAAGAGTTCTAATTTTGTTCTAATTTGACAAGAAGACAAAAAAACTACAACATAACGTGATTCCTTCGACATGACACAGACCACATTAACTTTACTTTCAAAAGCCACTTCCTTCAGCTTCACATCCCCTTCCTTTATATCCTCTGCCCTCACTGCTCAGTGACAAGAATGCTCACTTCCCTCTGAAGAAATAGCGAACAAAGTAGGATTACTGCTCTGCTTCCAGGATCATCTGCCTCCCTCTTACCAATCCTGATACCTCTGGATCAACTCTTCACATAAAGTTCATGAATGCAAGACTGCAAGACTTCAAAAGAGATAAGAGAGTAGGGTCTCAAATAAAACTGCATTGTTGATTTTGCTATCTTTTTTCGTCCCTTAAAATCAATGCAATTGACAGTATAAACTTCAGAAATGTAAAATAGGTTGTAGTTATTTAGCTGCACCTAATACAATGGTCAATGAGTGTACACGTGCAATAAATCTATAGTCAGCTTAGTTTGGACAAAAAAAATTAGACTCAATCAGCCTTTCTTTGGCTGGTTGGGTCTTTTTTGTATGCCCTCACTGTTATGCCCTTCTTTTCAATTTGGCTTCTCCACTTTCTTCATATACCCTGTGAAACATGTACCACACATCTCCTGAACTGTCCTTACACATGCTCTCTTTGTCTGTCTCTGCTTTCTTAACCAGTGGCTCTGTACGCTATCAGTGCAGTGTATTTTGCTGGTGTGATGGTGCGCTTGATGCTGACTCTGACACCAGTGGTGTGCATGCTGTCAGCTGTGGCATTCTCCAGTGTCTTTGAACACTACCTGGGTGATGACATGAAGAGGCAGAGCCCTCCAGCAGAGGACAGCAGCGACGAGGATGACAGGAAAAATGCTGGCAATCTATATGACAAGGTCATCAAAATGAGCCCGCAGTGATGTTCGACCAGATTTGATACTGTGCATAATTCATGTCTAATGTTAATGTTAGAGATTATACGGACATAATTCATTGGAAACCCACGGCACCCACACAAGTCAGCTCCTGGCATCTGCTCAAGCTGAAGGCCCCAATCATTTGAAAGAATAGCAAAACTCCATAAATAAAGGCCAAAAACAAAAAATCTCTGCTAAATTTTAACAAAGAATTCATTGGGTGCGAAGACAAATAACAGCAAAAAATTATAGTAATAAATGCTACTTTAAATAAAACAACCTTTGTGCCATCACGTTATGATGACATCATACCATGTAATGCACCTGAGTTTTAGATTATAAGTACTGAGTTCTTGTTTCTAGATAAACATGAGTGCTGTCACATCATGCCTTAATTTGAATATTATCTATATACCTGTTGAGTTTTAGGACTGAGTGAATTTCATGCAAGCTCTCCAACTGCTGACAGCTGGTAATTATTTTTGGACATCAGTTTTGTGCTAAATATTTAGCTTTTGACATTGGGAAACAAATCTTAAATCTTTCCTCTGACGTAGTCACCAAAACCTTCAAACGTCTTTGTTTGGCAGGAAAAAAAGCTATTCTTCGTGTACAACGTAAAACACATTTCTAATCTCAATGAAACTTGAGAAAAAAAAACAAAACAACTTTTGTAGAGCTTGTAAAAACATTCAATCCTTTTACTACTGCTTTTCCTCCAAATTAAAACACAGAATAAAAAATTCCAATTACTGTAATGTCAAAGTTGAACATTAATTCTCGATGTGCTGCCTGCTGCAGGCTGGTAAAGTGCGTAAACATCTATCAGAACCAGAGAAGGCAGAGGAAGGCTTGGGCCCCAACGTCAAGTCTATTGTCACCATGCTGATGTTGATGCTGCTCATGATGTTTGCCGTCCACTGCACTTGGGTCACCAGCAACGCCTACTCTAGCCCCAGTGTAGTGCTGGCATCATACAACCATGATGGGTAAGGCTAGCACACCATGTGACATTATTTGGACTTTTACCAGCACGTTTGGTTACAGTTTCAGTGGTAAGCGTTGCATCACACCATACCTAAGACTTAAGCCTGCTTTTTTCAAAAGTATGAATGGTAATTTTAACGTTTGCTTATTTTTTATGTGCACTATAGCGCTGCATCATGGGAAATTATATAGTAAAAAGAAAGTAATAGTCACTATTACCAGGCCGGGATTAAAACATCTACTTTCATCTATAAGACTTTCTAACAGGAAACAATTTTGACTTTAATAAGAAGTTCCATCTCAGAGCCTAAAGGCCCTTAATCTAAATTATATAATAGTGGAGGCAAAATTCAGAAATGGAGATGATGAGACCTTGGTATGCTATAAACAGAGATGGGGAGAGATCATTGAATGTATGTGTGTACAATTAATTTGTAGTTTGAGTGAATTGGTGTCATGCACAGTGATGCACTGCAGAGGAAAGTAAACTCAAGCCTATTATGAAATAAAATCAGTCATCTCCTGCACTGTGTCATCACCATATCCTTCTATCTTCTGGCAGCTCCCGTAACATCCTGGACGACTTCCGGGAGGCTTACTATTGGCTGAGGCAGAACACAGACGAGCATGCCCGAGTGATGTCCTGGTGGGACTATGGCTACCAGATAGCAGGCATGGCTAACAGAACCACACTAGTGGACAACAACACATGGAACAACAGTCACATTGCACTGGTGAGAGCTTCTTTATCTGATATCTCTACTTAAAATTTGATCAAATTTGATTTTGGTATTACTACGCAGTTTTAACAACTTGTCGCATTGTTGACAGTGGCGTTGTGTAAACTGATGTGTCCCTGCTATTCTCACAGCATTGTTTTCGTCTTTTTTTTTGGTTTTCATAAAATTACACTGGAACCTCAGTGAAGCAATAGCTCCTGCCTTGCTCTATTGCACCAGTGGACATGTGTTGTATAACTAAGTCATCATGTCATCCTTCATTTAATCACTGAAAACCAATGTGCTTTCCTCAGAAAAGGTGATCTGTACACTGAAGTTAAGTGGGATGAAGCTATGATCACAGTGAGATTTGAAGATAACATCATTTTACAAAATGGGCATCCTCTGTTTTAGTCCCAGGTTAGAGTCTGGAGCAGCACACATCGCAAAAGTGTTATCCTGACTCCAGGTGCATCATGAAGAAATTAGCTAAAATCTCTTGCTTTATTGTAATGTTTCTCAAACTCTGTGACCAGAGAGTCACTGAAAAGTGACTGTGGATTATTATTAAATCAATAGCCTGTTCACATAGCTTCACTCAAGCATCAAAAATGATCAGATATCAAAATCACTGAACCTTGTGGTGTATTCAGTGACAACTTGAGTGTTCAGAAATTAGAAAATTAGAAAGCATACAAAGACCACTGATTCATTGGAAGGAGTAAGTATATTGCACAATATAGGAGACAACTTTACACACAGGAAGGCACAAGCAGTGTCTCAAAAGTTCTGCACTACAGTTATATTGGGCTTTTGAACGCATTCCTGCTCCAGATAATTTTAACTACATCCTAATATGGGGGTTCAGGAGGCCCATCTCCATGTTCATGTAAAGGTCTTGTCGATTAGCTGAAATCTACATCTACATATAGGTACAGAAGTTTCAGATTAGTGACAGTTACAAGAGTTACAGTTGTTTTTCACAGTAGAAGTTGTTGTTTTGAATGGTGTATCTCCCTCCTGCTTTTCTTAAATCTTAAATCTTAAATCTTGATAGCACAACCTGTACAAGGCAGGTATGCTGTCTTTATTCTGCTTCACAGACTGTGACGCGTCAGCTTGGCAGGACAAATGCTGATGGTTCAGTCATTCCAGAAGATCAACATGTTATCAAAAGTCTTCAGCATTCTCCAACTCCAACATTCTTATCATGTACACAGGTGGGGAAGGCCATGTCATCGAATGAGACTGCAGCCTATGAGATCATGAGGTCATTGGATGTTGACTATGTTCTGATCATCTTTGGTGGAGTAATTGGCTATTCAGGTGATGATATTAACAAATTTCTGTGGATGGTACGCATTGCAGAGGGAGAGCACCCCAGGGACATCAGGGTGAGTGAAATGACAAACAACACACAGAGTATCTCAGTATTTTTTTGTCTAAGGCCTTCAACAAGAAAAAATAAAGGAGGACAGCAGTTCAATTACAGCAGATTTCAAACTTAATGGTTTAGTTTTTATGTCCTCTGATGTCCAAAGATGAAATCATAGAAATTATTGTGAGATGTTGCCTGCAAAGTCTTTTACATTTCTTTTCTGTCTCCTTCCCTTTCCTACCAGGAAAGTGACTATTTTACCCCACAGGGGGAGTTCAGAGTGGACAAAGCCGGCTCCCCCACCCTACTCAACTCCCTTATGTACAAAATGTCATATTACCGCTTTGGAGAGATGCAGGTCTGTCATTAATAATCCTTCTGCAATATTTAGCATATTAGCCTTTAAAGAACATTGTACACACTGTAACACATTCAGCTTATTCAGACACTGCCAGACAAGAATAATGAGTTCTCTTCCTTCTGTAAAGTTGGACTTCAGGACGCCACCAGGATTTGACCGCACACGCAATGCGGAGATTGGCAACAAAGACATAAAGCTGAAACACCTGGAGGAAGCCTTTACGTCAGAGCACTGGTTGGTTAGAATTTATAAGGTTAAAAAGCTGGAAAACAGAGACCACGTGGAGCACAAGCTGCGGAGCACTGACTCTGTTAAGCAGAAGTACACTTCCAAAAAGGTAAGTTGGTAATCTTCAGCCTCTGAACTCTTGAATATTAAAAAAAAAAAAAAACACTCTAAAGCCAATTCTGTGACTGTAACCAGATTAAACTGTCACAAGATGCCTGTACAGAGTCTGGGTGGACCCCTGTAGACTTCTGCAGATGACCAAATTTATTTGGTCAGTAAGGAAAGTCAGTCCATGCTACACACCAATTGCACATGTTAAAGTTTACTTCTCATCTTCTTGAACATGAGAAGGTTAGTGTGAATGATACAACCCATTCACACTAGCAGCACAACAAATATAACAGATATTTGCTTTTATAAGATTTAGTATCATAGAGGCAAAGCTTAAGTCCTTCCCTTAGAGCTGTCTTCAGCTTGAAATGTCACACAGCATAGAGGGAATAATGTCCATGACAAATGGGTTTAATGTCAAACCTTCGGTCAATTGTCCCATTCTAAGACCTGCTGCCACACTGTAATTGGAATGCTGTATTGCTTTTTGCTGCTCCTCATGAGCACCACTGATTGCTTCCATGTGTGCACTGCCCGCTGTTGGGCAGTGCTGAAAATATACTACTCCTTTATGCTTATTATGTTGTGGAAACTCAAAAATGACTCAATTAAAAATGC
Source organism: Echeneis naucrates (assembly GCF_900963305.1). Classification (NCBI taxonomy): domain Eukaryota; kingdom Metazoa; phylum Chordata; class Actinopteri; order Carangiformes; family Echeneidae; genus Echeneis; species Echeneis naucrates. The sequence goes on from NC_042516.1 coordinate 2,747,434, forward strand.
TGAACATTTTACTTTTAACATTAACTGTTGCCAAACCAGAGAGGTAAGTGTTCTACTTCATTTCATTTTCCTGCTTATCTTTTTTCACATTTTTAAGACATTGAGACTAAAAAATCTTTATTAAAATGATCCAGTGAGGTTCAATTAGACCTCCACAGTACATATAAAAGCTACTGTCACAAGCCAAACAGAACAGGCAGACACAAATGCACGGGCAGACGTAGTGGCAATACTCAGGGTCCTTATTACAGTCCAAGTCGGTACACGGGAATATCAAAACTCTCAAGGCGAAGGTACAGGCAGACACTCAGGCAATAATCGTAGAACCGGGAATACAGAAACTAATCAAAAACCTTCTGGGACTAGACACGAGGAACTAATGCTGGGACACTGTATATAAACCTCATGTTCTTCCCCCTTGTTGCCAGTTTGTCTTGTCCTGCACAGACAGGGTAATAACAAGACACAGGTGAAACACATTGGGGTAATCAGTGAAGGGAAGTAAATTGGAACGACATTGGGGAAGACAAGACCCCAAAATAAAACACAGAAAACAGAAAACACAAAGGACTGGTCCTGACAGCTCCAGCTCTGAATGTATGGCTCAGTTCTGTTGACTTGTACTTTTTTGAATGGTTAAAATGGTTTTACCATTTATGACTCTTGTTTTACTTTTGCATGTAGGATTCAAATATGAATAATTTGACAACAGGATATACATGGTTTCAATATTTAATATGTTTAATTTCTTGGTGGCTAAACTCACAGCTAAGGGAGTGGAAATGGCAGCGCAAGTAACCACAGACAATTTATTTATGTTAAAAATTTTATATATGGGTCAGCCTACATTTGAGTACAAATGTATATATTTGTGGCACAATAAACATAGAAATAGATCTGAGGTAACACTGTAAGTGAATGAATTCAAAATGTTTGACCGAGTTGTATAGAACAGTTGGTAGCTTCTCCTATCTTTTATTATCACTGTGTTTCTGTTTATTTCTGTGCAGACAGCAAAAAGGAAGCGGGGATATGTCAAGAACAAGCTGCTCCTCAGGAAGGGCAAGAAACTGACCACAAGGTCTTTATAGCAACCCAATTAACAGAGGCACATTGTGGATGGGAGGGAGAAAATATATAAAACGCAGAATTCAACAAAACAAGCAGCAACAGTAAAATCCATCTAAAATGGAGTGTTCAACAAAACAAGCAACAACAGTGACCTCCATCTGTCAAAATCCATCAGGAACTAATCAGGTGCCCCGACATCTGCCATCCCAAGCATTCTTACACAGAAGTTGGAGATGTTACATTATGTAGGAGAAGGCCATCAACTCCAGCTAATCTTTGACCTGATCAGCAGGTTGAAGCAAGCAATTTCATCCAGCCTACTGTAAGATCCTCCCCATACTGGTTTTACCCTGAGGAATTATCACTTTTTGATTTGCTTTTCTTTACGTACTTGAAGTTGCTGTGGGAGACAGGAAACAGATTACAAGCCAAGGGTTTAGTTTGTTGTGGCTCTGTGCATCATTCAGACAGATACACGGCCTAACACTTTTTTTTACCATGTTACAAGACCACAACTGTGCTGAGCTGCCCACACTGAAAAAGGCTGGCTTTTGGATGAAATGGAAGTTTCCTCTTTTTGGAAAATCATCAGACTTGATGGGTTTGTTTGGTAGAAATGGTTAATTGGAACAAACTTGCCCACCATACTGCTCCTTAATTAATTTTAACAGCTGGAATGTCAGATCACATCAAGCATTCAGCTGTAATTTTTCAGTGTGTTTGATTTCTCTTGTCGATCATGAACAGCAGAAAGAAGCGCGTTCAACATGTACTGCTCCTCTGGCATCTGACAGATTCTTTTGAACCTTAGTATAAAAAATGATTCCCCTTCATTAACATATATTGTTTTCATTGTTTGTATGTGTCTCTTTGGTTGAAACCTGAGAACAAGGTCATAAAGATGTCTACAGGCAGGAACCATCAGCAGCTCAAGAGACAGGGCACATTACTTACAAGCAAAGGTGAACTCTTACTTCACAGCTCAAACATTCCAGTTTATAGAACCACACAGAGCTCTCCTCCAGCATTTCCGTAAAATGTATGAATTTCCATTTACAAACAAATAGTCAAAATGTGTCAGAGGCTGATATATCAAAACTTGTATTTTGAAGTGCGAGCAGCTCTCCTTATGGTAGAGTAAATAAGTGGTGTCCCAGTAGTTATTTATTTCAGTAATCTGGTCTCTGATCCTGTTACAACGTTTTGCCCATTACTGTTAACAAAATCAAAAGACAGAATTATCTTAAGCTGTGTAACTGATTCTTAACTGTAACCTTCGTACATCATTGAGGCACACTGGATTCCAACAGCACAGAACTTTGATAAACTGTTTGGTGGCAGCTCAATGACTAGAACATGACTGTTTCTTTGTGACTGAAGCTTCATGAAAGACCCAGAACAAGTGTCGATGTTTTCTCACTTACAGGTCATTAATGATTTGATATGCTGCCAATCTTTTCAAATCTGAGCGATCCAAACACTGTCAGTTTCCACACAGAAGAAACTTTCAGAGGCTTTAGAAAATTGGAGAACAGCACATTGCATTTTTAATTTGTCTGTGATTCACGGTCAATCAGAAATTCCTTCTGTAACCTGAAAAAACCTTATCCTGTTTTGTGAAGATACTGTAATAAACATATCCATCCTGCATGAGCTCTATTCGATTCTGTTGTGAGCTTTAGTAAAAAAAAAAAAAAAAAAAAAAAAAACCACAATCTGAGTGATGAGGACATGTTGGCCTAAAAGTAAAATTTACTTACTTTTATTTCACAGAAATTTTAGTTAGCGACTTGTGTCCTATCAAAGTGCAAGGGGTCAACTTTGTTTTATGATATATATTTTTTTTTCATCAGTTTAAATGATCATGATGCAGCTATGAAAATGACAAATTCATTTTTGAATAAAGTTGTTGAAGTAAGTGTGTTTTGATTTATTTCAGTTCAGTCACATGGACATATCATTGACATTGAATTTAAATACCAATAAAAACAGATTATACAGGACTCCACATAGCAACAAGGCAAGAGCTAACTAGACACTTTAATGTTTGCAGAGTAAAGATAAAGCTGCAATCAATTAACATACTTTGGAGCAACATTGGAAACTAGTTATTACAATGACTCTGTCCTCAGGTAACAATCTGGCCCCCAACTTCTCCACAGCTCAGTCAGGCTTTTACTCAGCAGAGGAAGACGAAATTAGGGGATTACACAAAGCAACAAAGGGTTAGTGTAAATTGAGATCCAATTAGAAAGAAAATAGATCACCATTAGACTAATAATTTCATTACCAATAATCCATCAAACAGCTTTTCTCCCTGGTGGTGCATGATTCATTTTCTTCTAATTTATGCTCAAGCAGAGACAATCACATTTCAGGAGCAACTTCAGCTTGCTTCTGTTTTAGCTCAGATTCATGTTTTATACAAGCTATAAGTTCATTTCATTTTATTTCATTTATTCATTCCAATCCAATGATTGGAAAGGAACAGGATGAGGAAAACTACTAACTGTTTACATCAGATGAGTTGCTATCAAAAAAGAAGAAAAACAAATCTAAAATCCATAAATACAGTTATTTCATCATGATTTTATATAACTTTCCAATTCTCTTATACATGTTTTCAAACTGAAAAATATTTGTACAGCTCTTCCATTGTTAAAGAATTCCATGTTATAACACCAACAAGAGAAATACACATTTGTTTCAAAGTACTCCCTGTGATTTGGTGTTTCAAATAAAATTTCCTCCTATGATTGCCATCCAGTGATACGAGGACAAATTACCTCTGCAAATTTGTAAGTAACAATCAATTTTTTGCTCTAAACATAACTAACAATTTCAACAGTCCTGATTTTATAAACAACTCATTTGTATGGTGCCTGAAATCAGCATTGTACATTATCCTTATTACTCTTTTCTGTAATAAAACCAATAGCTTTATATTACTCATATAGGTATTGTCCCATACTGTAATGCAATAACTTAAATATGGCATAATAAGTTAACAATATAAAATCCTCAGTGCTTTGTAATCTAACACATATTTTGCTTTACTTAAAACAGATATTTTAGATATTTTCAATCGGTCGAGGCAGATGGCCGCCCTCCCTGAGCCTGGTTCTCCTCGAGGTTTCTCAAAGTCTTTAAGACTTCTTAAAGGAAGTTTTTCCTTGCCACTGTGCTTGCTCATCGGGGGATCTGTTGGGTCTCTTTAAATAAATCTGATTTGATTTGATTTGATTTGATTGGACATTTTATTTTGTATGTAAGCCATGTTAGTTTAGGCTTTTGTTTTGGCTTTTGTTGAACAAATTATTCTTTTCAATAAAAGAATCAAATTTTTGTACAAATATTTTTTTCAACACAATTCAAAAATTGTGACAGCAAAGATACAGGTCTATGATGATGAAATGACCTTTGCCATCTTCATTCTATCTGGAAAAACCCCTTTCCTAAAAGATTACAAATATAACTTTGGCTTTGTTATATAATCAAGTCTTTTTCACTATGATCATATCAATTCCATCACTGTCAGTACACATCTTATTTTTACATTTTGTGACCACAGATCTAATATCTACTTTGCTCACCTCATTAATAAACATGGGTTGTGACACTTTGTTTTCACCATTCCAACCAGTTTCCAAAAGAGTTAAAGTCATCTGCTACTTTATTCATATTCTCTATAACATCCTTACCAGTAGTGAATTGCTTCTGCAGACTTGTAGATGCAAGAATATGTCGTATTACTTTATTTAAGATTTTCCACATAACCTTTATATTGGTTTTATTATCCTCTAGCATTTTACTATAATAGTCTTTTTTTGCTTGTCTCAATATGTTTATCAATTTATTGTTATATACCTGATATTTCTTTTCTGCTGTCTGTGTTCTGAATTTCGTGAAATCTCTATAAATAATTTTTCATTTTACATGCCTTTTGCAAGCTCTTTGTTATCCATGTTTTTTTCTCACATTTATTTTTTCACTGATATTGTATTTTTGGGCAATTCTTTTTGATTGCTCCCAATCCAGAGCCGATATTCCTTTGTGTCACTGCTGACATGAATGCTTCCTTCACAAGTTCTGG